>NW_026067970.1:1524334-1809859 GCF_014885135.2 Alexandromys fortis
GGGGGGATTGGCCATAGATTTGAAAGAAAGCAAAGGGGGATGTATAGGAGGGCTTGGAGGGAGGAAAGGGAAGGGGAAGTGCTATAATTATGATCTCAAAAAGTAAAAAAACAAAAGCCAGGCAGTGGTGGCGCATGCCTTTAATCCCAGCACTCGGGAGGCAGAGGCAGGCGGATCTCTGTGAGTTCGAGACCAGCCTGGTCTACAGAGCTAGTTCCAGGACAGGCTCCAAAGCTACAGAGAAACCCTGTCTCGAAAAACCAAAAAAAAAAAAAAAAAAAGTAAAAAAGAATGAAAAGAAGCAGCATAAGTAGCAATAACAAAAACAAATGTTCAGGACAGAGATGATAAAAACCAGACATTTAAAAATGGCAACTAACAGCTCAGGAAACTCAGGTTGAACCTGAGGCAAAAACTCTGGCTCAAGGTCACAGGTCAGCTATGAACACATCACGAGATGACCTGTGTTTAAGGCTCCTGTGACGGATAGCCAGCTTTGTCCTTGTCATCTTAGCCTGAATCATCACCCTTCCTATGTATAGTTTGAGAAGTAATTGGAAGCTCCTAGAGCCAGGAATCGTTAGATGATAAATATTTGGAATGGTCTTTTATACACTTGTTCTTGCTTACACCCATAAACACAAACCCAAGACACACACACACACGCGCACACACACACACACAAATGCATGCACACACACGCATGCACACACAAATGCATGCACACACACATATGCATGCACATGCGCAGCAGTGCACATATACACACGGGTACCACCATTTCGGCTTTAGCTCTTCCTTTTGCTCTCTTTAGCCTAGAAAACTTTTTAAGGTAACAAAATGCCCTGGTGCTTTGGGGTCATTTTTCCACCTTAAGGGGTTCGGGGCTTACTCTAAAAAGAGCCTCTGGTCTAAGTGGACCTTAAGATCCTAAAGACAGAACTGAGAATGGGAAGTTAAAATAGCCTAAACCGCAAATGATCAGAAAACATTAACAAGACCAAAGACGGAGACTCGAAGACAGGGATTCGAGAAAACTGCGTGCAGGTGAAGCATCTGCTCACTGAGAACTGGCTTTCTGCAGGGCACAGCTGCCCCGATAGACGCACTGCAGAAAATATATTTTTAAAGATCTCTGGGTGTTCCTTATCTCGCTCAGCGGCTTAATGGAAACTGAAAGACGGCACAGGCCCTGGGCGAGGCCAGCTGTGCACTCTCCTCTCTTCTACACTTCCTCCTGGCCAGGCTGAGACACGATTAGGGCTTCTCGTTTGATTTTCTTTCTTTCCCGGCCACTCATCGTGCACCTGTCAAATAATGTTTGGTAATCAATTCTTGATCTCACCTGGAGGTCAGCCAATGACCCCCTCTAAACTGTCATCTCATTTCTTTCTTAAAGAGAGTCCATCTATTTTCTTTGAGCACATGAGGACTTCAGAGGCAAGTGAGCTCCTAAACCATTCATGAAATAAATGACATTTTTTCTTTTCTTACCAAGACGGGCAGATGTGGCTTCCTTGGGAAGACAGACTTAGTTACTTAAAAGGATCTCTTTTGTTTAAAGTTCCTGTTAAAGCTAGGTGTAGCAACAGAGGCCTGTAATCCCCACCTGGGAGATGAAGGTAGGGTGATTAAGGGTTTAAAGTCACTGTCAGCGACATGGTGAGTTCAAGGCCAGCCTGGGATAAAAGACCAAAGACCAAAGCAAGTTCCAGTTAGGATCTCACTTAATTCTTCCCAAGTGTTCACTGCGAGGGCTTCTCTTCCCTTAGCTACTTTTATTTTGGGAATAATGAGAAGAAGGATGCTATAAACTGAAGGCCAAGAATTGTTTGCTGATGCACAGGATGGCAGGTGAGCAAACTTGCAGCGGCTCAGGTGGGTTAGCATGAGAAAGTCCTATGCATGGAAGGCCGAAGTAGAAAACCTTTGGAACCGTGGCTCAGGGATCGGAAAATTAAAGGTTAGAGGCTTGAATATTGACAAGTGTAAACCCTAAATACTCGTTTTTTTGGTGCATACTCACATTCAGGTGTCTTTCATGTATACAGTCTGATGGCTGAGAGCACCGTCAATTCTGTAAAGTCTTGTTTGTCCCGTGGATCCCGAATCTTTCTGAGATTGTCATAATCTTTAGCAAAGCCTCCCCTCAGCTATTGTCTCTTTGGATGTTCCTGCTCCAAATCCGCTTGTGGAGATTTTTAGCTTTTAAAATTAATAATTTGAAAGCGGTGTTCTCCCGACAAGCAATGAAGAAATGGTTCTGAGCAGCAGCCGCCCCCCACAGCCCCCCTCCCCCCCTTACAGGCCACACTCTTTAAGTGAGATTGCCATGAGCAGGCGCAGGTACCAGCATCCGCTAACTGTGGGACTAATGCGCTAGCAGAAGGCGGGGGCAGCGTTAGCAGCACTCTCCTCTCTGTATCCACAGCTCCATCTTCCTTTGTCTTCCATTTGGAGCACGCACTGCGCTGAGCCCAGATCCTCAGGGCTTGCATGAAATATAATAGCATTTTTTTAAAAGGGGGATTTGTTCTAAAGAACATTTGTTCTGAGGTATTTAGGGGTATCATTGTAAAGACCTCTATTTTCCTCCTTGTCAGCTCCATCTCTTTGCTAGAATATCCTTATGAGTGGTTTTGTAGATCACTAAAAAGAAACCAGTAAAGCAAGCACATGTGTATGAAATAATTAAAATCCTACATATCACTTCTCACTTGAGGATGTTTCTATTTGATTGTTTGACTATATGGTTCAGGGTCTACTAACTGGGCCATCGCATACGGATACAGCCAATAGGTAGACAGCCCGAGAAAGCACTGGAGGCAAGGCATCCCCGGGTCACGGGGGAAGACCTGAAGGTCTAGGGAGACTCCCAGCTCTCCAAGTACATTTCAAGACAGCCCCAAGGCCGGGGTCCCAGGGCTGGATTCTTGGAAAGATCTCACTTCCTGCTGAAGCAGCTGACCACTCACCAGAGCGCCTCTCGTCTTCAGTTAGACTCCACACGGCTTCAGTCTCCCAACTCTGTTCCTGACTTGACTTTTAAAAAGTGGTCCCAGCAGCCACTGAGCAGGGACAGTCTGGTGACACATACCCTGACAGTAGAAACCGTTATAAAGTATCACATAGTGGTCACCCGTGCTCGGGGGATTTGGCATTCTTTCTTTTCCCTTTATCTACTTATTTTTGTTGTTGTGATAAAATATGTATCATATAAATTTATTGTTTTAATCATTTTTAAGTATGATGCTCGGTGCCACCCAGCACATCCACGACTGGGTAGCTCCAGAATATTCTGTCATCTGAAATTGAATTGTACCCATTAATAATGCCTTCTGGTCCCCACGTCCCCCTTGGCTGCCCCATTCTGCTTGCTGTCTATGACGTTTGGCTCTTCTTCACAATCCTGCCAACTCCGAGTATTGCTTAACCTTGGGAACTTTCTGTTGTTTATTTTTAAAGCCCATCAGAGAAAACACACAGCATCCAGGGAAGGCACAAACCTCCAGGGGTCCATTTGAAAGAATGATTACGCCAATAATGGTGCTCGTGGAAGGAACCGTGGTCCCTGAATGAGGCAGGCT
This sequence comes from Alexandromys fortis, assembly GCF_014885135.2. NCBI lineage: Eukaryota > Metazoa > Chordata > Mammalia > Rodentia > Cricetidae > Alexandromys > Alexandromys fortis. Next base: position 1,527,922 of record NW_026067970.1, read on the forward strand.
CTGGAGAGGCTGTGCCAAGCTTAAAACCCCATTTCTGCACTGAATGGCCAGTGATCGAGAGGAGCCGTGTGCTTCCAAGGGAAGACAGTTCAATCACTGGGCGGGCCAACGCAGGGGAATGGATGGCCTTTCCATCTGCCATGTAGTTATTGTTGGGCGAGAAGGCGTTTGCAGTTTGTTCCGCGGCCTGTGCGATGAAAGCACCATGGGGCCAGGCGGCTCATTTGTCTCAGTTTATCGAATTGCCAGGCCAAGGTGAAGATCTGGAATGGCTTAAGAGATAGAAACAAAGCCTGCGTGGGGACTGCAGCTGGATGCGCTCCCAGCTGTGGGGATGAAATCAGTTGTTTTTCTCCTCCTCCTCCTCTGCACCCTCCCATGGCATCCACCTCCCAGAGAAGAAAGCAACCAATCCCCTTTGAAAATCACTCGTGCAGACACAGTAGAGAGTGAGAAAGAAGCGTAATGCCAATCTGGAAAATTCTTACCCTAAGAAAAATTCTAGTCCCTTTCAGAAGAGGATCAGGTCTGTTTTGTCTGAGTTACCGTGACGATTCTGCCAACACACCATTTCTCTTTGTCTTTAGGCACACATGATCTAACCAGAAGTTAAAGCATGCCTTTGGTTTCGGTCATGTCTTTCTGGAAAACTTTGTTTGTGATAAATTTAAAGTTTTTTAAAAAAAACAAATGTGCAGAGTTTACATGGAGAGAAAAGAAAAACACATACAGATATAAATATCTGGCCTAGGGAGAATCAAAAAAGAGTTAGTTTGTTGGTTCCATTTAAACATGTGGGTACAGTTCCATGGGTGTGTGCCCCCAAGTACATGCTGACTACAGGCGAGGGCTAGGTTTCTGCTTCTGCACACCCACAGAGCTGAGGGCATTCCTTTGGGGCCCCCGGCACGTCTCTCCTGGGGTATGACAACAGCTGAAGGCGTAACTTTTGCATGCGGATATTGCTCTCTGCTCAGGAGCTAGAGATGGAAAGGGTTTTGTTAAACACACAAGGCTTCACTAGGTTTGTCCCATCATGGTCACAGCACAATGCCTTCCTTTGTCAGATTACCTGGAAATGGCACAATCAACTGATACCTGACATGGGAAAGAATCAGTCACAAGGGCGTGGGCTTGGAGCCAGAGAAGACGGTCTTTGGAGAAGAGGCAGGGCTAACAAGTGAAGGGTGGTAGCTTTGTCCCTTTACCTCAGCACCCATAGATTTTAGTGACTCTCCTCTGGTCTGGGAGGACTGAATTCACAAGGGACCTCGCTTGTGAAGGGTGATTAGTGGTTAGCGTGGGCATTGGCCTGGCGTCGCGTGTCTGATTGTATTGGGCGCCAGTCTCTCTGCCTGTGATGTGAGGGTCTATTCAATGAGAGAGATGCTGAGCAGTCTTGAGAGAATCCTGGGAGAATGGGACTTGGCTTTTCTGCTCTTCAGTGATACACCCCGGAGAGAAGGGCCATAAATATAAGCTGTGGTTCGCTGGGCAAACTGGAACACCCTCCTCTCTGGGAAATAACATGCTCAACCAGGATCTGCCTGGCTCCCTAGGAGCCAGCGTGATGGCCTATGACTGTGCTGCACGAGCGACAGCAGCCGGACTGGGGGGGACGCATGTCCTCGACAGCGTGAAGCTCCCTCGCTCCTGCCTCTGGCCGTCTCCATGTGAGAGGAGAGTTATGTTGTCCTTGGCATGCGAGAAGGGAGTGTGTATGGAGTCGAGTGCTGGCTCAGTTCTCAGGGACCCAGTTCCCATCCTTATCTCTACCACTTAGTGTATGACTGTGGGGAGCTACTAACCACCTCTGAGCCCCTTCCTCAACTGTGAAATTAGCATGTTGATGACAGCTGTCTTATGGAACTGTCCTAAGAGTTCGAGATAACATGTGTAAAGTCCTTGATTCGGTTCCCAGCCTAACAGCCAGTAGGATAGGGGGAATATCCCTGTCATATTCACCTTAAAAACAGAGAGACAAAGTTCGTGGAAAAGCCAGATTTTCTTCCTCCTCCTTCTTCTTCTCTACCTCCTCTTCTTCCTCATCTTCCTCCTCCTCCTCCTCCTCCTCCTCCTCCTCCTCCTCCTCCTCCTCTTCTTCTTCTTCTTCTTCTTCTTCTTCTTCTTCTTCTTCTTATTATTATTATTATTATTATTATTATTATTGTCATTGTTGTACTTTATTTTAGCTTATGTGCGTGAGTATTTGCATACACATATGTACACCATATACATGCCTGGTGCCCTTGAAGTTCTGAAGAGAGTGTCAGATGCCCTGAAACTGTAGTATGGATAGAGGCAAGCTACCATGTAAATATTTAGAGCCAAACCCAGGTCCTCTGCTAGAGCAACAATAGCTCTTAATTGCTGAACCATCTCTTCGTCTCCCACAATCTGTTCTTAAGAAGCTACCAGGTGGGCATGGCTGCCTCCTTTAACAGAGCTCCTTGCTCAAGATAATTTTATCTCACTTTCCAAATAGGCTAGCCCTAGCGAAAGGAACGCATGGAAACCCTCCAAACCCTTCCTACTTAGTCACACAAGCACTGATACAGAGCAGGAAGTGGTCCCTGGAGCCATCAGTTGTGACCAAGGGTCTCTTCCTGCATGTTTCTATGAGAGACATGGTGGAAAGTAGACTCAGGCTTCCTCTCATGGGGTGGCATGCCGGAAGAGGAGCATGTTCAGAGACCTCTTGTCAACAGGCCAGGTTCTCAAGGACACAGGGCCCCAGAGCCTGTGCTTTAGATTGGCCCTCATTTATTTAACAAGAAACACTCACTTTGGGAAAAAGATAGATGCAGTCAATAGAAAATGAATCTTCACTCATAGTCAAGGTTGTACTGGTTAGAGGTTTTTTGTCAGTTTGTTACAAACTAGGGTTCCCTAGAAAGAGGGAGCCCTCAACTGAAAAACTACCTCCATCGAATTGCGGTCGTTCCAACTGTGGGACATTTTCTTGATTAACAGTTGATGTGGAAGGGCTCAGGTCACTGTGGGGAGACTACATAAGTTCGGTTAGTTTTCCAAACAAGAGTCCAGTTGAACGCAAAGCTTTTGATTTGCAAGCAAACTCTGATCTAGCATTTTCCAATAGCACAATGCTGATCGAAATGCTTGCCTTTGACTATAAATGCCTCACAAAGAGGCTGTGCTAGCCACAACAGTAAAATACCACGTTCAAAGTGCCTCTGCACTCTGAATATTGCCATCTATTTGACCACCGCATTTTAGCAGCAGCATTCAGAGAAATCATCCTTTCAACCACATCAACTCATAATCATCTCATCTCAACTACTGGTCAAGGCGTTATCAGAAAACCCTGTATTTGCCCTTCACCGTGAGCCGTCTCACGGTCTAGAACCGCGCTTCCCAGAGAGCCCTCCCCTGCAGAGGAGTCCATTCCTCTTGTCTCCCATGTTTCCACCACCGAGTTCAGCTCCTCTGTGCCAACTGCTGAAAGCCAAGGACCCCGTTTCTCTAGTCAGAAGCAATCACTTGATGCAACCTAAGAGCAAAGGGGAGGGCGTGGGTCCACACTTCCCCTTCCCCCAACCCACGACACAGAGCTGGCATCAGGACAGGGAGCCAGAGAGTCCTTGCTGTGGCCTGCTCTGCTAAGGGTAGAGAAGGGTTCGGCTCCTTCCTCCTGTAGGGAGCCCGCAGTGCTCTCCCAGGAAACACACAAGTAGCAAGGAGACAACAGTGGGAGATGTGACTGAAGCTCGTGCTCTGACCTTCTTATGAGATAGTTTCTTCAAGTGTTGAAGTTTTAAAGATGACATTTTGAGTACTCACTTGGGGCTGGAGGCTGTCTTCTGGCCTTATCTGGAATGCCCCTCTCCCAGCCCTGGCTAGCTCTGACTCTGCAGGATTCTTTCTCTTCTCTGTTCCATAGTCTCCAGGTCACCCTCTTCCTGGCCCTGTTGACACTTTTTCTGTACAAGCCACTATGAGTTAGGCCTTCCTTGGGATCCATACCGATACAACACTGTCAGGAAAAATAAGACTTTTCCGAGATATAACCACAACATATTTCCATTATAGTAGTTTGGAGAGCTAAGACATAGGCAGAAAGGAAATTAAAACCCCAAATTCTCTTATGCATTAAGACTCTAATGTTAGCAATGGGTGTCTCTCATTTTCCACTCTATAGTCCAAGAACTTTATGCATTTTTCTGTCTTACAAAATTGAAATTTTATTGTACTAGATATATAATATACAAAGGTTTTCTCATGGCATTAAGCTCTGCCTCTACAAAAATATGGCAAGCTTCAAAAATGGCTCGGAACAATCTGGGAGGGATGGTAATCTATCCCTTTAGACTTTTCTTTCCAAAGTCCTTAAGCCTATACATCAGGGGACATAGCGATGTTTCCCCTTCTCAGAAGGGCCCCTGCTTTATTCTGATACTGTTCCTCCTCCAGCTGTGTGTCAGTCAACATTTTATTTACCATTTTCATTGTGTTTGTATAGTCTTCTGTACAAATGAGCCCATGTTCCTGGCTGTGGCTGGCTTTAATCCTTATTATAGAAGTTGTGGGGGCACTCAGAATAAGCAAAATGCTACTCAGAAAAGAAGAAACTTATGTCAAACTCAATTCTACAAGTTACTTTAAAACTCCTCAAAGTAGCATTTTAGTCAAAGTTTTCCAGGATATGTGGTGAGCTAATTTCTTAGAGAATTTTTAGAAAGCTTCGCTTCTGTAAAATTTTATCCAAATGAAAACTACTGTCAGAAGTCAGAGGTTAACCCAATGATATGCACCAAAATTCTCAGAGCGAGAAATTCTCTTGTCCTTGGCCTTCCTCCCACCCTAAATGCCTACCCCTGGCTTATGACTACTGACTATTCGTGCCTTTTCTGATGCCTCCTTTGGATATGAACCCCTATTATCTTCCCAGCATTTACTTTTTTTTTTTATGCTGCTCACCATTCCTTCCACTTGGAACGATGAGTAACTCCGGGGTGTAACACATCTACCAAGTGACAACATAATAAATGGGCACTTTAGCTAATGCTTCTTCGAAGTAAGGGTGGAAGAGATAACAAACGCCAGGGCCATGGGGACATGCCTGTCATGGTGGATTAGCCAGCTGACCTTCTGTTAATCCCGGGGCCACGCACATTTAAAAGTAGCAGCCACGGAACTCTAGAAATGCTTATCTACCAAGGAGCTGCGGCTGGTTGATCGGCTTATCTTTGGTCCCAAGTCGAGCACATTGTGTCTGACTTAGCCCAAGCCTCACAGAAACAGATCCCTTTTGCAGTGAGCGGGAGAGAGAGAATGCGTCAAGGACAATGGGGGCCATTTGGGAGCACTGTTAAATAAGTAAGTTTAATTTTAAATATTAAAGTTAAATCTCACCATCTATGTTTTTTTTTATAGCTTAAAAAAATTCAGTATTTCTAAGTACAGCCAAAGAAGGTTGGAGATTGCGTCTGGATGCAGAGATGCTGATGGAGGCTCTGCTACAGGAAGTTCCAAGGGCTTATGCTGGAGAGCAAGTTCCAGAGGGATGCTCCGCTTGCTCCATCACACAGCCACAGACGATCTCCCCAGAGTGTTACCCTGTAAATGACCCTCTGAGAGATTAGCTTTCAAACATTTCTGCAAGTCCTCCTGGTGAAGGCTCATGCAACTGAGTCTTTTCTGCCTGTCTCCACACTCTCCAGCCATTTGTATGCTCACATCAGAACCTCTGCTGCAGGCCAGGCAACAGCGCAATGGAAGAGCCAGTTTGCTAGAGAGAGCCAAGTCCTCAAAGGTGATTGATTATACATCCGAGTGGTTAAGAAACCTGAGCAAGGTAATGGGCGCAGTTAGAACAAAGCCCCACCAGAACTTGCATCCACAGCCTGTCTTGCTCCCACATCTTTCTCCTCTTTCCATGGTATCCTCTTTGGATTCTTTCCACTCTGCCTGGACAAAGGAGGACACTGATGCTGTCTAACTGTCCACCACACATCTCATCTCTTCACAACAGATCCCTGCGTTGCTTTTAGGGAATGGCCTTTCTCCACCCAATAGCAAGCTGGTGGGGCTGTTGATTAAAAAACTGATCTGCTGCCCTCTGAGTCCACTGGACATCTCTGACCTGAAACCTAACTGATGAGTGAGGAAGGAAGGAGAAGCCGTTGGCCTCTGCTCTTTCCAGTTGCTGCTCCTTGGGTCCCTTGGTGTACAGGGATCGATCTCTTCCCAAGGTGGTTTGAGGTCCCTTTCTTACGACCCCTGAAATTTCCTGACTCACATCACAATGTGATGCAGTTCGTTTCTGTCTGTCTGTTGACTTCTGTTGCTCGCAGACTAAGAATCGGAGTTAAACACATCCTGAAATTATGAAGCCACCAGAAAAACTCACCTGGCTGAATTGTGGCTTCTTAAGATTCATCTAGAAGAGCCGTTCAAGGTGGTTCCATAGCAGGCTTTCCCAGGCGTGTTTTATTCTAGAAATCAACTTCAACTGTCATCTTTCTCCTTGGTTCCTGACTCAAATTCACTCCACCGTGTGAGTTCTTTTCTCTGTGTTCTGAATGTAAAGATTATGTCACACTGGACCCCCTTCCTCCTCTTTCTCTCCTCCTTCACTCTTCTCCAAGTTTGTTTGTGTTAAGATGTTCTATAGAATTTTATATTTGCTTACGTTGATCTCTGTCGATTTATTCACTTATTGGTGGGAATTTCCCTATTCACATTTTCTTCATAGTACGTAACAGTCTTGAATGAAGACCCTCCTTGGGGACCTGGTAGAAATTTTGTTACTATAGATATTGTGATGAAAATGTTGGGTTGTAGGCATGCACATAGAGTTTCGCTCAGTTATTCTATATTGCCTTCCCATAAATTGCAGTTCACTATACCGGCATGATGTTTACAGTTTTCTCCAAAATCTGATAATGTTTAATATTACTCAGCATTGTTTTTTAGTTTACCAACTATGCAGATGTTAACAGGACCTCATAATTCTAATTTGCCTTTCTGTGGGAACTGAGTGTTGCTACATGTAACATGGAGGCCCAACTGGCTTGAGATATCTGTTTTTAGTCTGTACATTTCTTTTAGGTTTGCTTGTGCAATAAAGTAGATTTTTCCAAAACTGATCATGATGATATTTTTCATTTCACGTTCATTTCCAGAACTTTGCCATTTCCCATCAAGAGCTGGAGTCAGGTGTGAATTTGGGCGGAACCTTGTAACCATCTTAGGGGACAGAATGCGTTGGAGATGAGTGCTCACAAGATGAGCTATCTCTCCAGCACAAATGTTTTGGGAGTAACCAACCACTTTTTGATTGGATTTAAGGCCCACTCCATGGGGAGGAACTCATACCGTACACTGCTAAATTGACCAAGAACCCAAGGACATAGGCTTAGATGTTCTAGTGTGACCGTGAAAACGGTCCCCATTTCTGTTACAATGCTTTTTGTTTTGGGTTTTTTGTTTGTTTGTTTGTTTTTGTTTCTCAAGATCAGGTTTCTCTGCATAGCCATGGCTGTCCTGGAACTCACTCTGTAGACCAGGCTGGACTCAAACTCAGAGATGCACCTGCCTCTGCCTCCAGAGTGCTCCGGATGAAAGATGTGCACCACTGCCATCTAGCAATGCTACATTATTCTTAATGAGCTGCATTCCTTCCTCTCCATTTTCAGAGTTTCTAGCTCTCTGCTTATGCTGCCTATGTATTCTTGAATATTGGCTACCATTTAATGAAAGCTTTAAGGACATTCATCATTTACTTTGACCATCCCAACATCCCTGCCATATCTAAGCCTAGTTCGCGTTCTTTGTTTCTTCAAAATGTGCTTTTTTTGCCTTGTAATTTTTTGTTTGTTTTTCATGAGATACAATGTACTAAGTAAAGGAAACTATAAAATAAGTTGTTTCCAATGTGATGAAGGGCAAGGAAGTTTTCTGTGGTCCTATAATTAGCTTTCTGCTTTCTATGGACTGTGAACTCTCTTACAGGTGCGACGGGATGGTGAGAAAGAGCTGGGGTTGGATATTTCTTTTCCCACACTCTGGTTTTCGCAGGCTGTGTAATGCTATTCCTGCATCTGAAAGACTCACCATTTATGGATATCTTTGTTTGTCTTGATATCTTGATGATATTCCTATACGTATCTCAGTTTTTCCCAAGCCATATACCTATTAGCGTTCATAGCTTTCAAGTCCTGGCTTCTGATTCAAAGTAGAAAATTTGCCAGTGCTGTTTTGTCAGAATCTCTGTCTCCCTCTTTTCTGGGGCAGACCCTTGAACCACAGCTGCAACCCACAGGTCTAACTTTTTATAACCATCCTTTTTATAACCATGAGATGCTCTCATGGTGATTTTCCCATTAGCGCCGCCCCCCAACTCCCAGATCTAAGCTGTCTCCTAACGTTATTGAAATTAGCTTTTGATCCCAGAGATAGACGTGGACCACTCAGAAGGTAGCCTGGCCTCACATTAGCGGTTCCGCACTTCTTCTTGCTTGGATGAAGTCTTCCTCTGACTTTTCTAGACACAGAAGGCCCCAGGGTGGATCAGAGACTTTTAGAGTCACAAAAACTTGGCGCCACGTTGTTAATTCTGACACCCGAGACTGACATCTGGCATTCAGGCAACAGATCCGCCATGTGTGGGTTCACCACGTCTAAATATTAAAGAACAAAGAATAACAACAACAATTCAAACTTGGCTTTCCCCTTCTTGCTCATATTTCTCTTAGTCACCGAAGCACATGGCCTGCGGATCGCTGGCAAGCACTGCAGCAGAAATGAGACAGACTGGCTTTGACTGCCCTAGTGTCACCTCCTGAACAAAGTCCTGGGAGGAATTCCTTGCTGTCGCTAGCTGGCCTTTGCTGGAGAGCAACCATAAAGTTTTCATATTAGTCCGTTAACATTCAGCGTCTCCTGTCTTCCCACTCATTAAATTCTACTTCATCCCTTCCATCTGCGTATTTCTTTAAGGACAGAGCCGTGATGACAAGCCTGGTTTCTCTCCATGCTGGCTGTGTGACCTGCAACAGTCTTCGGCTTTCCATGACTTTATAATGGGCGCAGTAACTATTCCTGTCTCCTAGCATTTTTTCTGATAATCAAATGACGCAGTCCCTATGAGTATTTAGAAGCAGTGTGAGAATGTCTTTGCCAGTCAGCAAGTTGCCCATTATTCTTCTTTGAAGCAGGTGTACTCTCAGGAGACACTTGTCAATGCATAGACACATGATAACTTGTCACAGCGGTACTGAGGGGGTGCTGCTGCCATCGAATGGGTACAGCCCCCCCAATGCTACCCAACACCTGACAGTGTGTAAGACAGCTGCCCTATCAAACCAAAAAACAATTAATTATACAATAAAAAGAATCAATCCACCCATATACTAACATGGTCGAGTCTGAGAAATCCTAGTGAGCTGTGAGAATATTAGTACTCCTGTAGAAGGAATAACTCTCTAGTCTGGACCGGTTTATGGAGACAGAAATAGAAAAGATGAGAGCCAATGTGGAGTCTGCTCTTATTTTAACAGATGGGTTTGGGACCAAAACAAGTGCATGGGTTTTAACGAAGGACCAGCTCGTATATTCCGTCGGGCACCATCATCTCTGTTATCAGATTCTGTGTCGTTGGCTCAATAGCCGAGAAGGAAAAGTCTGGGACTTGGTGTACATATTGGCTCCTCTCACTCCTTTGATCCTGGAAGATAAACTGCCAGGTCCCGAGACTTCGGTTTGGAAATCTGAAGCGGTTCCTAACATCTTCTCTTATAAAAGAAACGCTGCACAAATTTATTGTCCAAAGGATTGAAATTTATTATTTTTCTTGACTCTGCCGGGAGCCTGATTTCCTTCAGTTAGATCAGACTCCATAATGGGCTCATCTTGAGGAGTCTGACAATCCCTTGAAGGCTTTGCCATTAATTCGACTCCTGTTTAATGAGTACCATATATATGTTCAAATTCTGCTAGATCTCAAAGTGATAATGGATAAATAAACACGATCTCTGTTCTGGTTTGCTTTCTGTCGCTGTGAAAAACACCATGACCAGAAGCGAGTTTGGGGGAGTGGGCCTGGAGAGATGGTTACGTGGTTATGAACACATGCTTTCTTTGCAATGGACCCAAGTTAGGTTTCCAGCATCCACAGCGTAGCTTACACCTAACCGTAATTCCAGTTCCCAGGATTCCAGACTTCACATCCTCTCCTGGCCTCCTCAGGCACCTGCCACATACTTGGTATGCATACATACATGCAGGCAAAATACTCATACACATGTTTGTTTGTTTTTTAACAAGATTGGGAAGAAAAGTGTTTATTTCATCTTATAGTCCATCATGAGGGAAGTCAAGGCAGGAAGTCAAGGCAGGAGCTGGGAACAGAAATCATGGAGAAATATTGTTTACTGGCTGGTTGCCCAGATTACATCTAGCTACCTTCCTACAGCTCAGTCCCATCTGCCTAAGGATGGTATCACCCCCACTGGCCTGGGTTCTCCTACACCAACTGCCAAATGAAGAAAATGCCTCACAGACATGCCCACAGGCCAATTTTTTAGAGGTAATTCTTCAATTAAGGGTCTTTCTTCCCAGGTGTGTCAAGTTAATAAACAAGATCGACTACCACAGTTCCAGTCTAAATTTGAACGAAAATGGCCCCCACAGGCTCTTAGGGAGTGACACTATTGAGAAGGGTGACCTTGTGGGAGGAAGCATGTCAGTGGGAGTGAGCTTTAGGGTTTCAGAAGCCCAAGCCAGGCCCAGTGGCTCTCTCTCTTCCTGGTGCCTGCCAATCCAGATATGGAACTCTCAGATACCTCTCCAGCACCATGTCTACCTGCATGCCACCACGCTTCCCGGCATGATGATAAGAAACCAACCTCTGAATGTAAGAAAGCCTAAATGAAATGCTTCCTTTTATAAGAGTTGCTATGGTCATGGCATCTTCTCACAGCAATAAAAGCCTAACTATGACAATGGAGGATTGAGAGCACGTGAATAATTACCGGGTGGTTAATAGATGTTATTAAAGAGGTAATATTGCAATGCTGTGAAAGGAGACTTGGAGGAGTCCTAGGTGCTGAAGGAGCAGCTTTCAAGTCCATGAATGGCTTCCCTCAGGTTGAAGCGAGACAGCTGATGATGGTTCTGGGGACAAGACCCATGACGTCTTGCGTGCTAGACTCGTATTCTGGACTATGCTGCAGTTCCAGTTCAAAGGAAGGCACTTGGAAGACACATCATTATGGGATGCCTTTATTAAAGCGACGTGATTTGGAGTCTGCCATGTTGGTAAGTGGTTTGTGGCTCGTAAGGGGAAACTCACCCACTTGTTTGATTATCTGGTTTTCTTCAAGTGTGGACAACAGTTTAGGTTCAGTTCACTGTGCTATTAGCTCTTCATTGAAAAGTAAACTGATAGAATCTAGCAAGTAATTACGCGCTCCTCTTCTGCCTTTCAAAGTCTGCAAATATTAAGTATCTTGCATCCTCTTCCTAATAACCTCTTGTTTTACTTATTTTATTTAGCATAAATTAGAGCTAACACGTCCCCATTTTTAATAGCTCTTTCAAAGTCTGTTGATGTGCTATTTGGAATGAATCATCCTAAATGCCTTCCCTCATGGGCAAGACCCATCTGTCAAGAACTACAAAATTATCTTTCCTGCTTATGGGAGACATCTATGTGGAGCGAAGTGCCCTCCCTGCCAAGGAGAATGCCACTGTGGCTGCATACTAATGGGCCAGTGCCCTGTAAACTCATCTTTGAGGGACGTTCAGAAAAAACAAAAACTCGATGGACCAAAATTAGTAATCAAAAGCAGTTTTCCTACTCTGACCTACAAGCAAGCTTTGCTATGAGTATAGGATTGCTAACAAATAAAATACAGCTTATCTTCCCGTGTAAGTATAATACAAACTGTTTGTTATTTATGTGACATGCTCGCTGATGGGACATTGTATGATATTTGAGAGGCTTTTGTTCACTGCTCCTCCTTCAGATTTTTACTTAAACATTTTCTCAGTGATGCCTCCACTGACCAGCCTGTTTACAAGGGATGCCTCCTTGTCTTTCAGACTTGACTTTCTGCATTTGCAACACGTACCAGCAAAAATATTTATGTGTTGACTGTCCTCCCTTTTAGAGTGAAATTGGGTCTGTTTTGCTTACTACAATGTGCCCTGCATGCTGAAGAGGCACTGACATGGAATGGATACATAGTAAGGAGCTGTTAAAAGCCATTTATTATAATCATTCATCCATTCATTCAACACCCATCTATCTAGGCATCTGTAAACTATTGACTATAAGCCTAGACCAGAGTCTCATTGACTTGAGTTTGAATTTTGGCTGCAAGAGTTTCTGCTGTGATGTTAGATGAGTTACAGCATTTTCCTATCTTGGTTTCCTCCAATGTTCAATAAATAGAAGACTAGAATCTTAGGGTGGGCATTGGAAGAAGCGCATAAAGTCCTTACGACAATGTCTGGATAAAATAAATGTTTAATGTGTGGAGCTTATACACAGTTGTTAAGTTCTTGTTGGTTATCCCTTGGATCTTAGAGAATGCTCTAAGTGTTGGAGAGAACCTGATGAACAACCTAGGGTCCTCCCCCTCAAAGAAGCGATCATCTAGTGAGATGATATGCATACAGTTGTAGGTTATACTAAATGCTGCCTATTGGTAGCGCCATGATCTCCGTGAGCACTTGGAAGGCTGCAGAGAGGGGGGTAGGAAAGAGTTCATGGAAGAGCTGGTATCTAAAATATTAGACTGTGACCAATCAGAAGAGGATGAGGTGGCCTGGACGGGGCAGGGAAAATGGACATCAGAGCTCAGAGACCACAGGTGTGCACGTGGCTTCTGTGTTTGAGACAAGAGGTAGGCCTGTGTGTCTGGCTCCAGGAAGGAGGACACTGGCATGCCAGATCATGGAGTTTAGACCCTAACTGAAGAAGAGGAGGGCCATGAGGGCCAAGCTTTGTGTTCTGGGAGAATCCCTTCACGTGAAGTGTGGAGCCTGGGTTCAGTGGACTCCGGTGACACTAGATATGGGAGATTTGAAAGATCATAGCAATAAAATATGGCAGGCATGGGTCTCTCAGGGACTTGGGTGTTAATTAGAAAGTGTAAGTAGGGGATTTGAGCATTAATTGTCTTCTTGGATCCCATAATGATTTCTCTGCTTTCTGTGGATCTTTTTTCTTATAAAGAAATGATCTAATTTTGTTATCATGTATCACTAGCATCATAGACTGAGCTGAGAAATATCCTTTTCCTGAACTTCCTAGAAGGCTCTACATATAATTGTTTCTGCTCTCGGTATATTGTAGATTTTACCAGGGGAGTCGTCTGGGTACAGAATGTTTTAAGTTACAAATTTAATTGTTTAGATCGAAACAGGATTATTTGGGCCATATTTCTTTATTCAGGAAACACTGGCCTTTTGTGTCTTTCAAAGAATTTTTTTATTCACACTGAATTGTCCATGTCACACATATAACGTTGGGCATTATGTTCTCTCAGTAAGATGTTACTGTTTGGGGGCAGTGTCGCCTCCTCCTGGACACTGGCCGTTCACCTCCTCCCTTTGTGCTTATTTACTTTGTTGAGAGGATTAGCAACTTATTGCTATCAACACACTTTTGGTTTGGTGTCATCGATTTTCTCCCTATACTTTCCCAATCTTCTATCTGATTGATTTATAATTTTATCTTACTTTTTCCTTTGGTCTACCTACATAGGATTTAATTTTCTATTAATTTTCTATTTCTTAAAGTAGAAAATAAAACAACTGGTGCAAGACCTTTCCTTTTTGCCAATATAGGCATTAGCTTGCTAAACATTTCCCTCTTGGTCCTGGCTCAGTTGCTCCCCACATGTTTTAACTCAGAGAAAACTGCGCTCTTAATCCTCATGGGTTATTTAGAAATGCTTTGTCTTTCTGATATCTAATGTAGAACCCAATGGCCAGAGAGCAAACGCTATTTAACTGAAAGCATTTGAGTTTCTGAATACTTCTTTTATGGCCCAGATGATCTTTGGATACATGTTCTGTGCGCACTTGACATGAATGTGTGGTCAGTTGTTACTGGGTGGGACTGGGAAGCTATGCTATGCCAAGTTGGTTGACAGTGTTTTTCTGGTCTTTAATATTCTTTTAAATTTTCTATGTATATTTCCTGTTTGGGATATTCTCCTCTCTATCATTGTTGAATCATCTGTTTCTACCTGTAGTTCGTTAGGTTTTTTTTTGGTTTTGTACACTTTGGTACTGGGAAACATGTGTGTATAATTATTTCATCTTGATGATGAACTAGCCCTTTTAATCATCATTCAACGTTTTTCTTTAACTGAAAATTCTGTCGTATAGTCTGTGATTTCATATTACTCTAGCTACTCTAACCACTCTGCATTAAGATCATCTGAAGTACTATTAGTACTTATTATGATTTTTGGCACTCTGCTCTGGTAACAACCCTTTCTTTATGTTTTTCTTCTCACCCAAGCTAAGTCTTTCCTGTATCACCATCTGGCAGCTTTCTCAACACAGTCACTCGTATCAACCAATGGACTCATCTCCTTCCTCCTGCACTCCTCGGAGAAAACCTGTCACTGTGCTAGAAAAAAACAAAACCAAAAAAAACCGAAAACTGAAAAATAAACAAAAAACAAGCCTACTTCATATATTTCAGATTTTTAAATTACTTACACCTAGCCCCTATTATTCCATGTTGACGCAATGGTAGATCCTCTGATATTGTTTTGCACCTGAGAAACTAAGTCATTTTGCTCTTTAAGTTTTTTAGTCTGTACCTCTAAACAAGCAAACTAGTTCGTTTACTGTTGCTATAATAAAACACTTGAGGATGACTATTTTTAAAGAGAATATTTAACTCAGGTTTAGAGACTGGAAGTCCAAGACTGTGCAGTCCCAATGGCTTGGACTCTGGTGGGGCTCTCGTGGTGGAGACTCTGGTGGGGCTCTCGTGGCAGAGACTCTGGTGGGGCTCTCGTGGTGGAGACTCTGGTGGGGCTCTCTTGGCGGAGATTCTGGTGAGACTTTCATGGCAGACAGCCCAACAATGGTGCAGTGGCTATCGGAGGCAAAGGTCTCATGATGACACAGGCAGCCAGAGTCTGTAGAAGCATTTGACTGATTTATTTGACTACTTAATTTCTTTTCCTAACAATCCACTTTCTTCAGGATTGAACTCACCCCTTGATCAGCATTAATTTCTCCCAAAGGCGCTATCCCAACAATCCAGCACCTTTCTTTGAGACCCACTTCTTAAGGTTTGACCATCCCCTAACACTGCCACATTGAGGACCAAGACTCCCACACATAAACCTTTGGGGGCGATGCTCAAAGTATATTCACACTGTAACAATAAAATACTTTTATTTATTGCATATTTCCTTATTTATTTTGACTGTACTAGGGATTGACCATAGGGCTTCAACAGGTAGTAGACAAGTACTCTATCTCTGAGCCACATTCCCAGATCTTACAAACGAATACTTATACAATCACATCACCATTATCTTACCTTTGAAGTTTTATAATAATTCAAGATTATGCAGGGATGACTTACCTCTTAAATTCTTGTCCTTTTAACTGTTTGTTTCCATCTTCTTCTCTACTTGTGTTGAGCTTTATCATCTCCTCCTTTCTCCTCCCCATCCCTTCCTCCCTCTCCTTTTCTCTCTTCTCCTCCTTCTCTTCTCTTCTCTTCTCTTCTCTTCTCTCCTCGCCTCCCCTCCCCCCTTCTCCCCTCCCCTCCCCTCTCCTCTCGTTTCTTTTTCCCTCTCTGCTCTCTGTTTCTATAATCTCCCCTTTGTTTTATAGAATTTCTCATAGTCCTGGTTTTGAGGATTACAAATTATTAATGTCTGGAAGACTGACAAGGTCTCAGATTCATGCTTCTTCCTAATATTTTATGAGTTCTTCGTATTTGAGCTTGTATGATTTTATTCCCAAGAAACCCACTTGATGGGGCCATCGTAAGTCCTGCTCCCAGGGACTGCTCAACACTCCTCTTTGGAATTCACCATTTACTCACCACACTGAGCCTTCTATCATTTAGTCACACCACATAGAAACAGATTCAACAAAACAGACAATACCAAGAGAGCGGTGACCTCATACATTTAAAACATGTGGAACTGAACTACTGAGGGAAGGCGCTAGAAAGAATATTGCAAGGAACAGTGGAGATGGCTGAACCGAACCTGGTCTGTGAATTTAATTTCAAGTTTTATTACCCTAAATTACACATTCATAAAAATGAAATAGGTCATTATGAAGCGCTTAATTTTCAATGTCAGTCATAAAAGCGCATATACATACAGCACAGCTTGAAGTTATGTTTAGGATTTGTGTTTCAGTCTCAAGTGATCTGGCTTCTGTAGACAAAGTAGTAAAAAGGTTCAGCCGTGTTTTTCCTTCCTTCACACACCCACTCAGTCAATCATTACTTCATATAGGCAGTCATACCTTTAGACTTACTCCGGCTCAAATGAAGATGGCAGGCACAGGTGGGCGTGATACACAAAGCTTTGAAGGTTTCGGAGAAAGATGGATAAAAACCAAGAGTTACGAAAAGGGAGTCAGAGTGGAGGGCGCCTAACCCCATGCCGCTCCAAGACACATGGCTCCTCTCTGCTTTTGGAATTTTAAAAGCATATGAGACCTTTTATTTTATTCATAAAAGGAATAGGAATTAAAGTATGTTCACAGTAGATGCTGTGCTGTAGCAGGCGTTTTTCTCCACCTCAGATTGTATAGCTTTAAACTTCTGACACTGAATCTGTGGTGTTTTTCCTTCATGCCAGCCAACCTCCGGACACAACTATATAATCTACAGTTTAGCTCAGTTCTGACGCCATCCACCTAGAGCTAGCACGGTGCCTCCTGGGCAAACAGCCCAGTCTCACAGTGGCCACATGGCTCCTTTGAAAGCTCTGTTTCTGACTGTTGGGCTGTAAAGTCAAGGGTTCCCACAAACCTCTCAGGTGATTTGCTAAATTAACTCAGAATTTACTATTGTCAAAGGTACAATTAGGAAATAGTCAGACGGAAGCATGGATAAGTGTTGGGGTGAACGGAACTCTCTCTCTGAGTGAACCACCCTCCCAGTCCCTTGAGGTGTCCATCACTCGGGAAACTTCTTCTTCTTCTTCTTCTTCTTCTTCTTCTTCTTCTTCTTCTTCTTCTTCTTCTTCTTCTTCTTCTTCTTCTTCTTCTTCTTCTTCTTCTTCTCCTTCTCCTTCTCCTTCTCCTTCTCCTTCTCCTTCTCCTTCTCCTTCTCCTTCTCCTTCTCCTTCTCCTTCTCCTTCTCCTTCTCCTTCTCCTTCTCCTTCTCCTTCTCCTCCTCCTCCTCCTCCTCCTCCTCCTCCTCCTTCTTCTTCTTCTTCTTTTGAGACAGGGTTTCTCTGTAGCTTTGGTGCCTGTCCCGGAACTAGCTCTTGTAGACCAGGCTGGCCTCGAACTCCCAGAGATCCGCCCGCCTCTGCCCCCTGAGTGCTGGGATTAAAGGCGTGTGCCACCACTGACTATTAATGATTAATTCTATCTCACCCTATTCCTTCCCTAGAAGTTTGGGGGGGCAGAAGGGACTTGCTCTGAAAATACCAACTTTGTAATCACACATTTGGTTTTTCTAGAAACCTAACACTTTCCAAAATTAAGCATAGGTCCCCAAGGAGGCATTATCAGCATCAGTGTCCTGTTTTGACTGTCTTAAAGACGGGAGCAGCAGGGGCATCTACAGTAGGTGCTGCCCATTTAAATCTTAGTGACCTCTTAGGAGCTATGCTTCACATAACATCGCATTGCCTCAGTCTCCACTCCTGTAAAATGGAGCTAACAATGAACTCCCTGTTCTAGTTTCTTTTCCTACTAGTATAATAAAATATCCTGACAAAGGCCACTTAAAGGAGAAAGGTTTTATTTGTATGTTTGTTTGTTTTTCTGACTCAGTGCAAGTTACAGATGGAGGAGTCACAGTGGTAGGAGCTGCCCAAATTCCATCCACAGCTGAGGAGCAGAGGGGGGTGAGCATGCACTTGCTAGAGCATAGCTAGCTCTCTTCGGATTCACATAATCCAGCATCCCCACTCAGGGAACATGTCCCTCCACAATCAAGGTGGGTCTTTCCACATCCATTTATGTACTAAGGTAATCCACATTCCCAGAGACCAATCTTCATCTAGATAATTCTTCACAAGCATGTTAGGAGAATTGCCTCCTAGGTAGTTCTAGATTCCGTCTAGCTGATAGTTGACACTAGCCGTCACACCATGCCAAATGCTTTTCTATGCGTTTAACAAAGGAAATCATTTAAAACAGTGTGTGGCAATAAAAATTACCTTCAGATATTGGCACCCGTCTCCCGAGTGTACAGGCTTACCTCTGGTTGAGAGGCCTTACCTAAGGAACAGAACATGGACACTGTGAAATGCATGCTTGGCATATGCAGTAGAATTCACCGTTGGCGCTGTAATCCCAGTTTACCATAACATCTTTTTGGACTTAAATCCCAAGCACAACACTACACCAGTGGGTTGGGGTAACCGCATCCCCTCAGAGGATTATAATATAAATGAAACCCGTATTTGCCACAGAGAGACCCTAAGCATGGCAACCCAACAAATACAAATGAACAGTGAGGGTAGGTAAGATGAGGCTCTCCTTAAATGTCACAGCAAATTCCCTCCCTGCTTGGGAAATGGTTTGGAGTAATTTGTTTTCTTCATTATTAAAATTATTGCTGGATTTCTCTCCAGTGTGATAGTTGAGAATCAATGTTTGTGTTATTTTTTCCAAAGGTAGTGAAAACTTAATCCTCAATTTAGTGATGTTGGAAGGGGAGGGGAGATCTCAGTGTCCTCGCAGGGACAGAATCTATTCTCTGTCAGGAGCGAGTTCAGAGGAGAGGGGATGCCTAGCTGAAGACCCAAAGGTGGTCCTCACTGGACTCTGGATTGCTACCACCCTGATTTGAGCTCCCCGCAGAAGCAGGAGAAGCACGTCTGTTCTGTAAGCCACCCCGTCTCTGGTGTGTTTGTCATAGCAGCCTGAGCCAAGAGAGCGTTCCAAAGTGCCATTGTGTGATGGGCCACGCTCAGAGCATGGGAATGGAAAGAGCTGGGCTGTGTTTGTTGGTAAAGAATGTTTCATTATAGGAAGCCCGTGGTTACACTTGAATTCCAAGCAGATGAAGGGTGTTGATTCTTAGGGAACTTTGTTAATCACATGGGTCAGAAGGAGTATCTCACAGACCTGTCTAAGAACTAGAGGAAAGACTTGGAGTGAATCATGGAAGCCCTGAGGCCACAGAAGACTGAATAGGGTTTCATGACCTTCTCTACAAGGAAGCTAACCTCGTCATGCCTCTGTTTACATGGCTGTTATCTGGGCCCACGGAGTGAATGCTTCATAAGCTTTTTGAAGGTAAATGAAAAAAAGAGAAAGAAAATCAGACGAGCTCCTCAAGTACAACACACACTTGAATGTCTTCAAAGGCAGCGATATAAGATGTTCCACCCCCCCCAGCCAACTTTATACCACAATTTTATGAGCACTTGACCGAAGGCTTGTGTATCACTCTCTGCAAGTCAGTGTGTTAGGGACTTACTGAGAAATAGAAACAATTGTAAGTGTGTAACCTACAGAAGGTGTGAGTATATGTGTGTGAGAGGGTGTGCCACTGTGTGCTTAAGGTCGTATGCATGTGTGCACCTGTGCGTTTTTGTGCGCGTGTGTGTGTGTGTGTGTGTGTGTTTGTGTGCACATGTGCCGTAAATGAGCCTAATACATTCATTCTCATGAATGAATTTCATAGTCATGGAATCTGACAAGTTCCCCGGTCTGAAGTTGGCCAACTGGAGACCCAGGAACATTGCTGGCATCAATCTGACTTTGAAGGACTCAGAGTCAGGAGACCCAGTGGAATAGACCCAGTCACAAGGCAAAAGAGCTCATTTTCCAAATCATAGAGGTCTGGTAAGAAGAGGTCTGGTGTTTTTGGAGGTGAGTCATTCATTCTGTCCCGCTCAGTCTTTCAGCCGATGAATGAGGCTCACCCACATTCAGTCCTAGCTTCTAAGCCAAATGTCAAAAGTTAATTTCACTCAGAAACAGCATATGCTTACCTGCATACTAAGAATAATGTTTAACTGTTATCAGCGCCCATAAATTGACATACACACAGTTGATACATAAACTTGCCATCATGCTTGGACACAATCTTCTGTCATTATGACCTGTCATGGGCTTGACATCATGGCCCTGACTGAATATATATCTCTAGACCTATTGGAGAGGCAAGGGCTACAATTTATAGAGGCCATGATGGGTGACTTCTACCAGTTGCCTCTCAGCCCTCAAGGAGCCCACATCCTCTAGGTGAACTGTGTGTGGTCCTCAATAAGGAGCCCATTATATAAATCAGAACATCACATTATAGGTTTTATGATTAACCTTGAAATTTTTATTCCAGATGTCATGGGAGTCATGACTCTGTAATTGGTGAGGTGCCAGTAGCCAGCCAACCACTTCCTCTCCAATCCAATCTCATGAAAGAGACAAATGTCCTAACCTCTCGGGGGCAGGGTCTATGTATGCTTTATGAGCAGAATTAGGCTTTCAAATGGCATTTTAGACTCAGCATAAACTGTTCTAACCTGTGCCAAGTATTAAAGGATGAGAATGAGGAAAAGAAGCCCTGGTATCCTTGAAATCTGTTCACTTCCGGAGTCCAGGCTGGGGAATGCCCTTGGGCTATTGAACTCCAAGCACAAGGCAGATATACTACTGAACTGGGCTATAATTTCAATAAAGACAGATTTTATAAAGCACTGTTGAAGAACTGAGAACCATGACCTCTTTGACAAAGAGGATATGTGGACATTTTTCTAGAAGAAAACAGATTAGGAGCCTTGTGTTGGTTAATTTTAATCCAACTTGATACAAACTAGAGTAATTTGGGACTCTGAACTGAGAAAATGCCTCCGTACAATTGGGTCTATAGGAAAGGACATGAGGCCCTTTCTTGATTAATAATTGATGGGGGGGGGGGTATTCTACCATGAGTGGCTCCAGCTCTGGGACGGTGGTTCTGAACTGTATAAGAAAGCAGGATGAGCAAGCCATAAGGAGCAAGCCAGTAAGCAGCACTCCTCTGTGACCTCTGTGTGAGCTGTGAGCTCCTGCCTCCAGGTTTCTGCCTTAACTTCCCTCTCTGATGGACTGTGACATGGAAGTATAAACAGAAATAAATCCTTTCCTGCCCAAGTTGCTTTTGGGCTTGATGATTTATTACAGCAATAGATCTAGCTGAGAAAGAACCGGATGGTAGGTCTTGGGGTGTTGCTGTGACAGACCTGGCTATGTGTTTTGGGGAGGATTGTGACGACATTTGAACGTTGGGCTGGAAAAGCCATTGACTGCTCAGAGTCCTGTGGGCTGTTCTGTGGGAGCGTGAAGGATAAGAGCGCGTGAACAGCGCAGACAGACAGTGGAGAGTTGGCTTGTGATGTTTCAGAGCGAAACAAAGACTTTGCAGGGATCGTTTCTTACTCACTGCTTCCCATGAGCCCATTTACTGTTAAAAAAAAAAAAGCTTCCATCTTGCCAAGCCATTCCAAGGCTAAGTGCTTTAGAAGTTTTCCTTAAGCTTTTTATGAAGGAGAGTTTCTGGAATTTCCATAAGATTTTGTCATAAACATCCATTAGGCCGAACACACTCTCCGTGGCCCCTGTGAACAAACCCTGTCTCCACCTCTAAATTCTTATAACCTGGGAGGAAGATGACCAGCTCCCTTCAGTGCCCCTCCCTTTTCCTCAAATCCCTGGTGTCTTCTGCATAGTGATATCTGGAGATTACTAACTGTCAGTTGAGAAACGGATGAGGGGGCTGGGCAGGTGTCTCAGCACAGGGTCCTGGTTAGCTGTAGACCTGATAAACCTAGAATTATCTGGGAAGAGAATATCATTTTAGGAGCTGCCTACTTCAGATCGGCCTGTGGGATTGTTAATAGTGTACCCAGTTCACTGTAGGAGCACTGTGGCCTAGGCAAATGATCCTGAGAAGCATAAGAAAGCTAGCTAAAGCCGGGCAGTGGTGGCGCACGCCTTTAATCCCTGCACTCAGGAGGCAGAGGCAGGTGGATCTCTGGGATTTCGAGGCCAGCCTAGTCTACAAGAGCTAGTTCCAAGATGGGCACCAAAGCTACAGAGAAAGCCTGTCTAGAAAAAAAAAAAGAAAGAAAAGAAAAGAAAAAGAAAAAAAAAAAGAAAGCCAGCTAAGATAAGCCCGCCTGCCATCCAGCGGGCCACATTCTCCTTGATTCTGTCCATGCTTCTTTGGTTGTGAAGTGAGTTCCTTGGTCAGAGATTTTGAAGAGCAGACAGGTTTGCCTTCAAGTTTCTGCCTTGATTTCTCCTGTTGATGGACTATGAACTTGAACTGGAAGCCAGCTGAACCAGGGAGAGCAGAGAGGAAATGGTGACATGCTGAACAGCATCTAAAAAGATGTCTGGAGCAGAGGGTCTTTTGGATGGCCCCTGCTCCCCCAAAATGGCTCTTGATCAAATGACTTGTCATAGCAAGAGCAATGGTAGAAACTTCCTGCCCAAGTTGGAGGCTGATGTTCGCATCCCCAGCACTCATATGAGAGTTTGGGACAGTGGTACTAATCTATGACACCAGCGCTGCTTGTCTGTAGAGACAGACAGCCACTAGGGGCTTGCCGGCAAGCTAGGACAGCTGTAACCGCAAATTGTAATTCCATCGAGAGACCCTATCTCAAAGTAAGGTGGAGAGCCATTGACATCTGGTCCCCAAACAGGCACAAATGGATGTACCTACTCCACATGCATACATATGCACACACCACCCGCCCATGCACAAATAAAGTTAAAATAAATAAAAATGGACACCCAAATGCAGAAATAATTACTAAGGGGAAAAATGATGCCTTTGGACATCATATAGAAGAGTTGGTCTACAAAAGTCTTAGAAAGGGGAAGTCATTATCCTTGTGTATTCACCAATGACCCTGTCTGCTCCAATGGACACTTACAGAGTTGTGCTCATAGGAGGTTAAACTAAAAGGGTCACAATACCAAAATAAAAGTCATGACTCTGGAAACAAGACTGCTAGGGATGACTGAGGAGGAGACATTGATTCGGGTGGGGAGAAAATAAGAGGGTGGATGGGAGTAATTAGAATATACTATATATGTATGACATTGTCAACCTACAAAACCAGTGAATAAAAAGACAAAGAAGAAAAAAATCCTGGACCTGGTGAACCAGCTCAGGGGTAAAGGGCCTTACCATCAAGACTTATGGCCTGAGCTTGATCCGTGGGATGCAGGGGTGGAAGGAGAAACAACTCCTGGGCGTTGTCCTCTGATTACATGGGCCACTGTGGCACACGCTGTCCCCCAATGCACACAGAATAAATATAAGAAAATGGGATGAAAACGTAGGTTCTCCATGCAGAGATATTATCAAGACAGGATGAGAAGTCAAGCTGGGAAAGTAAGTTTGAAATTCCTGATGTCTTTTCTCAGTCTTTCAGAGTTTCATGATGGCCATATGGGAGCCAGGTGTCCATCCTAGGGTGACTTCCAGTGGGTTGCAGTGACATTCTCTTTTATTGGGATGTCCAGTGCACAGGTCGGGTTGAACTCTTGTGAAATTGCCAATTCTATATTTGCCCTTTCCTCTTTGTGAGTTTAATTATAAACTTGTCCTCATTCCCCTGGGCTCGTTTTCTTTTCTCGAGCTTTTCCTAGTAATATAGGGCCTCAAACAAGAACTATAAATGTTAAACTCCCCCCCCCCCCGTTAAGTTGAAGAAAAAAAAGATACCACATTCAGAATAAACAGATACCCTTGAGAGCCATCTTAGATATTGCCTGGGAGAACTGTGTAAATCTCATGTTTAGGCAAGGGGTGCAATTGGTTAAAAACCACAATAAATTAACCTCTACAAGTTTTAATGTAGAGGAGAAAAATAACCAGATAAATACTTATATTGCTTCTGTCGTCTAGGGACCCAAGATGAACATGACACCTCCCTGAGGGTAGCTTGGTTTCTCTTGGAAGTCCTGGAGCCTGTAACCTGAGGCTGAAATCAAAAAAAATTTTTTCAAGTGCTGAGTGCACAGTGGGCAGATAGCAGAAGGTTTCAGGAGAGAAATCGCATTGCATCTGGCCTGGCCATCAGTGGCCCCGGTTATTAGCAACATCGCTCATACAGAGCTCTGTTTTAGTGGCTGATATTAAGAAAAAGTGCTGCTTGTACCCTGATGCCCAAGGCTGTCAAATTCACACGTGCATGCCCGTTGGTCTGAAAACAATTGTTTCTTTCTATTACATCAATTCAGCAGTGCAAAGTTCATAAATTTGTATTAGGAAGATGAGGCCCTCATGGCATCACGACGGGAAAGTGGGACCCTACTGCTGGGAAAATGTTAGGCATCCCTTCAGAAATCAATGTCAGGAGCCAGTTTCTGAGGCAGTGAGAATTTTCTAGAAATCAGTGCAGGATATTACTCCTGTTTTGAAAAAGTGAGCCTGGCACTGGGGGGTCTTCTCCAGTATTTACGTAAAGGTGAATGCCCTCGCTTCCAAGGTCACAGGGAGCCTTCACTGCATTGATTGTGACATATGAGACTCTTAGAAGAAAGTCACCTTAGGCCTAGCAGATGAACTCTGAGGTCTTTCTGAGCAGGGGAGTTTTCCTCTCAACAGGAAAGCTGATTGGTGCTTGTAAAAACAGAAGGACGGGTACCCTTACTAGCCTAATACCCTCACTACCCCTTTTAGGAGAAGTTTGAACATGAACCAGTAATGTACAAACCAATAGCAATAACTTCACAGTCAGAGAAAAGCGAGTCAAATTTCTCAGCAGCCATCCCAGAAGTCCCCGGAAGCAGGTGTCCTGTGGCTATAGTTTGGGGGCTGAAGGAGGAAGGCGGAGCAGAGCAGGACAGAGAGAGGTGACAGTGGCTCAGCACTTACCATCTCCAGTGGGTTTTAGAATAGATACTGCTATTTCTTCCAGAGGATCCAGGAAGATGTTGACAGCCATTCCTCCTCTGCCTCTAACAACAGAGCAGAGTCCTTTCTCCTCAGGATCTCTTTCTCCACTGTTGAGTGGGGACAGGGCAAGAAGGGGAGGGCCTTTTCCAACATACTGGAGCTGCCCTTAGTAGAGGCTAAACTTTGAACTGTAGCAGGAAAAGGGAGGAATCCACAACATATTTGTAGTACTCTGGGAAAGCAACAACAAAAAGACTTATTTCGGCAAACCAGGATTCTTTTTCCCCAAAGACCTGTGGCGTATCAGGCCATTCTCTTTCACTCCAGAGTGGAAGGACCACAGCGAAGGCTGGCAAGACAAGCCTGCCCTGTCTCCACTGGCCTGCGGCATGTGCTCCCCCATGTCTGTGGACTGATCTGTGTATGTATGCATCCATGCATGTGCACGTGCACTCTTGCCCACGAATGCATCATATTGCATTTGAAGACACATTTCTGGGGTCAGTTCCCTCCTTCCATCGTGTGGGCTCTAGGGATTAGTCCAGGCCATCAGACAAATGCCCCAACCAGCTGAGAAATCTTGATTGCCCCTCCATGGCTAGCTCATAAAGGTTCTTTCATGGCTATGCTTGGGGCATTTTATATGTTGCGTGCCGTGGCTCAAATCCAGCTTGAACATAACCGTTGCATCCTCCTGAGGAATGTTCCTTATCCTTCCTTCTTTCCTCTCACAATGGGACAGAGGAAGGGACCCTGCACATGGAGCCAATGCCTCTGTCAACTCAAGTTCTTGTCTATATTTGATGGGGATAGAGCCCATTTACCACTTAGAATCTGCCTTCAACCTACTGATGTGTCTTATAAAAATCATGTTCGGGTCTGCGGAGAAAATCTGAAGTTGAGCAGCTGTCTTCCCACACGTGTCCATGTCCATGTACCACACTCTTCTTGGCTGGAAGAAGTAGGGGCTGCTTTGATTAGGTGATCCTGAAAGCCCAAGAACCAGGAAACCCTTGTGAGTTTGACAGATGATGGATGCACATACCATAACACGTCCCTGGTTCTCAAAGGTTCCCATTGCCAAGCCCCTTTTATTTCACTTTGAAAGTGACTAAAGATATTGAACTGAACCAGAACACCTACAGCCAGTATTGCTTTATTACAGCGGCAATGAAATCCATCCCATTGGGAAGCTAAGCACGTAAGACAAGAATCTGAGGCACTTCCATTAGCCCATTTCCTCCCCCCCCCAAAGATTCCCATACATAAGCAAAATACCACACATGTGGCAGAAAATACAATTGAAAGAGCAAAAGACATGACCACATCACTGCAAGAAAACAGGGCCTCTCTCATTTAATGGCTAAGAAGGGTTTACAAGCAGCCTTCTTTGGAGAAAGACCAGACACTTGTGTCTTCCAATTCTCAGTATCACATTTTTGAAAACCACAGGAACTCTGCTCAATTGGCAGGCTGGGAAAACGCTCTGTTCAGCTGAACCAATTTTCATTGGTACTTCTTGCCATTGGGGAAACTGGCCTTTCCCTGACATCTTTAGCAGTCCAAACATTAAGTGCTAGGAGAAGTCCATGACCACTGTTTCAGAACCATTCAGATCCAGCCTTGCAATGCTTCTAGGCAGGGCAAGGGCAGGAGGAGCGTGGATGAACTGCAGGGAGAAGTGTGGTTCTAAGCAAGGTTTGTATATGACAGTCCCACTCTACCCCCTGGTTACCCAGGAACCCAGACCAGACATAACTGTCCCTACTGACCCTTGTGGTGGCATCAAAAAACAATACTGTCCATCAGTTTCTTCTGTCTCTGGACCTTTACTGAAACCTGCCCCTCCACTTAAACCCTGACTCCTCTCTCTCTCTCTGCAAAAACAATGGATCTCCTAAATGAAGAAGCGCACAGAAGCAAATTCAGCTGGAGGGGAGTGTGCCCAAATGAGAGGATGAGGAGCTGGCTGGGGAAACTACAGCCAAGAACAATTTATTATGACTTTCTGTGTTGAAGGCACTGGGTCCTCTAGAGCTTAAAGGAGCAATTTCAGCGTAGGACTTTCTCCAAAGCAGTGCCAACGTCATTGGTGCTTTTCCAATAGAAACTCTAATCTGTCTTAAGTGAGGTGGGGAATTCTTGCATTTTGAGGAGCAACCAGGGACAGATGAAAGAAGGGCTGATGAGTGAGGGGAGGGGAACAGGGGGTACAGTGGCTTAATCCTTTGCGTTCTCTGACTTCTTTCTTATGTCGTACACAATCACTCAGAAGTCATTTTTATTCCATTAAAGCCTTTGATTTGATAAAGTCTTTCACCCAGAAATCCATCATAACCTGAATCGCTCTTTGCCACAGGGTGAGGCTGCCTAAGGTTCATACCCTCCCACTGAGGACCGTGGTACCAGTCACTATGCTGAGATGTCATATGCCGTCCACATACCTTGTCACCAAGCCACAGAAGCTTGTCACACTATTTGGGCATGCATGATCCTTAGGCATCTTCAACCTGCGGCAGTCCTTAGCTACCTTGTCTGTTCTTTGCCAAGATATTCTCTGTAGCACTTTAATGCACTGAGGGCCTGGGGAGCAGACACAGTGAGGGAAGAAGGGGTGAGAGCGACTGCCCAGTGGCCTGTGGGAAAGCTTGAAATCGACTCCCTGGAAATAGGCTTTGCGATGGCATGAGTAGAATGGGCCTGGAAACCATGGGAGCTATGCTTTCTCAAATGGGAAGAGCCTGGGGTGTTGAGACAGGAGTCCCCGAGTAGGTGTATTCTGTCTGGATTCCTCACAGCTTAGCCCGTGCTGTAAACACTAAAGATACCAAGACTGGATGCTGCATTTGCTCAGCATCTGCTGCCCCTATCGGCCCATATACCCAAATGGAGACTTTTCACTTTCTCTCTGTTGTTCTATTTCTTCAGGCAGGATGAAGCCTCTTATTTTGATTTCCAAGGCTCATGAATACTCAATAGCAGCAAGACATGACCGGTATGGGGCACACCTCACCAGGTCACCCGGCTCACCTTCGTGCTGTGTACTTCTGCTTGTTGGCACCAGCTCTTTGTCAGGGGCTTGGCATCCAGGATGTTAAGCTCATGATGACACAGCATGACAGAAATGACAGAAAGAACGAAAGGGCTCTCTATCTCAAGCCCTGTTAGCCTCCTTTAAATTAGAAGGTGTGATAGCAAATAATAAACAACAAAATGAAAACATGCTGTTTGTACCCAGATTCTTCTGTCAAGGCTTAGGGACAGGCATCAGAGGATTGCATGTGAACCCTGGAATCCTGGGGCTAGAGATGGCAACCTTGATGGAAGAGAAAGGAAACTTTTCCTGAGAGTGACTGTAGTGATATTTCATTTGTATTTTAATAAATAAAGCTTGCCTAAAGTTTAGAGAGTAAAATAGCTGCACTGATCAGCCTTACAGACCAGGCAGTGGTTGCACAGACCTTTAATCCCAGTAGCCACACTAGTTTGCCATAGAAACCGGCAGTAGTGGTGTATGCCTTTAATCCCAGCACTCAGGAGGAATATAAGACGGGAGGAGACAGCTCTCACACACAGTCTCATTCTGAGGATTCCTGGAGGCAGGATCATCATTGCAGACTGAGGCAGAGGGAAGAGCCAGTAGCTAGCTGTTTTGCTTTTCTGACCTTCAGGATGAACCCCAATTTCTGTCTCTGGGTTTTTATCAATTGTGCTATAGGTAACAGGTAGGGACTGCTGCTGAATGGACCAGCCTCATAAATGGGAATCAAGTTTAATTTGAAAGCTTATATGATATGGGATCCAAGGAATGAAGAACATGGGCTCAATTTTCAAAACACTTTGATAATGTTCAGGGCAGAAATTCTGTCTTGAAGACCCTGAACCCTTGAGAGACTTGATCTGGGAAATGTAAATCATTGACCTGCCTACCTCAGGAGCTGAGAAGGCACATGGGCAGCACATGGCATCTAGCATAGGGATTTGTACAGAGGTCATCAGCCAATACTGTCTGTCAGTCTCATGTGTCAGTGTTTTCCTGGTCTGGACATCTTTTTCAGTGAAAAGAAACCAATGAACAAAGCAGGTGGCTTTTGGGATGACAGCTTCCAAGCCTGGAGGTCTGGAGGCATAGAAGAAGCCAGGATATCTACAGGAGGCTGAGGAAGTTGCTTCATGGTTTACCTCACCAAGTTAAAGAGAAGCAAAAGTTCACAGAACTCCACAGCAGCCAGTGTGCTCACAGAAATCAAATTGCTTGTAAAATTTTGGAAGTCAGTTAACACGGTACAAGAACCCATTTGAAGAAGTTATCACACCTACACACTTATAAGGAAAAATTATTGTTTGTTTTTCTATTTAGTAATTTGTTAAGGGAGCAATGGAAAAACAGACATGGATACAAAACAGCTGCTGGTCTCCCATAGTTCCACCCAAGGGTGAAGAGGAACAACAGCAAGCTGCCTCTCTCACCTGTTCCAGCTCTGACCACCTAGGAGAGAGTGTGTGATTCTTCTCTGTTTTACCTGGCCACGTCTCCAGAGACACCACATCCATGTCAATTCACCCCAAAAATCATTGGCTAAACAGATCTAGCTCCCACATTTCCTCCCTTTTTTCTATTTAAGAAGTTTCTAATCCTGATCCTGGCATAACTATGTACAATGAGAACTTCCAAGTGTTGTCCAGAAGAAAGAAAAGGTAACAACATAAAAATAACACTACAAACAACAAGAGCAATATCAAGCAAGAAACGCATTCTAAATGTCCCAACCATAGGTAATACTTAATAGTTGTCTTCCTGTCCTGAAGAGTCCAAGTCTTGTACCTAATATGCCCTTGGCTAAGATATGAGAGGATTCTAACTATAATTATGTAGTCTTCAACCCCATCAAAGATCTGAGAAGAAAAATAATATATTGCCTGAATAAACAG
The DNA here is from genome assembly GCF_014885135.2 of Alexandromys fortis. Classification (NCBI taxonomy): domain Eukaryota; kingdom Metazoa; phylum Chordata; class Mammalia; order Rodentia; family Cricetidae; genus Alexandromys; species Alexandromys fortis. The sequence continues at coordinate 1,557,905 of NW_026067970.1, forward strand.
GAAGTGCAAGCAAGTGACTTTTGAAAGGTACAAGAAATGACAGAAGCAGTTGGCTGTCTGTTGCCCGATGTTTCTCTGTAATGTTGGGACATCCAACTTTGGCTATAGGCCTAGGATGTCAGACAGACAACTTCAGAAGCAGGAAAATTTGAAAGACTGTCCTACCTTGTCTTGACTAAATTCAGCAGTCACTTTTCTTTGTACTTTACCTGACTGTATTGGACATCATGCTTACTGTCAGCAGTCAAGGTAAGGGCAGTTCTTTACCCAATAGGCTAGTTTTGCCAAGAAGATAAAAAGTTATATAAGAAATGATTATTGTTATAATTTGGAAATGGAGCACCCCCCCCCACAAAGGCTTGTATGTTAATTTCTTGGTCCCCAATGCAGCAAAGTTCATAAGTGAGGTTATAGGGTTGTATCAAAGTTGTATTGCTGAGTTGATTCATCCACTGATGGGCTCGTAATTTGGAAGATCATGAAAACCTAAGCAGTGGGTTGCAGTTGAAAAAAGCCCATTTTGGGGGCAGTGTCCTTGAGGATTATGTCTTGTCCTTGGCCATTTGACCTTCATCCCCATCACCATTAGACAAGTAGCTGTGCTCCAGTGGACACACCCAGCTAAAATCTTAGCCTCACCAAAGCAAGAAGATCAAGTGACCATGAACTGAAACATCTGAAACCATGAACAAGAAAAAGCCTTCCTACCTTTAACTTGTTTCTCCTCTGGTCTTTTGTCACTGTGTCAGAAAGCTCACACAATACTTACTTAGGGCTTTAACTTCAATAAAAAAATAGATATTGAATTTATAATTTTTAAGTTTTAACCTATGAATGCCCTAGAGCTAATGAATAATTTGGTACATGGGTGGCCTCTGGATGATGTTAAGTAGTCTCACACTATCTCTTTTGACTTCTTGAATTGATGCAGATTAATTATATATATTTTCCTTTTTAAATTAAGTACAGAATAATCATGGAATGATATACCTTATACCACTAACAGTTTGTAGCTTTTGGGGAGAAGGATCAGGGGAGATGGGGCAAAAAGTAAGTGGACTTTATTTCTTTTCTTTGTAGAAAATATATTCTTTGAATGTGTTTTTGTGTATGGAATTCAGTTTTCCAATAAAAAAGCATTCATGAAAGAATTAAAAGAGGGACCATATCACAGAGAAACATGGAAGACTGGTCCAAATCTGGCTACTCCTTATTGTCCATGGCTTACAGATGTTCAAACTTAGGAGCAAAACTAAGGTACTCTTCGCTGTCTGTGTTTCCAGCTCAGGTTGCACTGGGTCAGCAGATGTCAGCTGCCTTGGGACAGTGAGCCAACACCTATGCAGTTTCAACCTGGAAGCCTCTGCCCCAGCCTACTTGGCCAATTCTCTTAGCCCCCGGGATCTTTTTGCTTCTGTTATTTGCCAGTCAAGCTGTCAGAAACCCAAATGAGGGAGTAGTCGCTGCCCATAATGTGTGATGAGATTACAGGTTTCTACAAGGTTAGGGACATGTCACATTTGCTTAGCCTCAGAGCGACCGCTGGGGTGGGATTTCGAGTTGATTTCAGATCCTAAGAACTTGCAGGCTTCTTTTTTTTTCTCCAGCAGACTACAGCAGTGCCATCAGGGCAGTGGGAGCAGTTTATAAACAAAGAGCAAGGCACACAAACGCAAGGGCTAGCTTGGAGGATGGAACGAGAGATGCAGAGGTCTGGCCCCTCTAAAGGACCACCTCCCCCAACCCCATGAACATCAAAGGACGGACAAGGGAGGGCTGGGGCAGGAGGACAAAGGTAGAGCATGGAATGTTGGCTCTTCCTCAAAGGCACTTCCTCTCTGTTGGGAATCAAATCCAGAGACTCCAGTGATGCTGATTCTCATTTTATGGCCGTTTTATTATTCGAGGTTGGCTGAGCTCTGCTCCCCTCAAAGGCACGTGAATGGAGATGAAAAAGTGCCAAGTTAATGTCTTGAAGGAGGCAAGTTCTAGAACCAAGTTCTTCGTAGATAGATGTGGCACCCGCTTGTTAGCCTATCTCAACCTCCGGCATGTCACAAGAGTCCAGGGCCCCTTGTGGGAACTGAGTGAGGGGCCTTCTCATATATATATTTTTAGTGAGTCCACATGCCACCCCCTCGAGTAATTCCCAGGAAAGCACCGAAGTCAAATACTGTGCGTATAAGCATCATCCCAAAGCCACAATTGACTTTGGAGGAGAGGGAAAACCAGATGTGACTAAGTATTGTCTATTATACCCAACACTCTCTCAGGAGTAAGACTATGACTTTAAATCCCATGGTACTTCAGCAATCTGGCTTCTAACCGTGTCAGCATGGAAGCTGCCTATGTGTAAAAGTGGGTTGTTCAAAAATAGCCGAAGCGACTTCATGGTTTCCTATACTGAGTTCTATAAACTGAGAACGCTAAGCTGGTGAATCACTTTCTTTCTTTGATCTCTCCAGTACAGTTAGGACTGGCTGGCTCCCCTCACAACCCTTATGTTTCTCTGTCCTTTTGAGATGATCCAGTGAGTAAATGCTTGTTTCATAAGACTGAGGACCTGAGTTCAGATAACCCACACCTAGCGAAGAGCTGGGTGAAGCAGCACACACCTACAACATCAGCACCGAGGTGAAGAGACAGGCAGGGTCTTGAGGGTTGCTGGTCAGCCATATCTAGTCAAGACAGCAAGCTTTGGGTTCAGCGAAGAGATGTTGTTTCAAAGAATACGATGGAGAGTGGTAGAGACACCTGAACCCAACATCTGGACTCCTCAAGAACAAAGGTGGGCATATGCACCTGCACACACATGCCTAACACACATATGTATAACACACACACAGACACACACACCTGTGTCAGGCCAAGAGTGAAGTCCTACCCACTGTCTCTTTTTGTAGAGAGCACAGCCGGTCTCCCCTACTTGCTTACTGTCCATTGCTCTTTTGTGCTACGTGGACAGAGGAGGAGACTGAAAAGCCTTAAGTCTGTACTGTTGAGTTTGCTGACCTCTGGTCTGAGGTAATAGAGGGAAACAGAAGAAAATCTCAAAACGAACGCTGGTACTTTACTTCTGCCAAGGCAATAAGCCCCATACCTAGAGCTGGGCAGTCTTTATGGTGACCCATCGTCCTTCATACACAGACGCGAGGACTGTGGAAAGGACATGAAGGCTGGAAGTCAATGAGGCAGTTTTTTTCTTCACTGGCTCTATGACTAGGAATGAGTCCCTTGGCCTCCCTAAACCTCCATTTCCTCAGCTACAAAGAGTTTTTAGAAGAGTAAGGGACTCTCATGGCGGGGCAGAAGCATAGTGGCTGGAGGTGGAAGCTGAGTGTTTATATCTTGAACAGCAAGCACAAAGCAGAGAGAGAAGACATGAAAAGGCACTAGGCTTTACATCTCAAAACCCACCTCCAGTGACCTACTTCCTCCCGGAACAGGACCAAACTTGTAGTGATATTTCACTTGTATTTTAATAAACAAAGCTTGCCTGGAGATCAAAGAGTAAAACAGCCCCACTGGTCAGCCTTACAGACCGGGCAGTGGTGACATGCACCTTTAATCCCATTAGCCACACTAGTTTGCCATAGAAACCGGGCAATAATGGTGCACGCCTTTAATCCCAGCCCTAGAGAGGAATATAAAATGGGAGGAGACAGCTCTCAGCTCACAGTCTCATTCTGACATTTCTAGAGACAGGATCGTCATTTCAGACTGAGGTAGAGGTAAGAGCCAGTGGCTGACTGTTTTGCTTTCCTGATCTCCAGGTTGAACCCCACTATCTTACTGGATTTTTATTAATCAAGCAGCTACACACACTTCTTAAGCCTCCCCGAACTCACCATCAACTGGGGACCTAGCATGCATATGCCAGAGCCTATGAGGGACATTGTTATTCAAGCCACCAGAGGGGAGGAGGGAAAAGGAAAGGAGGAAGGACATGGAGAAGATAAGAATACAGCTGAGGCTTTGAGTTTTAAGATAGAGAGAGACTTCTACCAATCAGTGGACAGGGTAGCCCAATGTCACAACAGAACACTGGGGCACAATGCTCAGATTCTGAGAGACTAAAATGATGGGGAAACTCTATCAACCACTCACATCTAGTTAGGGTGTGGCCACCTGGATCCCAGGTTAAAAAAACCGGGGAATGCAGGTGCCCGCCGGACCTATCGGATCGGAACTCCCATTCTTAGAGTGTCGGTTTCCCCTCTTTAACCATTAAAGTAGTCCTGTTACTCTTGAGCTGGCCTGGTTACTTGTCATACTGACCTAATTCGCGACACTAAGCCTTTACTCTTTCCCAAGTTTGTCTGCAATTAGCATCTGTTTTATAATTGATATCAAATGATCTGAAAAGAGAGAATGGGAAGAGAATCCTCTTCATCATAAAGTGGTCAGAATCTTTATACATGAAAACACATGAGGGGGGGAGGGAGGGAGGAAGGGGGAGAGGGAGGGAGGAAAGGAGGAGAGAGAGAGAGAGAGAGAGAGGCACACTATGTATGCCATTGTTTTGTGACATTCAGAACATAAAGTCTAATAAAAGCAGATGCACAAACACCCCTTTGGCAAGCAACACATGGCAAGATTGGGGCTGCCTGTGGCTGATTACATTGCTGGCGTGTCAGAAGGAGGGTTTTCAGTTCAAAATGCTTGCTAACAGAAATCATTACAATACACAGGCTGGGTTGTAGGGAAATAGGCTAAAGATTGGATACATTTAAAAGAAAATGTTTCAATGTGTTTATGTTCAAGCTCAGCCTCAAAGGGTAACCTTTTAGTTGAAGAACCATTGTGGACAACTGCTCTTGAAACTGTCACGTGTGTACTATCCAATTGCTCGTGACTATGGAAAATACATTACCTTCTTCTTGGAGCCAGAAGGCAGCAAATGAGGGCCCTCCAAGTGATTTGGCCCAAAACTTACCCTCTGAACACTTTCCTGTAGGCACTTAGCTATTCTGTTTTCCTTTCATTCTTGATCACTGAAGCTTTTTTCAAAGACAATTGAAAGACTAAGTCCTCCTTTCTTCTAGAAGCAATTTGCTGTTTGGTTGCTCGGTGTATCAGAGGATGTGGGTCTGTCGGAAAGGACGGGGTGCCTTGTAGTGTAGGAGTAGAAAGGGGCTTTGGGCTCAAAGAACAAAGAGGTCACTATGTCCAGGACAGTGAGGAAAGGAGCCCTTTTCTGTATTATTGTTCAGGGGAGTGCCAAGTTTCCAGAAGGGAAAAAGAGCTGTAATCTCCTAAGCATAGCCTTCACGAGAGAAAGTAAAAGTAGTGGATGATCTTCCAAAAATGGTTGTGCTGTAAGTAAGCACTCTCTGGTCCCCTGTCCTCCAGCTTTGATACCGCTAAAGACTAGAACCTGGAATCAGCCCCAGGTGGGGAAGCTATTCCAGGAACAGCTGGAACTTCTTTCTCGGAATATCCAGGTAGGACAAGATTTGGAGTTGAAACCGAGTCCTAGCACAGATGACATATTTTGTGCTCACGCCTGAAGCTAAGGATTGGCCATCAAAAGTCAGAATATTGTTGAGTGACGGGATGGCACGATATTGTCTCTTTGCAAGGTGTATACATCTGATGAAGACGCAAAAGATCATACATGTATGTACCATGTCTGCTCAAATCGCTAGTTCTGGCTGAGGCTGTTCAGTTCTCTGTCCAAGATCTCCTGGCTTCAGGCTGCTCTCAGGTCCTACACATGGCTCACCCAAGGAATTCGCCTTTGCAATAATCAGCAACCTTGCTTTTCCCAGGTTCAGAGACAGCCTTTTGCCTGCCTCAATGATGAGAACCCCGAAGAGCCCTCTTAACACCAAAGCTCCTGCTGGAGAGGGCTGATGCAGGTCTCACTGCTCCCTCTTGCTTCCTGAAAGTGAGCAAGTTATTTCTACTGTTGAAGCCACCTAGTCTGTGGTATTTAGTTATGGCAGAGTCACTTGAGACATTGGTGATGAGTTTCTGGAGTCTACCAACTCCTTAGGATGACTGTGGTGAGTCAGGATACTCACCTTCAGCCCCCATCACACAGCATCTGCTGTGGTGTCACAGTAGTCCCATGTCACTTTCCTTATGGAAAGGACAAATTCCATTCTCACTCCCTTTCTCTCTCCCACCCCCTTCTACCTTCTTTCTTTTCAGCTCTTCTCACGTCATTAGCTGTCATTGGCAGATACAGGAAGCCGTGGAAGACAGTTTCGCCCACCAGCATGAAGCAAAATTGACTCAGTCATTAATTTGCACCACGATGAATTCTCTTCCCTACAAGGTGTATATCCTGGGCTTCTTTCTACAGAAAGCTGTATATTCTGTACATGTTGGCTGCGTTCTTCAGGTCTTTGGGACGAGAGCAGTTGGTTCTTGATTAGATGATCTGACCCCTGAATGAAAGGGAGCAGCCTGTGGCTGGGATTTAAGTTGACTGATCCCAAGACACTGTCAGGATTAGTGATTCCCAAGGACCCACAAGACACATCCTATTATCACAGCAACGACATAATACAGCAGAGGAGAACGAAATTCTGTCATCAAGGTAAAAGCACATGGACAGAGTCCAGGGGGAAAGCAGGTGAGAGCCTCCCGTCAAGGTTCTCCTCAACTGGAGTCACAGGAACCCTCCCCTCCTAATTTTCTCAGGAATGAGCTTTGACATCACGTGTGAGGCATCATCAGTGATGGAAGCTTATAGAGACACTGCCCCCAGAGTTCTTATTGGGGGTGTGGTCACACAGACATGCCAAAAATTTAGTTCTCAGGAGGAACACAAGTGTCCTACTAAGCTGCATTGTTTATGTAAGCAGTTTAAACACAGGGAAGTCGCCTTTAGTTAGTAGTGGTGGGAGCCTGACAGAAATCTCACTTCTCAGACACCAGCTGTGTGCCAACCTCCTGGTTCTCATGGGGTCACAAAGTCCTGTGGCTTGCTTCCTAGTTCAGGCTTGTATACTACTCTGTATAAAGATACAGTTGAATAAAACAGTATTTTTCCCATCTGAGTCATTTTTTCCATTAACAAAGCAACATCTTCATTCAAGAAAGCTTGAAAAGGAAAAGAAAATAGAAGGAGAGTGTTGTCTGTGTAGTAGTTTGTCGACAGAATTGTCTCTGGCTAATCACCTTTCCCCTACTTGAGACCTGATTGGTGTAATACCTATTGAAATGCTATTCTGTGCTCATTTTTTTATTTTATGGGAAATCTTCAAGTTATTTCAAAACATTGTGTAAGCATTGTTTGTAACACCATCCATGATGCACATAGCCAGTGCCCCTTTGGCCATTTTCAACACAAGCAGCCCCATGATGAGCATCTTCATGCACAAGTCTCTGTCTGCATTTAGACGTGTTCCTTCTGCAAAAGTCCCAGAAAAGAATTTACCAAGACAAAGGCTATGGATGAAGTTTTAAAAGTCTTCATTATGTCTTGCCCAGGCTTTCTGAGGATATAATATATATTATATATATATACATATATTTATATTATATGTATATAATATATGATACCTACTCTCATGCACTTCTCTGAAATGAAATGCTACTTTTATTTGTTCCCCTTTCATTTTCCACCTTCCACTAGCCTGGCCTCTGCATTGTTTAATTAGTGGAATTTATATTTTGTTTTGTTTTGTTTCTCTGTAGCTTTTGAGCCTGTCCTGGAACTAGCTCTTGTAGACCAGGCTGGTCTTGAGCTCACAGAGATCCACCTGTCTCTGCCTTCTGAGTGCTGGGATTAAAGTCTACCACCCAGTTTGATGGAGGTGGGTTATCTGTCTATATGTTACTTTTATTGGTTAATAAAGAAACTGCCTTGGCCCTGATAGGAAAGAAAATTAGGTAGGTGGAATAGACAGAACAGAATGCTGGGAAAAAGAAGCCGAGTCAGGCAGCCGCCCTGATTCTCCCACTCCAGACAGACGCAGGTTAAGATCTTTCCTGGTAAGCCAGCTCGTGGTGCTACACCGAATATTAGAAATGGGTTAGATCAATATGTAAGAGCTAGCCAATAAGAGGTTAAAACTAATGGGCCCGGCAGTGTTTAAAAGAATACAGTGTCCATGTAATTATTTCAGGGCATAAGCTAGCCATGCGGGCAGCCAGGTTCTAGGAACGCAGCCCGCTGCTCCATCGACACCAGTTCACATTTCTTTTTAAAGCAAGATTGTCACCTAAGAATCCTCATTATTCTGTGGCTATGGGGCGAGATTTAGACCCATTGCTAGTTTCCTAAGTGAATGGGACCTATGTCCTTCAGGTTTGGATTTGGGGGACAAAGAGAGCTACTTCAGGAGGATGGGGAGGTGGGATCTGGGGTTCTCTGTTGGTAGGTGGTACAGAACAGCTGGGCCCTGGGTAAGTGCAAGGGGAACAAAGGGATTCTAAGAGGCAGAGTCTGAAAAGAATCAAGAGGTTCTATGTAATATCCGTACTAGAGAACAGTGTTGAGAGAGAGAGTCAGCACCAGGAGGAAGAGCACACAATGAGAAGTTGAGTTTAGAAGTAGCTTAACCCAGGCTGTGTTCTCCCACTTTCTCTGCCATTACTCAACAGTCTATGCTCCTCCCCTTCCTAACTAGTGAAGGGGGAATGCTAGCCCCTACCCACCTGTCTCACAAGGCCTCCCGGAATCAGATTCAAATGGGGCAAATGATGCTCAGGACATCAGTGTGCATACTGTCTGGCATGTGAATGCAGGAGTCAGAGATTAAAGGAAATGAGAAGAGAGAAAACTTCATAGTCTCCAATGTTGTGGGCAAACCTCCTGGAGTCCTTGCTGGGGGGCTTAAGCACCAAGCAATCATAGACATGACTGCCAAGAGGTGGTTGTGAAATGCCAGCAAAGTATATTGTATTTTCAAAGATCAAACCAAAGCACATTTCAAGGGCAAGAATCTTGTGTCACTGTGTGAATATTTTAATTAGGAGGAGTCCCACTGAGCCCTAGCATTGCTCTGGCTTTGCTCTTTGTTTGTTGTTGTTTGGTAGAAAAAAAATACATTCCCATATATATACACATACAAATGAACTACTGCAACAGAATCTCTTGATGAATTAGCAATAATGAAGCTGAGCCAGACAGTAAGTTCTGTGTGAGTGTGTTGTGAGTGTGTGTGTGTGTGTGTGTGTGTGTGTGTGTGTGTGAGTGTGTGTGTGTGACATGCATGGTGGGGACTGGCTAAACCTTTCTTATATATTCATGTACAATTTAGAAAATACAAAAAGCACAAACACCGCAAAACTCTTCTCTCAAAGGCAGCCAATAGACACGCACACACCACCATTAATTCCTTCTAGTATTTTGGGGGCCAGATTTTTACTATCGTTTGCTCTTTAGGGAATATGATAAAAGAGAGGTTTTGTTTGGGGTCACATAGAGGCCATTACAGTCACGTCTCTGGGGACTGGGGAGGTGCTTTGGTAGTTAAGAGCTTTTGCTGATCTCGCAGATTGCCTGGGTTTGATTACCAGTGTCCACATGGTCCATAATTCTAGTTCCAGGGGGCCTAATGCCCTCTTCTCCCATCCTCGGACACCAGGCACACAGGCGGTGCACACACACACCTGCAAATAAAACATTCATTCACAAAACAATTTTTAAAAAAAAATCTAAGAAGATTTAGATTTTGTGTTTTGTCTCTGTTACTTGCTGGCTATGACATGTGATGTTGTAGGAACGTTGTTTACGTTTTCTGGGTCTTGTTTTCTTCATCCATGAAATGGAAACCATGATTCTTACTTTCCAGATCAGCCATCACCCCAAATGACATGCACAAAGAACTAAGCTGGGCTGGGGACGTCCTCAGCGACAAGGCCTTTGCCGGGTACCCGCAAGGTTCTGAGTTCCTTCTGCAGCATTTCACACCCAGAGCAGAGATCGGTTTTCCAAAACTACACAGTGAATAAAACTACAGGCTTGAGCTAGGAACAAGAATCCAGATGATTTAGGAGCAGGTGTGCTGGTTAGTTTTCTGTTCACTTGACACAGCCAACGGCCTTTGAGAAGATGGACTCGCTAATGAGAAACCGCTTCCAGAAGATTGACCTGACAGCAAGCCTGTGGAATATTTTCTTGATCTATAATTGATGTGGGAGGGCCCAGCTCACTGTGGGTAGTGGCACCGCTAGTTAGGTGGTCCTGGGTGATATAAGAGAGAAGACTGAGCAAACCGTAGGGAGCAAGCCAGTAAGCAGCACTCGGGGCACATTATTAGAAACAAAAATTTTATTTAAAATGTATCCATGGGTTTCTTTTGGGAGGATTATGGGACAGGGAGATATCAATGCAATTTAAGATAAGTCACACAAAACAGGATTAGAACCCAACACTCATTTCTTTCATTAATCCTCATGGATTGAACACCTGTGTTCTGGATCATTCCACTGAGCAAGAAAAAGGCATGGAAGACTGCCAGTCCCTTGCTCGAGGGTCCTCCTCACGTAGACTATCTGCACTCACCAGTGTTCACTGTGTTTCCATTAGATGGTCACCTACACTGGTCTGTCAAGGCCCAAACAGGAAGAGAGGTGGCAGCAAACTCTGACAATGGTGTAGGGCTGCATTCTGCAGAGACATGAAGTTTTTGAGCGTGGACCTTGGGAAACATCAGAGCCTAACTCAGTTGGTGATGAGAGCCTCGCCCTATCTCTCAGCCTTCTCTGTTTTCATCTGTGCCGTGCCTCCCTCTGTGTGGTATCCCATTACATCAGAGGGTGTTTTCTGTGGAGATGTTGAACACATCACCTCCTTCACCAAAGGAGCCGGAAATGCACGGCTGTTATCATCTGCCCCAAAAGCAAACACAGGCACACCCCGATCTATGTTCCCCTTTCATCTTAATTGCATTCCAGAGACCCTTCCTGGAGGGCTAAGGGTACCCCAAGCCTTGACAAAAATCTTGTCTCTGGAGCCCCACTATTCACTTATAGGACTGGATTACCTCCTGCCCCATTCCCCGGCTGCTCCCCCTCCCCTGCCACTTTTCACTCTCCCCAGGAGACTTCAGAGTCAGAAACCTGTTACCAGTTTTGTCAGCTCCCGAAATGGCAGATGGCTACAGCCTTCAGCCTCTTGCTGGAGCCAAGATGTCTTCATCTGTCCTCCCAGGACCCCAGAAAAATGCTTCTGGCAAGAGAAGGAGGAAGGGATAAGAAGTCGGTATACGGCGTTGCATTCAGAGGGCCCTTTATGGGCTTAGATGTATAATGTGGGTTTAATGGTAGTCAGGGGGCAGGTGATTAGGAGGAGCAGGCCGCTCTGATCGCCCTTGTACGCAGCCCCTGATAGCTCCCAGCACTCCGAAGCCTTGTTTGCTTTCTGTGAGGCAGAAATCCCACAAGGTCTGCCCGCTGCCAGCTGTCGAGCTAACGAACTGTCTGCGTGCGGCTGAATGGGAGCCCGCAGCCTGGCGAGGCTCAGCATCCCGGGCTGTCTCCAAGCGTGATTGCCTTTATCTAGCCAGCGCAGGCGCCCTTCTAATCAGTCGGCTGCTGGCCTCCAAGGGTCAAACGGGGACCATCGCTACCTAAACAAACGCAGGCCGATGTCACCTTTGTGGGGAGACTGATAAGCAGTTGGCAGGCAGGCCACGGGCAAGAGAAGGCGCCAGCAGCCAGCAATCTGCGAAGGCCGTAAATATGCTGCTGTCTCAGCAGGGAGACGGGCAATATAGCCACCAAGAGGCCTTTGTTTAATGAGCTGTCAGAAAGCAGGCATGAAATTATGTTTGAAAACATGTGCAAGCTGCAGAGACAGAGTGGGGCCTATAAATGGTCCTCTTCCTCCACCAGGGATGTTTGCAGCATCTTATCAGCGTGCTGGCTGTCATCGGACGAGAGCTACCATTAGCAAACTAATGGGGTTTGAAAGCTACAAATTTGTCTCTCTCTTTTCTATTTCTGACTGAAATGGATTATAGAAAAAAATTTAATTGTTTTATTTTTCTTTCCTCGGGATTTTGGTAAACATGCAAATTGGAAGAGAATCAAAAACAAAAACAAAAGGCCCCCCAAAAACGAGTCTGTGGAAGAGTGAAGGAAGCCGTTAGTCTTGCGGGCTCGGCATAGCACACTCAAGAGTATTTTCTTTCCAGTTCTGCGGAGACCCCATTTGGGGAACTCTAATGCAACTCCAGCTACCATTTTATTTCAATCAGGCCCATAAACGAAGGTATGAGTATTAAATGAATTGCTCGCCGATAGTCTGCATACTAAAATCGGTGGCGAGGTAGAAAACCACTTCTACCACGTCAGCCATCACAGAGAATAGTTTTCAGAGGGCCCAGTTCTTCTCCTGTGGACCACATGGCTGCAGAGTTTATCTCTGACAAGGGTGAAACTTAAAGACTTTTCCGACATCTGCAGGGACTGAGAGGCACTGCTAATTCAGGACCCGTTTGGCCCGGCTTCTCAAACTCTGACATGCTATGTGAGGGTTTGATTGTTCGAACTTGAGCCCAAACCTGACTCTCCGATCCAGCCAGGCAGCCAGAAAATGACTTCGACAAACCCCGTCTCCTGCGAGCTGGAGACACCCCGGTATAAAACTGCTTCAGGAGCGGCGGCAATCAGCAGGGATGTTTACTTGGGACCAGTGTGGCAGACTGAACAGGGACCGCTGTTGGTTTTCAGTTTTAAGAAAAAGGGAGAGAAAGGTCTGAGTGGAGGCAGAAGGAGTGAGAGCTGGAGGACCAGAAATTAAACGAATAAAATTAGAAAGAAAAAAATAATTTCTTCCCACCAAGTAGCATTAACTGATACCCACACAGCCCCCGCTGAAAGATATTAGAACTTGCTGGAAGTCAACTGACATCATGTACTCGGACCAGATGCAGACCGGGCCTGTAGATCCGTTCCCTCACCAACCGAACAGTCTCTGAAAACGTTCTTCTGCTCCTCTCTCTCTGGAGCCTTCAGGAAGATTCCCAACACAGAAATGAATGGTTTGTCTGTGTCACACGGAGAACATGTCAGCTGGAGAACAGTAGTCCACACCGGAGACCAGAGAAGTAACACAAAATAAAAACTAAGAAACCGACCAAAGCCAGACTGTGTATGCTCTGCCCAGAACAAGCGCAAGGGGTGACCCCTCCTCGGTGGTCGGCATGGAGAGCAGGGAGCGTCAGAGCTGACGCTGAGCTGTGGGCATTTTTCAGAGGCTACTTTGTAGAAGTTGCAATTCTCGATATCACTTCTAGATGGGAAAAAATTTATTTATTCTAGTTTAATTTGCTAGGTGCTTATACTGTGCTAAGCATTGTGCAGAATGATAAAAAACGTGTGACTGGATGTGTGTGTGTGTATTCACTTGTGTGTGTGCGCTCACCTATGCCTTCCTTGTGTCTGCAAGAGTGTTGAGACCAGAGATCAGGCTTGGTATGTTTTTCAGGAATCACCCACCTTTGTTTTTGTCTGTCTGTTGCTCTTTTTCTTTTTGAGAAAGGGCCCCTTGCTAGGTCTCGGGGCTCACTAATTAGGTTATACTGTACAGGCCAGCAGACTGCAGAGATCTCTGTTTCTCTGGTGCTAGGATTGCAAGCAAGTGCCACTGCACACAGCTTTTCATGTGGGTTCCGGGGATTTAGCTTGGGTCTGAATACCTAGGTGACAGGCATTTTTACAGACTGTGTAACCTCCCTAGACTGTTTCTCTCCACCCACCACTCTGTAGATGGTTTTTTTTTTCTTTACTCTTTTACTTTTTGGGGGTACTTAACACCCAGCTCCCACATAAATACACACAGAGACTTATTATCACTTATGAATACCCAGCCTTAGCTTGGCTTATTTCCTTAAATTATCCCATCTACCTTTTGCCTCTAGGCTTTTACCTTTCTTTATTGCATATACCTACCTTCCCTCCTTCCTTCATTTCCTCTCTCCCTTCCTCCCTCCTCCCTCCTCCCCACCCCCTTTCTTCCTTTTTTCTCCATTGCTGATTCTGTAGCCAGGTGGCTAGTCCCTGATGTCCTCCTCTTCTCTTTTTTTCTTGCTCGTCAATCTCTCTTCCAAGATTTCTCCTCTTATTTATTCTCTCTGCCTACCAGCTCCGCCTATTCTTTCTCCTGCCTTGCTATTGGCCGTTCAGTTCTTTATTGAACCAATTAGGTGTTTTAGGCAGGCAAAGCAGTACAGTTTACCAGATTTAAACAAATGTGAAATAAATGAATACAACACATCTTTGCATCATTAAACAAATATTCTACAGCATAAACAAATGTAACACACCTTAAATTATATACAACTCCCTCACCGTCCCACCTCATTTACTTTCTACTTGCCATTGGTTCCTCAAGCCTCCTTTGGGAGCTCAGGGGAGAGAGAATGAAGGCTTTCCACCAGTACTAAAAATCTGCTTGATTTCATATCCCTAAAGACTTATATTTTATTGAGTACCTACTATGTACAACAATCATACATTGTGGGATTGGAGCAAAAACTCCATGGCTAAGAGAACTTACTGTTCTTTCAGGAGACCTCACTTTGGTTCCCAACACCCTCATGGTGGCTCACTGCTTCTGTAACCCCATTTCCAGGAAATGCAGCTCCCTCATCTGGCCTCCATGGGTATTGCAGCTATGGTGCACTTATATATATGCATACACATAAAATAAAAATAAATTAAATATTTTTTAGAAACCCAGCCTATCTTGATTATTTATGCTTATCTATGTTATTATTTATTTTTTAATTTGCATCTGTTTAAATAATTTAGAACTTCTCCTATCCAGGCACTACATACCTTGTGCCCTTCCCGAGATGATCAGCATCACCAGTCCCTTGGGTATATAAGCATATGCCTAGGATTTTTAAGTTATATTTAAATTATAAAGAATTAATAAGATTTGTTGAAAATATCATACAAAGCATCGTATAATATGATAACATTCACCCTCTATCCCCCCAAAATGTCTCTAATCCATGACCCCCAGATTCCTACTTCCTGTTTTTTAATAATAAAAAAAAAACCACCCAGTCCAGTTTATGCCGCTTGTTTACTCATAGGTGAGGGGTCTTTTACTGTGTTCTTCCCCTCACCTGCGATGGTCCCTGAGCCTTGCGAGAACAGGGTGTTCCTCAGATGTCCCACTTGTGACTGCCCACTCCACCGACACCTATTTTTTACACTGTGACCAGTTGTGACTTTCCACATTATCATCCACTACACAAAGAAACTTCTATGATCAGGTCTGAAAACTACACTAATAAATAAGTAGAGAGACAGGCATTTGGAGGGACAGTTGAATATGACATTGGTCTAGCACACTGGTTTTTTACCTTTCTAATGCTGTGACACTTTAATACAGTTCCTCATGTTGTGGTGACTCCCAACCATAAAATTATTTCATTGCTACTTCATAACTGCAGTTTTGCTACTGTTATGAGTCATAATGTAACTATCTGATAGGCGACCCCAGGGGTCACGGCAAACAGGTTAAGAGCCACTGGTTTAGCAGAACACCAGTAACAATAGATTTGCTCTATTATTTACTCACAGACATGGCTGTGAGCTCCTTCCTAACCATGGCTTCTTCGAAAAATTTTCAGCATCAGGCACAGGTTTCCTTCTATGGAGCGGGCCTTAAACCCAGTGAGAAGAGCTGGGTCCTTTAGCTTACAAGAGTCAAATCAACTATGGCACCCAAGGGCATATCTTGCCACGGTGGATGTTTATTGTTGCTTGTGGAGTTCCTAGCTAGGTAAGATCGCTGGTGCCATCTTCCCCCAGCAGCCCGCATAGCCTCTGGTACTCTGAAAGTAGCCAAGGGGTGGAAGCTCCTGTCATGTTTTCAGAAACGGAGTTTTACCATCCAGTTATGGTGGACAACCAAGAGCAAAGGTAAAAGCCTGCATCGTTTGGGGGTCTCAGGGACACCCCTGACTAGGCATCTCACATCTGTAAATGGATGCTATTTTTTTTTATTTTAATACAGGGTTTCTCTGTGTAGCCTTGGCTGTCCTGAAACTCTGTAGACCAGGCTGTCTTCAAACTCAGAGATCCGTCTGCCTTTGCCTCCCGATTAATTAATCTGCTGGGATTAAAGGAGTGTGCCACCACCACCCAATTTGAAAATGGGATTTTTATTTGGATTTCTATGGATTCTGAAAGAAGCACTATTCCATGTAGGGCATTTCAAACTCTTTTATATGGACGTGTGTGTGTGTGTGTGTGTGTGTGTGTGCAGCTTATATAAAATAGTAGGTATTCACATTTTTTTCCCAAATGTCCTTGGGGTTAGCTGTCCGTCATCCCACACCTCCTTTTATGGCTTCATCTCTGGTTTGGCAGTGAAGGTTCTGGTCCAGATGAGAACATGGGTATAAGAGGAAGCTGTGGGATCACCTGGCCTCACAGGGTAGTTTTCTCAAATATCACCCAACTATCCAAACACCGTTCATTGTATAATCAATTGCTTCTAATAATTTGAAATTAATTATTAATCATATCTGAAATTCTTTAGGTGCATATTCTTCCTCTCTCTATGCATTTAAAAGCTCTGCATGCATCTCAACGTCTGTGATGCTCCTTGTTTTGTTATATTGACTTGTGGTTACTTGTGGGTGGACACCACACTGCTTCAATTCTTGTCGTTGTTTCCAATAGGTTTTGAGTGGATCCATGGAGGTTTTCCAAGTAAACAATCCTGCCATTCTTTTTTTTTTTTTTTTTTTTTTGAGACAGGGTTTCTCTGTGGCTTTGGAGCCTGTCCTGGAACTAGCTCTGTAGACCAAGCTGGTCTCGAACTCACAGAGATCTGCCTGCCTCTGCCTCCCGAGTACTGGGAACAAAGGCGTGCGCCATCATCGCCTGGCTTGATTTCTGTTTCTTACATAATTGTATGAGCTAGCTAGTAACTTCAGAAAAGAGTACACAGCAGTAGTAATATTGCAATATTTACATTAAATTTGTTAGGAATGAAGCGTGGGTGGATGATGAATTTCATTAGTTTTTTTTTTTCAACATCTAGGAGACCAGGATGATTCTCTTTCTGCAATTGGTTAGAATAGTAATGGAAGTCATGGGTAGCCTCGTGCTGAAGCCTGCACATCTCTGGAATACACCCTACACAGTCCCTGGGGCAGAGACTTTACATGTAGCTTTTCGTGTCTTTATCTTCTGAATATTTACGGTTTTGACTTTTTCTTTTTTACCCCAAAGTTATTTAATACTGAATGTTTTCAGGAAAGTGAACTTTTTGTCTTAATGGTTTCATTGTGATCTGAGTCTGTGATTTGTACCAGTTCTCCTTTGCCGGTCTTGCTGATGCTGCCTGCTCTTACAGACGACTGCTTCCCTGACTCATGGTGCTCAGATCTTTAGCACCTGTTGTGTTGTGACTATTGACCAATGATCTTGATTCCCACTTTACCGGAAAACACATTAGGAGCATTGCAAGACAATTCCCAAATTCTCACAGTCACTTCTTTCTGCCTGCCAGGATCTGGGATTCATGCCCTGCTCCTTCCACCCACCCTGTTATGGAATTGACCTTGTTCTGCTCCTAGACTAACATATGCATGCACATGAGGTCTCATCCTGTTTTATTCGGCAGCAACAATTTCTCTTCTGTAACAGGCCCATCCCAGCAGTGCACACCCATGGCATTACACTTGTTACCCTAAAAGTAGAATGCAAAATTGAATTTGCTTCTTTTTACAGCACTTGTCTCTTCTTTTGCTTCCTTGCCTATCATTAAAACAACAACAACAACAACAAAAAAAAACCTCACTGACAGATGGTCCAACCCCACACCTTCCCATTGTCTCTTAAATCCTCTCCAACTTGTCTGTGGACTCTAACACACCACAAAATCTTTGCCTGCGAATACTACCAATGACTTTCATGTTGCTGCCTATTCTGGGTACCCCTGGAACTTGACCTGTGGGTGCTAGAATAACAGCAGATCTATTCCTTCCTGAGGAAATGATTTCTTTTCTTGTTCTATAAGACACTGTATACTTAATTGTCCTTCAACGTCTCATTGTTCCTTACTCCCCTTTACTGGTTCCATTTGTGCCTCCTTCATCTCATAATACTGACATGCTACAGACCCATCCCAGGTTCCCTTAACCCCTTCTTTTCCTCCTCCACTTCAGTTTCTTGACTTTAAATGCCATCTATATGAGACAGATGTGATCACCATACCCTGTTCTGAGCTTATAGCTTACTCTGAGATGACTGTTTCTCAATTTCATGGCTTTAGATGTATTTATCTTCAACAATTCTCAAGTGCATGCCTTCTGCCGTGGACATTAGCACATATCAAATATTTGTCAATCATGTCACTAATGGATGCCTCAAAGGTGTTGAACCTAAACCAAAACCCTGATCTTATTAACTTACAGCTCTCCCAAGTTCAGCAAAAGATATCTGTGCTCTGATACTGGAGAGCCTTCAGCACTAGGAAACATCTTACTGTGCAAAATGAGTGTTGACCATAGATATAGCAAGGGGCCATTTCCCAGAAAAGGGTGAGAAGAGCGTTTTTGGGTTATGAAATTCTTTAAGGCATGAGCTAACCTTCACCTCTATGGTCTGTGAGCTGCCTCTTTTCAAGTTCCAGGATAGTGCTCTGACCTGCAGAAGACCTCATCTTTGTGCACTCAGGGACTCTCCTCGGCCCTAATTGAAGTCAGATGGTTGGCTTGTGAGTTTCTCTCCCCTTTTCCCGAGCTGCCTCGGAACAGCTGTGGTCTATTGCCAATGAGTTATCAGTGGACAGACATGAGATTCCTTTATGATGTTAAATGACATATTACAGTGTTTCTTCTACAAACTACAAAAGCTGAACATCATGGACAATATTAAATCTTGTGCAGCGATTATTCATTCCATAAAATACATGTTGATTTCTGAACTATAACTGCATGATGAGTTTTTGGCCATTTTCCTAACATATGCTCCATTTCATGAAAAAATATTTTCATAGAATTAGATGACCTTCATTAGTTTCACATTTTTAGGCAGTAACAACAATAGCAAGAATTGGATCTGACCTTAGATGTTGGAAACAGATCAATTATTAGTAAAGCACAAATTAAACTTAAGACCTATCAGTGTAATCATTGATTCAGGCAAGGGTCATCGGCAGATGCTTCAGCCACCGAATACATCATATGGTCTCATGACCTTATGGGATATTTATTAGTTGCATGGAGAGGATTGCAAGATATTATCCAACCAACCAACAGCAAACCGACAGGATCAGTTTCAGCCTCACTGACCCTCTGTGCTTCTGGATGGGATGGGGAAGCCACAATGGCACCCAAATTCTTAACGAAGGTGATGGCATTGATACTAGTTAGAAGGAAACAGGAGTGTCTAGGAAAAACACTGCAGTTACATAGGGGAAATCCTTCACCTAGGGAGGTCTACTTAGGGTTGAAATATTTCAGCAAGTGGGACTCACTTTCAAACACCTGGGCAGCAGAGCAGACCAGGTGATGGCTGTAAATGAGGGGAATGTAGTTACTATCGCTACATTATATACTTAAGAACTTTATAGTGCTTCTTTTGAAAATTGAAAAGCAAATAAATGGAAAAAGTGCCTTCACAAAAGGGCACCTTGGGGGCCAGACCATCCTTCTTTCCCTTTGAAGTTTTCCAGGACACTTAATTTTTCCTCCATGCTGGTGGCTTTCCCTTATACTCTGGTTTGAAATCATCACCTCTCATTATTATCATACCAGATGCCGATTTCCTTCTTTGAACATTACTGCTCTGAAATGATTTCCTCCAAATTGAAACCTTCCCTCCGGAAGCAGGGATCTCAAGATGGAGGAAGATTAGAAAACTTACAAGGTTCAGAAAGGTGCTAAGTGACAGAACTCATGACCCCTTCCCCCAAAGTGACAGCTAATCTTGGTTGTGAACTTGATTACATTTGGAATCAGCTAGGCACCCCTGTGAGGGACCTTCTTGACCAGGTGATTGAAAGTGGGGCCCCCACCTTATATGACAGTGACACCCTCTGGTGGCTGCCGTAAAAGGGAGTCCAAGAGAAAGGCATTTTTTTTTTTTTTTTGCCTTACTGCCTCTACATCTCACTACCCCAATGGAAGGTGCAACGATCTTGCTGCCACCACAGCTGTAGCCACTTTCCCCCATATCAGAGCTCCGCTTCTTTCAGATTCCAAGGAAGACAGTAAGTAGCCCTCACCCCTGCCCCTGTAAGTAGCTCTCACCCCTGACCCTGTAAGTAGCCCTCACCCCTGCCCCTGTAAGTAACCCTCACCCATGCCCTGTAAGTAGCCCTCACCCCTGCCCCTGTAAGTAACCCTCACCCATGCCCTGTAAGTAGCCCTCACCCCTGCCCCTGTAAGTAGCACTCACCCATGCTCTTGTAGGTAGCCCCTCTCACCCCTGCTCCTGTGATTCCAATAAACTCATTGGTTCACAAAGCTAGACGTGGGTGAAATTGATGTCCTATCTTGGATGACTAGACATTTATTCACATTTCCTCATGAAACAACACACCACATCACCTATATGATCACATTTGAACTCTAAGAGCTAGGGTGGATAGCACTGGCTGCATTTTCTAGATGCAGAAGCAAAAACAGAGGTCACACGGTTTGCCCAGGTGTCTCTCAAACTTTTAGGAGTACTGTCTGTGTTGCACAGAGCCTCATCACACTGGAGTTCATAAGCAGTAGGCTGAAGGGACATAAAGTGGTGGCAATTGCTAACACCTTACGAGCATCCTCAACTCTGTATAACCTGGACACTTGTCACTGGGCAACGCAGCCACCACAAAGCTTCCCATTATTTTCCTGCATGCACTGCTACATGGATGGCAATAAGTAACCCTGACAGAGAAATTCAGTTAACCAGAGGGGTTAAAAAACGATTCAGGTTTAATTTAATTTATTTTATTTAGGAATTAGCATTTGATTTATTAGGAGTTAGCAACTACTTTTGCCTGAATTCTATGAAATAGATGAAGAACCAGAGCAGAACCATCTGTTTGGTTTCTCTTCCCGTTTGTCCCTCCTTTGGCAGTAGCAAAGAGTGGGGGAGAATTTCATATTGCCAGGAAACTGAATATTTAATTTTCAGCGGAAGATCAAAAACTATGTAACATGCAGTTAGAAATGAGTCCCTCAGCTGCGGAAGCCACCTGCCGTGCAGGGCCATGCCTACACTTCCAAGGCTGTTTTCTCCACCGTATTCTCTAACCCTATCCTCTTATGTGACATCGAGAAGTAGGGAAAAATAGCAGGGCTTCTATTAGAGCAACGCCAGGGAGTTAACTGAACAATGCTTGGGAAATTGAGCCTGAACGATACTGACCTGGTGTTCAAGGGTCCCCAACTCCAATCTCAACTCCATCTTTCATTTTGTGATGTGTACGATATGCCTCCATTTCTGACTTGTAAAAAACAGAAACGAAAAAGTGTTGTGACAGACCTTCTCACATCTAATTTCACAAATTCTTTCATTTGTACAGGGTCTCAAGTTCTACAGAGGCTACTCATGTGAATTACCAAATCTTTTTTCTCATTTACTGAATATATATGTATGTGAGTATATGAATGTATATTTGGTATGTACTTACTGGATACGCACGCGCACACACACACACACACACACACACACACACACATATATATACTGTGTGTGTATATATACACATACTGGAAGGGATTTGAGGGGAGAAGAGACAGTATATGATGGGTGATATATAACATACCAGGAAAATTTAACTGACCTAATGTTATGTATCTGTGGAGTATTGTGTGATATACACGTAATGATCATGTTAATATAATTAGCAC
Source organism: Alexandromys fortis (assembly GCF_014885135.2). Lineage (NCBI taxonomy): Eukaryota > Metazoa > Chordata > Mammalia > Rodentia > Cricetidae > Alexandromys > Alexandromys fortis. The sequence goes on from NW_026067970.1 coordinate 1,579,687, forward strand.
ATCCATCATTTCAAATATTGTTTCTTTATGAAGAAAAAATATTCAAAATCCTTATATCTCTTTTTTTTTAAAATATACATTGTCGTTAACTAAAGTCATTATTGTGGTTTGAATGTGAAAGGTCCTTCCATTTATTGAGGGTTTGGTGTGACTTGCTCTTTCATCTCTGCCTTTCTTCTTCCCAGAGTCCTCTTCTGTCACAGGAAGTCCCAGGTAACCTCTTCCTGCCTAGCTATTGGCCATTCAGCTCTTTATTAAACCAATCAGAAGGTGCCTTGGCAAAGGCACATCTTCACAGCATAAACAAATATTCAGCAACAGCTAATGCCATAGTTCAGGCGGCATTCCCGGGTGGGGCTTCGAGAGGCGAACAGATCCTGAGTACTCCTCCTGCATCAGCAGAACAGTCCACTGATAAATTTGTACTTCAGAAGGAGTTAGAACTGTGGACCTGATGGGTGGAAGTAGCTTACTGGAGCATGGCCTTTCTCTTTCCCTCTCTACCTCCACAAGGCAAGTGACTTAGCTCTTCCTGTTGTGATGTTTGGCCCCACTACAGACACAGTAATGGAGCAAGCTGGCCATAGAGCAACACCTCAAAACCATGAGTCGGGATCAATGCCTTCTCTGTCAGTTTTCCCTCGGGTAATTGTTACAGTGGCAAAAGAAGGAAAGAAACATCTGGTTAATACAATTACACTGTTGCACTGTGGATCCCACAGCTTTCCTTTCTGTCCCGCTGTACCTGTCCCCCATTCTGTCCCTCTCCCTGTCTCTTCTGACCAAAGAGCCAGTATTTACCTTCTGCTCCTGTGATGTCATCTTACGTTTCTCGCAGCCCTCCCATTTAGTTGAGCCAAGTGTTAGAAACAAAGCAATCTCCCAGTCCATGTGACACATACTAGATCTCTAATTCTTCCTTGTAAAATAAGGTTCAGGGGGTGGATGTGAAAACGCTAATTTAGAATAGTTTTTTCCCAACTTTTTAAAGCCATAGCAATTCGGGTCGCCTTTTACAATTTGGGGGAGGCACTCTAGGGCTCCACGTGCAGTATTGCATGTATGCCTGTGCACAGTGTACAACGTGAGGTCCGATTAAGCTCCTTGGGAGACGGAGACATAGAGTCTTGAACGATGATGACTTCAGTGGATCACACAGCTCCTCCAAATCCAAGCCCGCAGAATCTGGAGCTCTCACTAGCAATGACTGGATCCTTGGGGGTGGGGGCTGCTTCTCAAAAACGCACTGTAAAACTAGTTAACGTAGAGGCTGTAGATCAATGAATGTGAGCAAGACATCCAAGATACCCACTCACCGAGCACGAACTTCCATCATGTTTTCATGGCCGTCTGACTGTCCAGTTATTTCACAGTGATGATAGAGGGAGCTAAAATAATGGGCTATGTGTGTCAAGTAGGAAAGGGAGGCAATGGTTGAGTCCATTTGGAGTCATTTCTGCTGCAGCTGATCTTTTATAGAAATGAGGTTATAATGGAAATGAATGCACACTTTACTAGAAGGAAACATATATATAGCCTTTAAAGTTAGTCGATTTATGTTGCTACTCGGCTGTTAAAGTGTTGGTGAGGCAGCGTGTATATAAATATGACACCAGTGGCAGCTATAAAGATAAAGCTTGCTCGTCGTAACTTCTCAATTTAAGCACATAGGACTAAATTTTGGGAATACATCTTGATAACGGGCAGGCACTACATTTATATGAAAATGAATAAATGTCTTATACTATCCGTTGATTAACCTTTAATGAGTAGACACTTCATCATTGCCCTGTAGATTTCTTTTGGAATACCCTAATACATTGAGCTACAGACAACGCAGCCTCATCTGCTTGCTAAAAATTAATTTTATTACATGAGAAGTGGATTTCCTCAGCACCTAATAGTAAACTTGGCTGGAAGAATATGTGAGCCACCCCAAAACATTAGACATCCACGTGACAAACATGGTGGGAAAGATGTTCAGTCATGCCTTTTCTTTATCACGTGGAGAGAAGAGCATATAAAAATTACATATAGACGGCAGGACTCCTTGGGGCAGAGTGGCCGGGAGCCTTTGGTTGATTCTTAGGACTCGGTCATATAATAAACACTATGGAGAGCTGCCAGGCAGCAAAGGCATAGCAGGGGTACACACCGGCCCCCACTGTGCTTGGCGATGCCTGCAGCCCCCACTGTACATGGTGATGCCGCTTCTGCAACATGGCATTAGAGGCATCATGAGATCCTTTGGATCCTCACTTCCTTCTATGCCCTTGTTCCTTGGTGCCTCCTCGAATGGTTTGTTCTCGAATGAAGGCTTTGATCTCAGGACACTCTGGTTTTGTAGTGCAAAGTACAGAGTGGAGGAGGGCAACGGTCCACAGAACAGCCTCAGAACTTCTCTGGGTGGCGCGGCCACCAGCCAGTGGCCAGCCACCTTTCTCCAGCTGCACAGCCAATCAAGTATCTAAGAAACAGTGGGAATCAAGACCCCAAGTACTGCTAAGTACCCAACTAAAAGTTGGTACCTCAACATAAACTGGCAAAGGGGTCTAAAATTTCCTGACCACACAGTACCACACTCAACCCATCAAGGGGGAGACATCACTGAGTATATAGCACCTTCAACCCACTCCTTGGTACCCTCAATAGCCCAGAAAGCAAGAGCCATATCTGGCTCTTGGGTCCCCAAATTTCCAGCAGTATCAGGTGACGTCAGTGCAACTTGTCTGCACTCTTCACATGGCATTTCAAGAATGTCAGAGCTGCGAGAAAGTGTAGACCAAACCCAAGAAGGACACATGAGAAGCTCAAAGTCACTCAGCAGAATCGGTGTGAGACTCCAGACCTTCTGCTTCCCATGAAGCAAGCACAAGTCGGTGCTGCCAGCCTTCTATATTCTAACAATCAATTCCTGGCTCTTTAGGGGAAAGGACTGAGACTAAGGACATAAAACAGAAATGTGTACACACATGCCCATAGCGTCATGGCCACCATGGCGAAAGGGCAGAAACAACTGAAATACCAACCAGTGAAGCAACAGCTAAATAGTATTCTGTACTCAACAAGGGAATATCATTTGGCCTTAAAAAGGGAGGATTTTTGTTTGTCATACCTGCTATGAAACAGGTGAATCTTGAAATGATGCTAAGTGGCAGAAACCAGACTGAAAGGATAAATACTGTGTGGTGACACTGACTGGAGGGGCAAAGAGCAGTTGAATTCACAGGAAGATAATAAAGTAGGAAAATAATACCAGGGGCCAGATGGGGAGAAAAAAGGTCAATAGTGATACTTGGTCTTGCTTTTAGATGATGGAGAGCTCTGAAGGTGGAGAGAATGGTGGTTTTGTGACATTGTAAACATTTTAAGTGCCATGGAACACCAAGCCTAGAACTTTGCAGATAGAAGAAGAAATAAATGTAGTCAATGAGAGAGACCAGTTTCCGATTTCCCACGATGATCCTTCCATTCTTCACAGTTACTCCCGAATCTCAGAGCCACCCTTAACTCCTTATTCTCTTTGCCCTACCTGGTCTTGTTCTCTCTTTAGCACGTTTGTGTGCGGGAGGAAATCAGGATTGCGGTCTGTCTCCAGGTGTGTTACTTATCTATCCTAAGGGTGTGTTTGTGTACAGACGCCACTAAAGCCAGAGAAGACTGTGCCTGGGAACTGCCGCACTGCTGTCAGACTGAGGGCTGAGTGTGGCTTCTGATGTCAGAGGGTGACATTAGAAGGAAATGTATCCAGAAAAGATAGGCTAGAAAATAACAGGACTGAATTCAAGAATGCTGCTGATCTGGAGCAAAGGCACCAATCGAGTTCCGGCGTCGGCCCTCGGGCACGGCTGCCTGAGGAACTGCGTGAGGAACCACATACAAGCTGCACCTTTTGGATTTGAATTTCCTTCGTATAAAGTGAGAACGCCCCTGTGTTGATTTCGGGGTTGTGGTGATTATATAAAGCCTCGGTATAGAATAAGCATTGGTTCCCATATATTGTACTCATTACTTCTTTTCAAAGTTCCAGTTCACGTTACTCCTCTGTTCACAGGCTCCAGTGTGTGTGTGTGTGCGTGCACACACGTGTGTTAATGTGGGTGGAGGCGAGAGATCAATCTCAGATGTCACTTCTATGCTGCGGGATATTTGTATGCTGTGCGAAGGTGTATTGCTATGATTGGTGTAATAAAGAGCTGAATGGCCAATAGCTCGGCAGGAGGTATAGGCAGGACTTCTGGGGACAGAGAGGACTCTGGGAAGAAAAGAGGAAGAGATGCCAGGAGACACAGAGCAAGCAGGACATACAGGAAAAGAAGTAAAAGCCATGAGCCACATGACAGCACATAGATTAATAGAAATTGGTTAAAGTTATAAGAACTAGTTAGAAATGAGCCCAAGAAAAAGGCCACCAGCAAGTCCTAGAATTTTGTCTCTGCTTCCCTAGAAATGCTATTACTAACATGCACCACCATGCCTGGGTGTTTACGTGGGTGACAGGGATCAGGCTTAGCCCCCATGCTTGCTCTTCAAGTATTTCCCTGACTGAGCCATGTTGCGGGAGGTCCTTCCGCCCCTCCAACCAATAGCTGCTGTGATACCAGCCCATTGGGGCGTGGTCTCTCTCCCTTTAAAAAAGCGGCTATTTCCTCTGCTCACACTCTTCACTTCCTGCTCCACCGAAGACTAGACTCCCTTCCTGGTTGTGCAGATGGCTGTTGTCTGGGACGGTGATCTGTAAGTTTTCCCCTTTAAATAAATAACACCCTATTAATCATAACTCCAAACTGGTGTGGCCTTGTTCGTGACTTACGCCTTCAGAGCCATTTCCCCAGGCCTTGCCTTGTCCATTCTTAAAGTGCAACTGTATTAAGAATTCCTCCACATCCCTTCAGCTCAGTGTTGCTCTGATTTTCCTACCCTTCATGAAAAAGGATATTTGTCAGTAAAGTCACATCTTCTGTCCTTGCTATTTTGTCTACTCTGAACTTCCTTACTCGCTAATGTCCCAAGCCATTGTTCCTACTGTCCTTCTGTCTGGAAGGTCTCCTGTAGGCAAGAGTTGATCGGTAGGGGCAAATGATATTGGCTTCCTTCATCTGGAACACCTCTCCTCCTCTGTCACACCTGACTGGACACATGGCCGATGGATCGTTCTTCTCAGTGCTCTCAACACGCGACATGGTTCTTTCTGCACCTTCTCCCCCAGATGATGAACGGCTGTCGAGGCGAGGTAGGTCGGCAGATAAAGCACATGTATACAAGCCTGGTGACCAGAGATTATTACATCATTACACAATATCCCTGGAACCCACACAGAGGTGGAAGGAGAGGATCATCTCCACAGGGTTGTCCCTTGCCCTCCACACATATGCCGAGACATGTATGTGCCCACACTCACATATAACAGTAATAAAGTATTTTAATTTAAAATCATTTTCATTCAGATCACTTTCCTCCTCCAGGTGATGTGCCAATCTCTTTGTTTTCGTCTCATCATTTTCTTGAATAATTCAGCCCCACAATCATCTTCCTCTACTGGGAGCTCTGTCAATACAAATATTTGATTTCTGTGTTTGTGATTGTCTCGCAGGTCCCCGAGGCTTGCTCTTTTTTAATCATTTATTCCGCTGTTGACATTATGTAAATTCTATTACTCTGCCCCTCAGTTCTCCAGCGGCCTTTCTTTGTCAACTCCATCTAGAAACATTTAGGTTTGGGGTTTTGTGGGTTTTATTGTCAGGTTGGCTGGGGTTGATTTCTTTATTTTCAATCTTACAATATCTATTCTGATCTTCCTGTAGATTTTATTTCCTATTCTTTTTTATCTTTCATTGATTCAAGTGTGTTTGTTACAATGTGTTATAGCAACTTAATGGCGGCCACTCTGAAGTCTTTCTGCATGAATTTTATTCATTCCTGTGTTGGGGCCAGTTCATTGTCTTTTCTCAACCAGGTTGTGAGTTCCTGATTCATGGTTTGACAAGTGATTTCCAGCCATGCCCTGGAGAGTCTGGTTGCTTATTTAAGAGATTCTGGGTCCCATTAAACCTTACTTTGTATCAGAAAGTCCCCGAATTTAAGCCCATGTAGGTTCTGCTGTCACTTCCCAGATGCTTCCCTGTACTGTTCCTGCCCCACCCCTGGGCCTGGCAATACAACTCTGGTCTCTTTTGCTCTTCTAGACCTATGTGGGCTCCTGCTAGAGCCCGGTTTTGTGGAGGGTGAAGGGCAGTGTTTGTGTGGCCTGCTATCATTAGGATGAGACTGGGGGTTTGGGGAACTGCAAAATGGGGATCACTTAGCCATTCTTCAGACCACAGCTGGTAGTGAGAATCCTGCTTGAGCTGTTGACTCTGCTGGCAGGAAGCATCTTCAGTTTCTGGGAAGAAGGCAGGAATCCATGACATCTGAGTGGTTCTCTGTCACTGGTGGAGGCTCAGAACACCCTTGGTCTAAGGTGCCTTTTACTGCTGTATGGAAAACATCAGAGCCCAGGCTTGGATCACATTCTGCCCATAGGTGGAGGGTGTTACCAGTCATGGGCTTTCTTCTGCCACTGGTCTAGGCAGGGGAAAGTGGCCTTTCTGGAAGCGCTGGCAAAGAAGACAGAAGGTCCCCTTTGCTCCTGTGTGGAGGAGGGAGAGGAGTCCCATCTCTGGGGTAGCTTCTGCTGCAGATCTGTGGACCTGTTGCTGCTAACAGGCCACCTGTCCACTTGTCTTGACTCTGTTGCATACAGATGGAGCCCAGTAGGCTCCTGATTTCTTGGGGTTTTGGCTGGAGGCAACAAGCTTTTCTTGTATTTTCTTTGTGTTTCTGCTGCTTCAGGTTGCTGTGGGACAATGGTCTCTTATCCTATCACTTGTATTATTTCTAATAAAATTTTGATTGGCCAGTAGCCAGGCAGGAAGTAGAGGTGTAGCAATGAGAATTATGGGAAGAGGGAAGTTTCAGTCTGCAGTAGTGACCCAGCCACAGAAGACTCAAGATGTGATTGACTCGCTGAAAAAGGTACCAAACCACATGGCTAACATAGACAAGAATTATGGGCTAATGTAAGTTATGAGTTAATAAGAAGCCTGAGATACTAGGCCAATTAGTTTATAATTAATGTAGACCACTGTGTGATTTCTTTGGGACTTAAAGACTGTGGGAACCAGGCAGGACAGAAAACTCAGTCAACACAGGATCCAGCCTGCTGCACCTCTACATCTGGTCTAGATGACTAGGAGACGAACAGAGGGCCCAGGGAAGACACTTTCCCCTCATCTTTCTCAGCCCTTTACAATACTTGAATTCTATTGTATCCAGAAGGAAAGAGCATGTAACTGTGAAGCACTGATTACTCCTGACTCAAAAGCTCTGCCTTTCATGCCTGAGCCCAGGTGGTGACAAAGTGACTGCTTGAGGCACCGCCTCCGGGACTCCTGTGCTCACCCGAGGGCCCTGCCTCATGGACTCCTGTGTTCAGTTGAGGGCAGCTCTCCCTTCCTGATTCTACTTTACCAGTCTGCTTTAGCTTTTGATATATGGTGATTTGAAAAATTGAATATAGGAAATGTAGCAATCCCAGGGTTAGCATTCTCTTTGAGCAAGCTATTATAGGGGAGGAAAGAATTCAGCAACAAACCTAGAAACCTTCATCTGTTCTTAAAATTCAAAGAGAATGCAGAGAGTTACATTATTACACAATATTCTCTCTCTCTCTCTCTCTCTCTCTCTCTCTCTCTCTCTCTCTCTCTCTCTCTCGGTTTTTAGCTATAGGGTTTCCCTGTGAAACAGTCCTGGCTGTCCTGGAACCTACTCTGTCTCTTTCTCCTGCCCATCAAAATAAGTTCTCCCCACTCAGGAATAACTGTATCTTCAAAACAACCTCTTTTAACAAGAGTGTGGCTGCAACATCTGTTGGGATTTTTCCTCTTTACACTAGGAATTAAAGAAGCTCTGAGGCAGATTGTGGTCCTCAAGCAAATGCGTATGATTTCATGATGCATATTTTGTGTATTGTTTCTTCCTTGAAATTTTCCTTCTCTCTTTTCTGTTTTTATCTTATGACCTTTTTTTAAATAGCCATTTTGTGAAATGATGGCAAAAAAGGATCAAACATATGTTTGATTTTTGTAGCTTTTTAAGAAAAAAGAGTTCTCATCATAGTTCTTGATGAAGCCCCCTCCCTACTCCAGCTTCCAGCAATATTAAGATCAAGTGGATTCAGGCAGGGGGCAGTGGTCAAGCTCAGGACAGGGAAGAAAGAACAGCTTTTCCAGAATGGAGGCCAGAGGCTCTGAAGCCACAAGAGGGGAACCTGCCATAGCCACACTTGCAGCCCTGTGCCTAGAGTGAGTGCCCAGAAAGCATCTGCTGAGTTCAACTGAACACCTTAGGGAGGAGGAAGCATGGTGTGTGAAGAAGCCTGGCTTCCTCTCAAATTCTCCCGTCTCCTTTTCACACCAATACCTTCTCCTTTGCAGACTAAACAGTCTAATAAACAGCAGCCATGCTGGACCTTACTGGCAATAACAAACAAAACAGCAAGTTTTGAAAGCACAGACTTCACTCATAATCCATCAGTTGAAAGAATGGTCCATAACTCCTTCAGTCATCCTTAGACCTGTGCTCGATTCGTCACACTCAACCAACCAACCAACCAACCAACCAACCAACCGTGTCTGAGTGTTTTTTCACATCAAATTTGGAGGCAGCCCCTACCTCTTGCCATTGAAGACTAAAGCAGAGGGCCTCTTTCAGACTGCTTCCTGTCTGACTTTCCCGGCTGATGAAGGACGGCTTAGCAAACAAGCCCCGCCTCTGTGATATCAAGTATGCTCTGTCTCTGCCCGCTGCAGCCGGCAGAATTCAGCTGTGTAAGCACAGTCAGAGGCCAGTGCCAATCAAGCGTCTCTGTGCAGACACCTCCCACGCTAGCTGCTCCTGGCAGATGTCCACAGCTATCCAAACGGATCTGCGGACATGAATGACGCCTCCCGCTGCCCTCTAAAACGCTCCGGTGCCAGAGCTCTCAGCATCCCCACTGAAGCCACTCAGGTACCTAAGTGTCAGTCAGCAGTTCAATTAGGGGATGGGAAAAGAAATGGGTAATCCTTCTCCCCGATGGCCCTGGTGTGAGGAGTGCCACAGTGCTCATTAATAGATTTTGCCAATCTCTGGACAAGAAGTCAGACAGGCACGGAGCACCCATTAAGGGCAAGCTGGCCTTATGGCTGACAGTCTCTCTTCAAGACAATCTGCCCACACATCAGCTCTGTAGTCAGCTTGTTTACTGAGCTTCCATCCTTTATTTTATCTCTGACAAACAAGGCCCAGGGCAAGCCAGTGAAATTATCGGCCGCCGGTGATCAGAATCCTGCTGTTTCCCCCGAGTCTTCCACTTTGCAAAGATTTGTCTGCGAGGTGATGCCCAGGGAAGATTTGAGCAGCCGTGCCAATTAGCAATGACCTTCAAGCCCTGGGAACACAGAGGAATCACACCCTGGGTAAGAAGAAAATGGCTTACCGCAATGGAAAACACATCTCATAGATCAAATGGAGTCACTTTGGGCAAGTTAGTATTCCATGAATAGTGATCACACAGACTCAGATGAACGAGGGAAACAGCCCCATCACAGCCATGCAAGTCTCTCCCTAATTCATTCAACAGGATCAAACTGTCTTAACCTTTCATGAAGCAGGAAGGACAAGGCGGGCAGGGAGATAAAGAACTTTGGTACATATGATAGCCAGCTACTCTGTCACACACTTTCTAGACTTTGTGACCTTAACCAGCACTAGTTGATGGTGTTTCCCAAGTTTTGGCATTGTGTCAGTGGTTCTGCTGGACCCTGTGACTTCATGAATCTCATTGGGATTAGCTCAAGCTTCTGTGACCAACTACTATGCTGGCTGGCAGGATCCCTGGCCTAAGGCAGCTGCTGCTGGACAGACTCTACCCCTTGGCCTCTCATCTTCCCTCAGGCCAGTCATTAGGGTAGCACCCAAGAGGGGTGAGCCAAACCAAAGACTGGACCTGACTCCAAAGGCCAGCACTCCTTCAATGTCCTGCTGAGCAAGTGAGCCACGTGGCCAAGTCAGGCCAGGCTAGGAGACGGACAAACAGACTCCACTCTTGATGTCATAAAGTGCCACAGCCAAGGATGCAGACGCAGGATGGATGGAGAGTTGGGGATGCTGACGAAGTCTATCAGCCGTGGTGTGATAAGGCAGTGGGGGAAATAACCTGGGAGGAAAACAAACCGGCTTTAGGAACATTTGGCCGTGGTTGGGGACCCAGGGGTCTTTTCATCGTTGGCAAACAGTTCAGATCTTGAACACCTTGGCAGGAGAACAAAATGAGCAATTTCCTTATGAGCAATTAAAAATTCCAACTGGCTATGTAGTCAGAGAGAGGATGCCAAAGTCTTTGTTCAAGAGGTGTGGGGGGGTGTTTCTAATCTATATCTTCCTTTTTGTCTTATAATACTATGATGATATTATTAAACTAAATATTAAAACCTCCCATGTCTTTATGTCCAACATGTTCAGCCTGGACATGTAGAAAGACCGCTCCTTGAAGCTCTCACCATGATCAGATGAAACGCTTGACTCTAGGGTTTAACTTGACCCAAGGGACACAGTGAGATGGCACAGGCAATCATTACGTCATTATTATGGTAGAGAAAGAGACAGTGACCGCATAATGCCACACAGAGACTAGGCAGGGACCAGGGGTTTGTCATCGCTGCAAATGGGATGAGGGGTTCTCTGCCTTTCTACTGTATTCTCTTGACAATCTTTACCAAAACCATTTTCCCCCTGCTTAATAGTAAATGATAAAAGCAGGAAGTATCCACGCAAGGGAGCTTCATCCTCTGTTCTGGGTACTCAACACTAGTAATAACTCATCACCTGGAGCCAGTGGTTCCTTTATATTGTCATGGTTCATGGTCACGGAGAGGGGCAATACATCAGGTTGAATAAGGCATGTCAGAAGCACTCACAACACGGTGGCCAGGAAGCAGGGAGAGAAAATGCCAACACTCTGCTGGATTTCCCTTCTCTCCCCCTTTGATTCAGTCTAGGCCTCTGGCCCATGAAGATGGCACTACCCACATTAGGCGTAGATCTTTCCTCTCATCCATTACTGGATGTCCCCCCCACAGACATGCGCAGAAGTGTCCTCACTGGTCTGTATTCCAATCCATCTGATAGTCAAACTGATGATGTGGGTAACTACGGCAGAGCCCCGATCCCACATAGACTCCATGGGAAGTTGTGCTGGGGACATTCAATGGCCAGATGTGGTGGGGTAGGTGGGATGAGGATCTCACAAACCTTGAGGTGTTGAACTAAGCCCTAATGTTTGGATGATATTTCAGTTCATAGCTATTGTGTTAGGAATTAAGAGTCAGCATATGAATTTGGTGATGGTGGGATCGTGAACATCCAGACCATAGCCTCAGGACAGTGGGGTTCTCTGGAAGTCGCACCGCTTAGGTTTTTGCCAGTTTGACACAGATCGGATTCATCTGGGAACATGAAACTCAGTCAGACTGGTCTGTGGAATATTTTCTTGATTATTGATTGATGTGGGAGGACCCAGCTCACTGTAGGTGGTGCCACCCCAGGACAGGTGGTCCTAAGAGACATAAGAAAGCAGCATGAGGAAGCCATGAAGAGCAATCCGGTAAGCCCCATTCTTCCGTGGGTTTTGCTTTAGTTCCTGCTGCCGGGTCCCTGCTTTGGCTTCCCTCAATCGTGAACTATACGCTTTAAGACAAACTAAACCTTTCCTTCCCCAAGTTTCTTTCAAGCATTGTGTTTATCACAGCAACAGGAAGCAAACGAAGACAGAAGTGCGTGCTCAATCTCAAAACAGAAGACAGACTAGCTCTGTTGGGACTTAAAGGCTGAGAAGCAGGGAAGGAGATGATTCATGGGAGAAGAAATATCCAGCCCAACAAAAGAGGGGACATATCAAGGACAGGTAAAAACAGCAGATCTTCACTACAAACTGATGCTATCCGTAGCCTCATTCTCTGGGTGAGGGTGTTGAACTCAATAAGAGGGAGGAAATGACAAACTTCTGATCACACAACAGGAGGCTGGAAATGCGAATACAGGTCTGATTACAAATGACACTAGATGGTGACCATTCTCAGTTGTCTGCTGGACATCCTTACTGCTAGTATAATAATCTGAATGTATGACAAAAACATACCTCTGATGCATACAGCAAACCAATGAAATCAATCGCAGCTCTAGGAATTAGGTTTAAAATGTGATGAGACCACGCCACACCATCTAAGTCTTTTGGTCAAGTTTTTAAAAACCACAATAAATTTTTAAAATTTATAACCGCATAAAAATTTAAAGGTGGAAATGAATTAATTGATAAGTACAAATTCTTTTTTTTAAAGACACAGAATTAATATAAAATAATTGTCTCCGTATGACTGATTTACCTTGAGCCTGACTGCATTTAAATTATCCTTGCCATTATTCTGATCTCATCTAGGGAAATAAATGAAACTTTCTTTCTGGAAGGAGAGTGGAGAATATCTCATGGGGAGACAAAGGAGAAAGAGTCTGAATTCTTAAAAGATGGATGGAAATCCCCTTCCTCCTAGCTGGTCGGAGGATGTACGTATCTGACTGCAATCAATCGTGAGTCTTTTAAGACTATGCCTTCTGATGCCATTCTCCCAGGCCCATGAATTCACAAAGCTATGCTAACCACAGCCATCTCCCTGGGACCGCACAGAGGACAATGGGCTTTGTAGTCGAAAAAAAAAAAAAAAAACCAAACATCATCCCAGAACACTCTCTAGAACTTGAATAGGGATACCACAAACTCTGAGACATCCGTCACATCCTTCAAGAAAAAGCAATAGATAAGGATATAGCTTTGTGGCAGAGCACTTGTCTAACCTGTGCAAGGCCCCAGGTAATGGTCCAGATTTGCTGAACAGTTGCCCATGCTTTTACTTGTATAGCTCAGTCATCTCATGAAGTTAAGTCATACCAAGGCACGCTCCATGTGCAGTGGAATCAAATCTGGGGAGCAATCGGGGAGTTTTTTTCCCCTTCTCTTGGGAAGCCCGAGTGTATTGCTGTTCAGAAGAGTCTCATTGGAGCCATGGTTAAGCAAACCTGAGGCTGGGAGATCATCGTTGAAACCCCCATGGTATTCACTGGTATCTTGACTGGATCTACTCCCACAGAGTAGTGTGGGTGGATCCCTGGTCAGAGTGAATTCAGAAGAGGGGGGGGAGCCAAAGGGGAGAGCCCAGGGACGTCAGTTTCAGGGGGTGTTGCCATAATCGTGCCATGAGATGAGAACAGTTTGAGGTCGAGAAAAGGTTCTGCCAGGCTTCCTGTGGGGATACAGTAGGTTTGCGTGTGAATGGGGTGTAGCTGGATGGGGGAGAACTAGTGCTTGAGAAGAGAGAGGCAGTCACTGAAGTGTTTCTGAGTGGAAGAGAAGGGCTAAGACCCATCATTCAACCACTGAAGAGTTGACCTCAGACTGCTCACTTGTACCAACCACGGATGCGTAGTACCCTGAACTGGTATATCAAGTGGTAAGTCACAGTCCCCTTGGCCTGAAAAAGTTCCCTTTAGGTCACTCAATTCTGGTAATGAAATAAGCATTCCACTGAGGTGAGGACTGAGGAGTGTGAGGAGGAAAGCAAGATGGGAAATAACCATCGAGTTGAATGGCTAGATGGGCAGTCAAGGAACACAACTCAAAAATGCCACTCTGGACTGTGAAGTGATATATTTAAACTTGACCCCACAGACTCTAGCTGCCAGTTCAAGCTTTGAATTCTGACTGGAACTGTCAGGTGGCGACAAGGGGACGTTTTCTATGCGCTGGCAAAGTCTGTCGTCAGTGAGCATAAGTTCATAGCCTTTCAAATATCAGTCTACAGAACAAAATATTTTCAATTAAATGAAATAAAATCATTCTCTTGAGATGAGGGCAGATCTGATGCTAGAACCCTTCAAAATGCTTTGCAAATGTTTCAGTGACTTGAGGAAAAACTACGCAAGTCAAGAAGCTGAAAGATGTTGTTGCCTTCAAAGCAAGCAATGTAACCTAAGTCAGACGCTGTTAAAAGACTGGAAACACAGCCCTTCAAGGACAGTTTTTACAATGTAATTTTAGAAGTATAAAAGGCATTCTTATCTACATCAGGATCCATGAGGCAACAGTTAGATGGAGTGACCTGACTTTTGTGCTCCCCAGGAGGCCCACAGTTCCCTGAAGCTGCACACCAGGGGCATGTTTGTATGTGAATACGAAGAGAGTACCAACTTTCACTGAATTCTCAAAATAGCCCACAATTTCAAAGCCATTAAGGATGAATTCATAAAAAAAAAAATGCTACCCACAGCAGACAGAGTGTACTATCTCACACACGGCAATTTCTGAAACAAAGGGCCAGCCTTGGAACAGCATTACCAGACGCAGAACTTGGATTCTGCGGTGTGGCTTCAGAACACTCAATCTTTTCCTTGTTCTGGCTTTGGGCTCATCCTGAAAGGACTCTGCTTCTGTGCTGAGGAAATGCTGCTTTCAGTGTGTTTCTCGAACAGTCTGAGCTGTTTCTGAGAGGAATGTGTGAGATGGCTGCACATCCAAGTCCTGTGTGTCCTGGGGCAACATGGATACAGGTTGGTAGCTGGTTACCATACTCTGTGGGGAGAGATGGGAAGGCACAGCAAAACAAACAAACAAACAAACAAGAAACAAAAACAAAACAGAAACCTGTCAAATAGGTTCTTCAGGGATTCCCAACTAGATTCTCAGTAGAAACAACTCTCAAGGTGTCAAGACAGAGGCTCTCTGCTTCAAGGCTTTCTTATTGGCCCATTCTTAGCTCCATGATGTCCCATTGTCCTGCCTCCTATGGTTCCCCTCCGCCCACCCCCATCTTCCCAGAGAGAAATAACCTAAGAGACAGTCTATGGAAAGGCAGCAGCCTTGGGTCAGATCAGACAGGACCCTGTCCTATTTCATCACCTCAACCGAGGACGTGGCTAAAATGCAAAACTATGACAAATGTGCTGTGTCTTCATAGCAACCACTGGGCCCTTTGCAGCCACCTCCCACACCAAGCTGAACTCTGATGCTCTTTTGCTGGATGATTCTGGGCGGGCAGCCTCTTCACTCTCTTGACTGCGGCGTCCTGGCTCTTAAAACAGGATGCTGGTTATGGTAGCAGAGACACATAGAGGATTGCTTTTCTGTTGATGTGCTTGCTTTTTTGTTTGTTTGCTTGCTTGTTTTAAGCACAGGGAAAGGGGTGGAACAGGTAATGGAACCATCACAGCCGAAGGCTCCGCCTCCCAGTGTTTTCTTGTAGAAAGGTTGTTCCTCCAGAAGGCGACTGTTCTTTTCACCCACAGCGCAGCTGTTTTACAAACTGGTAAGAGAACAGCCCTGCAGCGGCACTGCAGCACTGAAGGCTCTCAACAGATCAGCAAGGGCTTGCATTGGTGTTGATTTGGCCCGCTCTAGAAATGCTGGACCCCAGGAGCTGTCTGTCCTAATGAGCTCTCAGACTGAGAGGGCCAACACATTGACAGGGAACTGAGTAACTCGGCAGGTGGTCTTGTCCAGCAGGATCCTTCTACACCCGGAAAGCTAGCAGCTAAGGGGCCAACCAAGCCCGGGTATTCACCATAGCCCAATGCAAGCAAGCTCACATATTGTGTTCCAGTCTTCCGAAGAAATAAAGGCAAACAAAAGCTGACTGAGGAGGAACTAGGCAAAGTATTTTATCATTTATAACTAAACAGAACCACGTAGAAAAAAAATAATTTTGTGATAGCAATGGCTGGATTTAGTAGTATATGGTCTACTTGAACTTTTTTTGGAGGCGGGGGCAGTTCCCCCATGGGTAGTTTTAGTTTGCTGAAAAGGCACAGAAGGGGGTTAGAAAAATTAGTATTAATTGACTTTATTTCTCTTGGCCACTGGCCACAAAGTTCAAATAAAGTGCAGCCTCTGACCAAGTTCTGTCACAAGCGAAATGCAAAATACTCAGATTGATTCATTTGTCTTTTTTTTTTTTTTTTTTTTCTGGCAAGGAAAGGGAGCTAGAGGGAAAAGAGGAATAAGAAGTACAGTTCTTGTCTTTAATTTTATTTCTGAGGAACAAATAGGAAGAGGAAGGAAAAGGCAAGATACAAATGAGTACTGGGTCCTTGACTGTAGCCGACACAGCACACGCCTATGAACTAAAGCTCCGTTCTTTCAGTTCAAGATAGAAGCCTCGACCCTGACCTCTGCATCCCGTATTCCCCCAGTCTCTGCTTGCTTTAAAAAAAAAAAGTTTAGTTGCACACACACACACACACACACACACACACACACACCATGGCAGGCCTGTGGGAAACAGTGGACAGAGTACAGGACTTGGTTCTTTCCTTCTATTGTATGGATCTCCTGGATGGATCCAGCTCAGGCCGTGCTCGCTAGCAAGCACCATAACCCACAGAGTCCTTGCAATGGCCTCCAGCCCTGCTTTCAAGTCACAGAGGGATCCAATTTCTTCCCAGCCTCTCTACTGCAACCCTGCCAGGACAGGCTGCTGTAACCTCTGTGCTGAACATACAAACAACCCTCAAGATGACCTGCATGTTTCTTTCCCTGATAAGCTCACTGCTCAGTTAGTTTCCTGGCAGCTCCAATGTCTCCCTGCTTGAGCTTTCTTTTTTTCCCAGCCACAAAAGGCCATAAACACATGAAACATTCTGTCAACCAGGCATGCTTAAATTCACATCCTGACCTGCTTTACTTGGATAAGCAGGATAGCCTGATCCTTTTCCTTTTGAGCCAGTACTGAATGCTTCAGATTTAGAGAGGTCCTTCTCTCAACACACAAATCTTCATCCAGCACACTATAGTGCCCTTGGCCATTTTAATTTTTCTCCATAGTGTGAACCAAAGTCCTACACACATTTCTTTGTTTGCCGTGGGCATCTTCACAGCAGAAATTTTGCCACCTAGCATGTTCATTTGCTTATGTTGCAAGCATCCCTAAGTTCAAATGCACACTCATTGAGGTATGGTTTTGTTGGTTTGTTTATGAATCCCTAGCCCCTGACATAGAGTTGCTGTCAAATAGATGTCAATAGAACAAATGGACAGGTGAATGGATAACTCAGTAAACACATATGCAAGAAGGGGAGGGAAGATGAGAGAGCATAGAGGAAGGAAGAAAGAGAAGAAGGAAGCAGCAAGTTCATTGTTTATGGAGTTCTAAAGCCATGGATTGGTGGATAAGTGCATCAAATACATTGGGGAGTGAAAGTATAAAATTCAACCTGAAGCTCCATGGCTTGTGTTCAGAATGCCTACTCTAACCATATAGAAGTTCACCGAGTTATATAGTCTTTGGGTCTGGTTAATTTAAGGGTGTGTTTATTTTTAATCTGAATTTTTTGTAATAAACTTTAAAGTAAAGCAAATAACCATCAAATATATCAAATGTACCTTGAGTAATATTATGGTTAATATTTAGTGTTTTCTTGGCTTCCTAAATGTCTGATAAAAGATGTGTTATTTCCACCATTCAGAGAAACGAGGACACTTTGCATGATTTTTGTAAAATTTGAGATCTAGCCAGCACATGATAACTTATACTTTTTTTGATCAGGTCTTGATATGAAAATCCAAATTGTCTTAATGGTATTGTCCCCCAGAGTCACCAGGCCCACCGCACAGGCTCCTGGTTACCTTCTCCATGTCCTCTAGTTTGTCTCTAACAGCCAGCTCTTTGTCTTCCCCAGGGATCCTCCCTTTCCACCCCAGGGCGCCGTCACCATCATCAGGTTTCCAGCAGCCAGTTTTCCTCCTCATTTAGGCCCCACAGTCCATCTGAGACTCTTCTTCATGTGTCTTCCCATCCTCCCAAATTTCACGTCTCACATCATTCCTGCTTCCGAATCCAAGTCTCTGTTTCCAACTTCCCTTCTTCAGCCCACGTCCCCATCTGGAACTTTTCTGGAGTCAAGACGTAACCATTTCCTTCATTGGTCTAGAATCTCTCATTAATAACCCTTCTGGACCCAGCTAGACCCTCCAGTACCTTCTTCATGGGCCCCTCACCCACTTATCCCAGGCCATCTGAACTCCAGAGCTTGCGTGTCCAGTTCCTCAACCACCTCTTGCCTCTTCAAAAGTCAACTCTCTAGCCACTTCCTCTAGAAGGCTCTCCCCCATTCCCATTACACTGGGTGTTGCTCCGTGGGATCCTCAGAGGAAGCTGCACCATGTTTCAGTCATCAATGTACTCATTGCAAGCTTAGATTGCACTGTTAGCTCCCCGGGGCTGGGGCCTATGCTTACACTGTATTTCAACATGACATTGAACTCAACATTTGACATCCATTAGAAATGTCCTAAGCGCTTATAAAAGGAAAGAGAACAAAAGAAGAGGAGAGCCAGTTCCATAATTAGATAGAGCGGGACTATAAATATGTTTGGAGGAAAGTACATAAGGTCTGGGGCTATGCACACTTGATCTCTGGATGTTTGCAGACCTTGGGGCTGAGCTATTGGAAGAGCTCAGAATGTAGTGATTGATGAGAGACCACATGCACTTGAATCCCAGCTTAGCCGCTTTGAAGCTGGTTGTCCCAAGCACGTGACTGAGTCAATCTGATCCTCAGTTTTCTCATCAGTAAGCGGCAAGTGAGAGGCTGTCAGGCCACCAGAGCTGGTGTGAGGGCAAATAGGATAATCACGTGAAGGGTTGAGCACAGTGCCTGGCAGCGGCAAATGCTCAGTAAACGTCACTAATGATAATGTTGATGATAATCACCAGGAAACAAGACACCGAAGTGTTTTTATCCACACAGCAAAGGGAGGTCCAATAATACAGTTCTCCATCATCTCATACGGATCGCTCTCATTCCATACAATTTCAAAGGTCAGACCCCCGCCCTGGTACCGTCTTTGGGGGACACCAACCAGCTGCTCTTTACAACACACCAGTCGCACCGCAGGGATGGGGAGAGGGGTGTTCACCTTTCTCATGATTTAGCTGCAGCTTTCAGACGGGGCTCAGCACCATTCCGCAAGATGGTAATGTGCATTATGTGGAAACAAGTGTTCCGTGACTCAATAGGGCCATAAGATGCCGTAAACCAACTCCAAGGGTGTTGTACATTGGCTGCAAGATTTCTCTGGGAGTCCCTGGGAAGCAGATGGCAGAATTCAGCCCGTGTTTCCCATTAGAATTTTCCATGGTTTTTAGATCATCTCGTAGGGTTTCTGCAAGCATCTTGACTCAAGGTCAGCTCCAAGGTCAGCATGTACATTCCAGGTAACTGGAGAAGTGGGAGAGGCGTGGAGAAGAAAGAACAAAACCTCCGGATACAGATTTCTACAGTGATAGTACACACGAGTACTGTGCGTTTGACAATTCTTCTGAATGCATAAAAAAGCATTCTATAATAAAAAAGATACTTTTTTCTGAAAATAATTGTCATATTTGAAATTTGAGAACGTGGAAGTTATCACTTGAAACATTTTTTTTAGGAAAAAAAATTCCCCGTGTGTTGTGGACTCTTAGGCAGACACAGACGAAATAAAACAGAATTCCAACAACTCTAGACAGGAGGACCTTCACTCCCCTGCCTCAACACCCCATCATGGGGTGGGTCACCTGAGTCTACCTGAACAAGTAGTCAAGAGCTGTATTTTTGTACTGAGCATCTCTAGCCTTCTTGAATCTGTCTCTTCTTCCTCAGGGCACCTGAGGCCTGAAGCAGCCTTAAGATCGGCTGGGCCAGTAAATACCTAATCATCCTCACTTGCACGGAGCCTCTGGAGATTTTTATTTTTTGGAAGTCATTAGGGCTTCACTGTATTTGTGATTTTTCTGCACAGGTTTCAAAACTGTTTTCCAAGTTGTGTTCCTGTCATTTTTATAAAAAGGAATTTATTGATATTGTGTGTGGGTGGGTGTGTTTGTGTGTGTGTGTGTGGCCTACATCTCTCCCTAACCACCTGGGGTCTTTGCTTGTTTGGTTTTGTTTGTTTCTTCTTTCTGAAGTCTGTGGTTGGACCCAATTCCAAGGCCCTTAGATGGGGACAGGCTGGAGTCGGGTGGAGGCAAGCAGCTAAGGGAGCAGCAATCTTCGTGGACTGTCACCTCAGGCCTTTGCTGAGACTCTTGCCCTCAGCAGCGCATCCCATGGTCCTCTGTGAATAATGCGGGTTCATGCACAGAGCCATCATCTACACAAAATGCCACGAGCCACCCTATAACTTCAGAGACAGCGGGTGCAATCCATAACTTCAGCAGGGCTAGAAGAAAATGCCAGCTCAATATGTAGCCAAGTAGGCAGGGAGGCTATTCAGTCATACTCTCGGGAACAGTGACTCTGTGCTGGGCCAAGAGCCCATCAGAATCCGGGTACGCCACTCTCAGTGCTAGACCAGAAGCCTCCAGTGTACCAGATCAGGGTCTAGAGCCTTGAGGTGAGGGCAAGATGTTGTCAGAGATGTGATGGAGGCCTAGGAATTGGGTACCGTCTGGTAAGCAATGCCTAGTCTGATCTGTCTCACTCAGGAGTGTATTAGTCAGGGTTCTCCAGAGGAACAGAATTTATAGTATCTATATATCTATATCTAACACCTATATATTCCATACATATTATATATACCTACACATAGTATCTATATATCTACAGATCTATATCTAGTATAATATCTATATCTGTGTATATATAGTATCTGTATATAAATACAGATATAGATACTATATGTAGGTATATAGATAAATATAAAGGGGTTTTATTACTGTGGCGTTCAGGTTGTGGTCTAGCTAGTCCAACAATGGCTGTCTACCAACAGAAAGTCCAAGAATCCAGTAGCTGTTTAACCCACGAGGCTGGATGCAGTATACATAGTATATGCCAGCTGATCTTCAGTATACACCGAAATCCCAAAGAAATAGTTCTAATGCCAGTGGCAGGATGGACTTTATAGCAAGCAGGCAAAGAGAGCAAGCTTTCTCTTTTCATGTCCTTTAGATGGACTGTCAGCAGACGGTGTGGCCCAGATTATATGTGGCGCTTCCCTCTTCTTAAGATCTGGATTAGAGGTATATCTTCTCAACAGATGCAACTTCAAAGTGGGTCTTCCCATTTCAAATGGCTTCACTGAGACAAAGCCCCTCACAGGTGTGCCCAGCTGCTTGGGTTTTAGTTAAATCCAGTTTAGGTGGCAACCAAGAATAACCATCATGAGGAGGAGCTGTCATAATTACAGGAGACTGTCAGGGTGGAGGCTCCCTGTAGTTTGTGCTTGAACCACACTCACATCACACACTCTTATAGGAGACCCTTGAAAAAAAACAGGCTTGATATCCATTTGATTCATTTGACAACCAAGGGAAATGCCTTCAGAAGGTCAATGGGAAGCGAGGACAGTGCAATGCTCTGATACCATGTTTTGTACTATGTTTTTAAAAAGATTGCCATAAAATACTGCCATTGTGGGCATGAACGAAGTAGGACAAGTCTTCCCTCTTAATGAGCTTCTTGGGGGTTTTCCTTTCATGAACTCTTGCATTTCCTATTTTTTTCTTCAATCAATAGTGTCACTTTTAACGACGGCAAAAGTCCCTACATCATTTGTTCAACATCTGCATTTAAATATCTCTTCAGATTCTCAATTATGAAGGTAACAGCGTGTTTGTACTTGTTTATGTGTGAGCAGGCACACACGAATAGATGTGAGTAAACATGTGTGCCTATAACTGCTTTAATATACATATAATCTTACCATGTTTAACTTGGAAGAGCAACCAATATAGAGAACTGGTCTGCTGTAAACCCACAGAGGTTTATCATACCCAAAGTCCAACAGCACATACAACAGAGAGATGTTCACTACGCTAAGGGCTGTTATAATAACACATTTACTCTTTATACGCCAGCTGACACCATGGTGGCTGTGATCGTCACTGACCTTTGTGCCCAGGGGAAGTTTTTGTCGACTTTTCCCAGTTGGGGAACTGCACACAGTTGGAGCAGAGGAGGGAAGAGGTACAGGACAAACTTAGGGCCATGTCTGGGATGCTAAAGTCAATTGATTTCTTTTGGGGTGCACTGCTGCTCTACCTGCCCCATCAGGTTCCTTGCCAGTCATCACCTGGGGCTCCTCGGCTCAGGACTTGCCCTAAAGGGAAGTTTCTAGACAGGCGTGAGAGCCTTAGGTTCTACAACTCTACAATTCCACAGCCTCCACGGCTGTAGGTCCTCAGGACTGGTTCTTCGCACCCCTTCCGGCTCTCTCCCTGCTTCTCACAGAGTAGACTCCATCTCCAAGAAGCACAGTGCTTCCTTATGCATAACTTAATCCTCAAAAGTAAGAAGGAAGACCCTACGGGAAACACTGTATGGGCAGCAGCGGTTCCTTCAGAGGCCTGAATTCCTTCTTTAAAATAAATACATTTATAAAATGACAATATTGTGGATGACCTGTGAGCTTTGCACATGCTCAGTGCACACTGGCCCCTGGTATTTTACTATGGCGCTGTCATTTATTATAATTTACTCCCTCCAATGGCATGAACTGGCCGGGGTGAGAGCATGGTACGCCACCATATGCTGCATGATGAGATCATTTGGGCTCCTCACACAGGACGAAACAGAATAATGTATGCACGTGTGGTTAACAGAAAAGATCATTTGAATAAGTTATTTCTGTAACTGAAGTTTCCAATGGGGCTGGAAGATATTTGGAAGATTTTTAGTCCATGTGTTTGTTTCGTTATTTTTTTTTCTAATCATAGGACATAATAGTTGGTGTCAATGGGATGACTGGTGGGGCTGGAAATGTAGTTTACGATCAGACATGTTTCCTCTCTTGCATAGAACAGCCAGTACTACATCCCTCTATGAACAGCATAGGCATTTCCACAAATGTTTCAATTTCACAAATCAACATTGCACTCTCTGACCAAAATTGAAAAGAAATCAAAGAAGACTCAGTGACATCTCTTAGTCAGGACTTCTTGGATTTTAGGATTGCCACAGTAACCCAAGAGGTGTAGTTTGAATAAGAATTGTCCCATAGGCTCATATATGAGAATGCTTAGTCAAAAGGGAATGGTACTATTTGAAAGGATTAGAAGGATTAGGAGGTGTGGCCTTGTTGGAGGAAGAGTGTCACTTGAGTGTAGACTTCGAGGTTTAAAAATCTATGCCAGCCGGGTGGTGGTGTCGCACGCCTTTAATCCCAGCACTTGGGAGGCAGAGGCAGGCGGATCTCTGTGAGTTCGAGACCAGCCTGGTCTACAAGAGCTAGTTCCAGGACAGGCTCCAAAACCACAGAGAAACCCTGTCTTGAAAAACCAAAAAATAAAATAAAATAAAATAAATAAAATAAAATAAAGAAATCTATGCCAGACTCAACCTCACTCTCTTTTTCTCCCATTTCCCATCTTAAGAAAAAGTATATATAACTTAAACCACATCCCTACAGCCACTGATTCAAGTTAAAAGGACACCAATGTCATTCATCTGTCATAAAGCAATTCCAGCAGAGACAACTGATGTCTTTGTAAGAGTCACGACTACTTCAAGGCTAATCTCTCTGGCTTTGGGATGCAGGGCTTGGACTGACCTTCCAGGCTCACATTCCCCATCTGCATTCTGGATCAGGAAGGGCTGGTGCAAGGTGCTACGTAGAGGCCCAGGGCACGAGAGAAGCCCAGGTGTGACAGAATTACAGGACCCTGTGGTGGATGGACCTGAATGAGGAATGGCAATATCAGTCTCAACAACAGCTGGACAAAACGTCCCTGCTGATTATACCTGGAAGCAAAAGGGAATTGGTCCTACTGCAAAGAATCCAAAAACTAAACAGAAACCAGACAGAAAGCCGAGCTATGTCTTACCGCAGGATCCAGTGTTATCAAGAAGGCATGGTGGTGCAAAAGAGTTTGCTCCCCAAAATACTTCCACAGAGAAAAATCCAGGAGTGTTCCTCCAATCGTGATCAGACGCTTGTTTTCATAAAACAGAACCTAAATAGCTTTGGGGTCAAGCAAGTTTTCCAGGAACTGAGGTATTTTAGTTCCCCCAAAGAAGTCCAGATTTAATTAAGATGGGATTAAGCACATCTGGACATCCCAGCTTGCACTTCAGCACTATTTAGCCTCACAGGCAGGAGGTTCTGCTCAGGAGACAAGCTTTCTTTCTCCCAGTGGATTCTGTCCTTAAGTGGCAGGGTACGCAGGGCTGGGGTTCATTACACGCCCAGCCTGCATGGCAGAAGTATTCAATGGTTCTTTAAAGTCATAGAAGCTCTGGATGGGAATGTCTGTCACCAAGGACTTTTAGTTTTGTGACTTCTAATCTACCTCCATCTGTGATCTTACATTAAGGCTACAAAGAACAGATTACTGGCTCACTCGCTCTTTCTTTCTCTGTCCCTCTCCTCCCTCTCTCTGCCTCACTGTCCATCCCTCTCTCACTTGCTCGTGCAGTTTAGAGTGTTCCTTGTGTCTGTAAACCAAAGCACCTAACCTACAACATGAGCCCTCTCTGATCTCGTGTGGCCACACCCAGTAGAACGGCAGCGACTCTGAATGCCAGAGCCTGTCAGTTTCACCCAAGACTCAACGCAACTCTTTCCCTCAGGTGTAGCCTTTCTTCTTTGACAAGGCCTGTGGGCTTTGAGCTCAGGGGGCAATTTCCGCCAGTGTCAAATGCCTGTAGCCCAGTGACTTCATGTCTCTGAGTTCATCTGCAAAGTGAACCGTTTGACTTGATTGCTGCAACCCCCAGGGTTTGACATCATACCGTGTTAGAGACCCCAGATGCATCAAGTCCTTCTAGGGTAGTTCCTCTGACTGACATTTTCTGGTGTTTTTTATTTGAAGGCCGGGTCCCAGCCCCACCCCTGGAGAGGACGCCAGAAAGGGAAAAGCCAGGCTAGATGGAGGGGACAGGCACCAGATATCTTGATTCAAACTGCTAAGGTTAAATCAGTAGCTTTGGCAACCGTAAGGCCTTCCTTTCTCGGTCTCCCCTCTGGGACCAGCGCCTGTGTGCTGACTGTTGAAAATCTGTCATTAACAGCCAGGAAATGACTTTCCCATCCATCAGGACCCTGCTCAGCCATGTTCCAGCCTTTCCCTCCCTCCCCGGGTAATTATTCTCATCCACCCCTGATTACGGTTTATAATAGCTGTAATTCTTTTCGAATCAATCACGGCTTTACCACAGGATTACCAGGAGAAATGAGAGGGGACACAGACGCCCCCGGCTGGCCTTCAGATTTGGAAATTGCCAGTTTTCATCTGGGTCTCATCGAATCATCTGGATGTTCAAAGAAAAGCTAAGGTTTTTTTTTTTTTCATTCAAAGGCATTTTTTTTACTCACTCTTAACTTCTCCCTTCAGATTTTTTAAAAAAGGGAATGATGGTTCGCTGAAGCCGATACCATGCAAAAGCCCAGAAAAGCTGTTTGAAGAGAGCAACAGGGGCTCCTGTGCGAGTGTTATCAAGAGCTGGTGTTTCTTTGACACTTTATCCACCTGAGGACTGTGTAAATTGCTCATTTTCTGTGATTTCCATTCAATGGTTGCCTTTTCTCTGGACTGGTAAACGTTGCTCTTAGTAAAAGCTCATTGTGAAAAGTGTGACCACTGCAACTTACTGAGAAGTTTATGCAATTTAATTTTATTTACCATTTGTTGAACTTACCGTGTGCCATAGTTTATGCTGGTGGTTTGATAATTTTTTTTCTAAAATATAGATATTATATAGTTCCTGCATCCGAGGGTTCAATTGCTGGGCATAAAAAGAGATACATACATTCTGGAATTCATTATAGGTACCCTGGACTGTGGCGGTATGAAGACCAGTACAGTGTAGCAAGGAAAACTGTTCACATCTCATCCTAGGGCCTCAGAAGAAAAGAAGTGGGAAATGAACGCCACAGGAAGTCTTGAGCAGGAATCATCGTAGGGGTAGAAGGGGTGAATTCCAAAGCCTTCTGCAAGAAGAGATGCTGAAGAGGACCAAGGCCAGGATAAAGCAAGTGGGCGGTGGCCTGGTCCTGGGCCAAAGGAGGACAGACGACTCTGCACTGTCAGGGTGCCCCCAGGAAGCTATGGAGAACCACAGAAGTCACTCTGGGAAAGTTCTAGAAACCATGAGGTCGCCACGGCAAACCTCCCAATGAGACGCAATATGTTATTGGAGCTGTCATCTCCCGGGCAGGGCCAGCAGTGGAAAGGGGTAGCTCTACAATACTGGATCCCTCACCGTTACAAATGCAATCTTGAAGCTGGTGGTTTTTGTGAGACTCTGCACAAACTTTGAGTTTGCAAGTACACCCACCCAGGCCGACACAGGCTGGTTTATCAGAGAACTTTTATCCTTCGCTAAGGCCTTCGCAGCCCCATTTGCCAGGGTCATTACCTACAAGACATGACGTCATTCAAAGGGGTCGGCAGTCTGCGGAAACACCCTGGGTAATTTCTAATCTGGAAATTATTTTCCTTCTAAAACAACCAGGGTGGTCCACAGCCGTGGTTTCCAGGACCCTCCCCCTTAAAGTTTCACGAGGCCGTAAAGAAATGTTTTTAAAGTTGTGGTGGTGGCGAGGGAGAAAAACATGAGTTCTTAGTTTTCCTTCCTTTTATTTTGCTATGTATTAAAATAAACAATTAAACTATAATTGCTTTTAATATAAAAATGAAGCGAAGATCATCTCAGCATAAAGCAATCAGAACCTTTGCTGAAGATGCTCACTCCATTGTGCTTCCTTGTGTGCTTTTTATTTTTCAAAGACTTATTTCATTTTTATTATTAACGTGTATATATGTTTGTCTGTGTTTTTCTCTGTGGCCTGCAGAAGCCAGAAGAGGGCAACAGGTCCCCAGAACTGGAGGTCCAGGTGGTGATGAATCACTGCATGGGTGCTGAGGTCTGAACTCAGGCCCTCTGCAAGTGCAGCAAGTGCAGCAAAGCCTTCTAACCTCTGAGCAGTCTTTCCAGCCCCCACTTTGTTTTCTGAGGGGGGGGTCTCTCCATCAATCCCCCAGAGTAGCTCTGTGCTCCTGTTCACCCTGCCTCAGCCTCACCGGCTCTGCAGATGACGTTATATACTGCCAGTTACGCGCTGACTCAAAGTTGTGTTCTTGAAGGCCATGGTCCCTTGAGAGGCTCTGGTCCAGGTGGTCCTGCCTCTCTACCTACAACAGACATCCCAGAGAGGCAAGGCACCATGGTTCCTACTCCAAACACACCGGAATAAACAAAAAGAATAAATGAAAAAAAAACTGTCTTCTCTTCCAACATTACCCAAATCACCAAGAAGTGACTTAGACTAGAGGATTCGAAATGGCCGTTTGAACAGCTCAAGGTGGAGGCCAATTTATCTGTTTTTTAAATAAATAAGCAGTTTGTCCATGCTGTGAGGAGATACCAAGCCTGTTAGGGCTTAATTTGTATAAGGACCTAAATGACAAAGTCGGGTCAATAACACAGACTCGAGACAGAAGAGGGTTGATCGTTTAGAGTAGGACGTGCCCAGAAATACCTTTTTGGGTAACATTGTCACTAACCCTGAAAGTAGCCGCAGGGGAGTAAAAGGCCTACGGAGCAGTGAAGTGACCTGAAGTACCTGTTATGTGCTGGACTCCTTTCCTCACAGTGTCTCATTTAGAGAGACTGGAGGAGTTAGGCCTTGTGGAATGAAGTTAAGCCATTGGAGGCATGGCCTTCGAGGGACAAGGCAATTCCCATCCCTTCTCCCCTCCCCTCTGCCTGCAGCCGTGAGTGGAGTTACTTTGCTCTACTGTGTGATTCCCCAGTGATGGGCTACCTGGTCGCTGACCTGCGGTCACCTGAGCTGGCCAGCCTGAAGCCGTGATCCCGAACCAGCATGTCCTCCTTATGGTCCACGTAACCCAAGTGTTTCCTTCTTAGTAACAGGACCCTGACTAACACAGCCTTCCATGTGAATTCTTGAGGTTGCCACAAGCAAGTTTTGAAAAGATAATTCATTGGGCGGGGTGTATGGGAGGCAAGGGAAGAGTAAAACCATTTTATTGTATTATAATTTTAAAAAAACTAGTATAAAAAAGAAAAACCTTTAGTGATTATAGCTGTATGCTTTACAGTAAGTGTAGGCACATGTGGCTGTTTGACTTCTTAATTTTATGAATTTAAAAATAAACTAAAGACTCCTTTCAGGAATTAAAAAATAAATGAATGAATTAAAGTGAAGGTCTTTGTCAGGAATGACACAGAGGTGGGTACAGGACCGAATCCCGGTAGGATCCGAGCTCTGCCCATGTGGCCATCCTCCTGCATGCGTGGTCTACAGCTATAGATGAGCAAGCCGTGCCCATCTCAGTGGGTTTTCTAACCCCCAGCATAGCCTTTGTCACTTCCGTGAAGTTCTGGGATGAAAGAATCACATGTGTTGAAGGCAAGCAGAAAGAGAACAAGGTTCTGGTTGACCCAGTAAGTAGGGCCAAGAAAGTAGGCAGCAGCCCTTGCAGAAAGCCACCACAGCCCCCTGTGAGAACAGCGCCCCAGGGTTGCGTTGAGTCTGGAGGGCTGGCAGTTTTCAGGTCTCAGTTTCCACAGTCCTGCGGGTGCTGGCCGCTGTCTGTTGCAGCCCACTGGTTGGACACATGTTCTCAGCAGCAAGGCATCCATGTCATTCCCCTGGACCTTAGCTCCATCTTCTGGCACCAAGATTTTCAGTAGCCATTGCCAAAAAGAAACCCAGGAAGAGGAGAAAGCTTGGGTCCTAATTCCAGTAGTTAGGTAAAGAGAATTTCATTCATTTCTCCTGGCTTCCCTGGGGTACCCCTGCTCACTAGCTTTCGCCTGCCATTCTGCTACTGAGTCCCAAGAAGACAGGGAGTACTCCCTCCATTAGTATTCAGTGGTACCTAGCCATAGTCCCCGCCTCCCTGGAGTTGACCCAGCCCTGGAGGGCACCCGCTCCTCTACCAACAGACTGTCATTTGCACACACCCTGAACATGACCCTTCCTGGAGAGGATGCTTCCCTTGTATGAACTGTGTTATCAAGATTAAGATCTTTCTAGAAGTGGGTAGACTGAGGGTTCCCTAGCTACTAGCAGCCCTGGAGAGTCACAGAAGCTGTCCAGCAGGAATCATGAACCTACTAACGATATTATGAGGGCACAGGCAGATCCTCAGTCTCTAAAGCACTTTTTTTTTTATAAGTGTGAGGACCTGTGTTCACCCTCAAAACCCATGTAAAAGATCTGAGTGCTGCGGCACATTCTTGTAACCCCTGAGCTGGAGAGGAAGAAGTAGGTCTATCTCTGGGTCTCACTAGTCAGACAGCCCAGGCTAATCCAGGAACCTCGGCAGTGAGAGATTCTATCCCAGAAGTGAGGTAACTGAGATGAGGGATGATGGCCAGCATTGTCCTTTAAACTCTACGTCACTCAAACACATGCACAGCTGGCTACACTTATACTCACATGTTCTGACACTTTTGTAACCAAAATCACATTACAGACAACAGCATCAGACTTCAGTGTCTAGACCTTGGGTACATATGCAGCTGTGAGCCCCCCCCTTGTCTGGTATGTGTGCACAGACACTAGTTCTTGTCACCCCCAGCACAACATGCACACCCGATAATCTCAAAGAGGGTCCTGACTTGGCTGTGACTGAAACATGAGGTCACCAGCGTCAGTGGCCCCAGGTGAGGATTCAGAAGATGAGCAATAGCTCAGCAATGGGGAGGAGACCAAGGTTTTGAAAGAAAGCACATCTCACATCTGACCCAGGTTATGGTTCTGGACTTGGAAGCAAACGCGCATTCACATTAGAAACACAGAACCACACCGCCATTGGCTGTCTCTGACACACCATCCAGGTATGTCTGTGTGTGCATTGACAGGGTCCGTGAGCTAAGGTCTGCAGAGCACACATGGCTCCTCTGCACCTGCAGAGATGTTCTGTTACCCTCCTGTGATTATGGGGCAGAGTATATGGTTCAGGCTGTGGAGTGAGCAGGGATAATGTCACATTGGAGCCTACACTTAGAAGAGTACTGAACTTGCATCAAGGTACTGCAAAGGACCGTGGCTAAAGATCCCAGATGCAAATCAATTGCATGATCTTGGGTCTGTCCCTTTGCCCTTCTGATCCCCGGGTGCTTTGCCTCACTTGGAAAAAGAGCCAGAAACCCGGAATTACTGTTTTTTGAAACTTTGTTCAGAGCCTTGTAGCTGATTCTGAGGACAATCAGATGTGAAGTCCACGCATGGGTCTACACACTAAGATCTACGCACCCTCTTTTCTGAAGTCCCGTTTTGTTAAAATCCATGCGACTGCTGTTATCTGGTCCATAATACAGTCATGCATGTTTTAATTTGGCACTAACATTTTAAATTTATTATTGTCTAGTAAAATTGATGACTCAGGGATATATGTCATGTTCAATTTGTCCAGAACTCACGGCTTTGTGCTGCTGATGGATACACTTGGCTCACCTGAGAATCTCAGGGCTGGCTTGGCAATGGTCTTACTCTTCAATGTTGCTGGCACCTGACAACAGTTTTCCAGGCATCTTCTTCTGAGAGCCCTGTTCCTGTGAGAAATGAATTCCTTGCTCACTGTGTGAGTTAGGGGACCACTAAGACTGCAGGACCACTCACATCAACCTCTGCTCTAGGGTTACTCTGGAAAAGACACAGTGATAGAAACTGTCCTGTTTCTCCCATATGCTCTGAAGGACCCTCTGAAAGCCCAACCAGTGCAAGCTATACTCTGTGTTTCCCCGTGCCAGGTCCACCATCCAGAAACTTAGTCCTTGTATATTCAAGATCCCTTTCAGGACCTGGGGAGGCGGCTCGGTTGGTAAAGGATGCTTGCTGCATGAACAGGAGGGTTCTGAGTTTAAATTTCCAGAGCCCTCATAAATGTTGAGGAGGAATGTAGTGGCGCTCCCATATTCCCAGCACCCAAGAGGGACAGACAAGGATTCCCAAAGGCAAGCTGGCTATCTCTGCTAGCTGAACCAGTGAGCTTTGGAGTAAATAATGCAGACAGCCATTGAGGAAGACACGCAGTATCAACCTGTGGACTCCACATGTACATACATAGACACACATGCCCACAGTACACACACACACACACAAACACACACGAGAGCAAAACAAAGAGCCTCTTCCTTCTCTCACATGGTTGACCTTAGAATAGGATTTGAACTAAACCATTCTCACTAGAATGTTGATGAGAGATACAGGATGCTCAGATGTGTGTACATGTGTTACATCGCAAAAGGATGACACTAACTGATTCTGCCCCCACAAAAATGACTTAAAGGTAGAATTTCAGACATGAGTGTTCTTCAGAGGCGAGAGGATCATTTACAACTAAAGTGGGCTTTCTGGGTTCCCTCTAATGCCAAGCTTCCTCTTGTAGCTGGCGATGTGTTTACCATTTCTCAGCAACAGAGAGTCTTTGAGTATTGGAAGGTGTATAGTTAAAAAAAAAAGCCAACCAAATAAACAAGAAAAAACTTCCAAGTGTCACTAGAATTTCTACTTGTGTTGTTCAAAGTCATCGAGATGAATTGAGGGGGCTTCCGTAGAGCTTGGCAGATGAACCAAGAGGATAGGATGGTGGTCTAGAATGTCAGGCTAGATTCTAGCAAGAACAAAACAAAGACAGGAGTGAATTGCAGCAAAGAGGAACCTGAGTCCACAGGACAAGCCTGGGGTGTTCCAGAAATACAATGGATCCAAGAAACAGGGGGAAAGGAAGAAAGGGAGGATGAGAAGAGTGACCAGAGTATCTGCTGGAGGAGCAGCGAGCGCTAACAGCACCTTGCAGCTCCTGCTGGACCCTGAATCCTCTAAGGAGGACCCCTGTCAGAAAGGCATGCTCCCATTTTTCCAGATTCCTATGAACCAGTGGTGTCCCATGGTCTCATAGGAAAACATTTCAAAGGCATGGGCAGCCAGAGGAAGCAGAATCTCAGGAATTTAGGCTTAGATTCAACAGAAAGGGAGCCTACCTCACCCACCCATCCTATGGGATCAGGTCATCTCTTGTCTGGACAGACCAACAAGCAAAAGAAACAAACAGATAGATATAACTGCTTTCTCTCCCCTGAAAGAATCAGTTTGTACCGCAGGAAGCAGGTGAAGCAGACCCCAGAATCTCGCTGTCATGAAGCTGCCTTCCTCACGTTGTTCACATGGAAACAGAACAGGTCCCCAACTGCTAAACTTGTTGGGAAGGTTATGCTTGCAGGACAAGAAAGGCAGCCAGCCAGCAGTCCAGCCCAGTAGCATCCAGAGACAGTAGAATGAGATGGGTGGAACATTACAAAACGGAGATGCTGCCTTTCTTTCTCTGGATGGGTAGGATAGGCAGCAGGGTGCAGCAGAGCAGGTTTAAAATGCCATGGTCCCTGCATTGTCTTCCGTAGAAAATTGTGTAGGGTGTTTCCATGGATGCCCTGCCCAAAGGGCTCACGTACCTGCAGATGTAATGCAGGGGCTCAGTTGTGGGTTTGAGCTTTGTGCCCAGTGTGATGGGCAGTATGGGAGAGAATGGAGGGCTGAGCTGCGTGGACGCCAGTGGAGCCCGGAGCTGTGCCCAAGGGGAGTGGAGAAGTGGGAATGGGAGGTAGTGGGTCTGTGAAGAATGTGTCGTTCACAACTTCATTTCTCTAGGTAAATACTTGTCTGTCACTCCAACAGTTTCTGCCAGTAGTTAACATGTGCTGTTACAAAAAGCAAACGTGAAAACCCAGTCTAAGAAGCAGGTCCAAGCCTTGCATGGACTCCCATTCAACGAGATGCTTCTGGCTTCCACCTGAGGTCAGGCAGCCAGTCTTTGCCTCCTCATTTTTTGAAGCTTATGGAAATATGCTCTTGTGAGGTGCTGACATGTTAACATGACAGATGAAAACTTGTTCAGGAGGGTGGACTGAGACTCATAGAATAGCCCTTACACTGATCTCCGGGATGGCACACAGTGCCATTCTGAAAGGTTTCTTTTGTCTCTACTGTCGTCTGGATAGTTTGGATGACTGTCCTAATTATGAAAAGATAATTGTGCCAAGACGGATTATCCTGTTTTAAACCATCTACCACACCCACCCAAGTCAGATAAGAGCCCCCCGCCAAGTTTAGATTGTTCACCAGCTATGAATAGATGGAACTGGAAAATACAATTGGGAGTTTGGTGGGGCAATTCTGATATCAAGTCATTTATAACTGAATGTAAACAAAGATTTATGCAAAAAAAAATACAGCAGGGCCTGGAAAGGGGGCACAGATGTGGTGAGAAGCTGGAATCAGCTACGATCCACCCTCATCTCTGCCTCTCAAAAGATGTAGGAGCCAAGGCAGAAAAAGGACTTGACCAAATGGATACACACAGTAAGTCCTATGCATGTGTCTACTCATAATATGTGAATTACTATGTATCCACAAAAGGTAACAAAGCACCAGTCTATGATCCAACAGGGTGGATCTCAGTGAAAGTCACTAAATGAAAGAAGCCAAGCGAAACAGGCCATGTATTACAGCATTCCACTTATTAGTAATGTCTACTGTGGATAGTTCTGTGGAGGCAGAAAGTAGATCCCAGTTGTCCAGCCCAGGACAGGAGAGGTGGTTGTGACCGTGAACAGAGAGAGTTCCTTTTGCAGTACTAAAATCTTCAACAGTAGTGATGGTTACAGAACCTTAACACACTAAAACCTGCACACTGTTCAGTTCAGTGAATAGATTTTACCTTTGAAGCTTTGTTTCAACTTTAAAAATAAAATGTAGACTCCCCCCCCCTCTTTGCTAGCAGGTGTCAGCTGCAGGTAGTTTCTTGGTAAGGGACAAAAAAAGCAGCTTCAAAATAGATTATATGGGGGGGGGGGGAAGACCTTTTAAAAATGAAGAAATAGAAAAAGACCAAAAATGTATGTTTCTAGAAAGGCGGCCTGAGAAAGGTAGCCGGCTCTGGGACAAGGCTCCTTGCCTGGGGCTGCTCCCCCACTCAGAGGCATCCTGTCAGAATCACATGTAATATAGCAGCCCTGGAATTACAAAGGGGATTAATTACAGTAAAATGCAGCTACCAAATTATTTTTAAACCAAATTTATAATATGGTAATACATTTACTCCTGGAATAGCATGCTAAGTAGCAAGAACTAGCAGCCAGGTGCAAATTAGACCACACCCAAGCTGCAGCCTGGGCAGGTGAGTGACTGCTGAGACCAGCGCCACAGATGCTGCCCACCATGGCTCCTTACTGGCATCCACAGCTGAAAGAAAGGGTGCGTGCATTTCAGTTAAGTTCGTGAAGACAGAAAACATACCACAAAACCTCAGATTCTGTATGTAGACCATTGTGAGAGTTCAGGTTAGGAACCCTCCATTCAGGCCTGAGGAGATTGCTGAGTCCAGAAATCAATTGTCACACAAGGCTCAGGCACTAAATTCGGTGCCCAGAACCCAGGTGAAAAGTTAGATGTGTACACATACACCTGTAACGCCAGCACCAGGGAAGTACGAGTGGGGAAATTTCTGGGGCTCTGGGGCCAGACGGCCTAGCCTAGTAAGAGTTCGAGTCCAATGAGAAACCTCGTCTCTAAGAACAAGGTGGATGGCCCCTGCAGAGAAGAATCCAAGGTTAAGGTCCAGCCTCCACCCCAACTTCCACAAACACTAAGAATTCTTAAGTTGAACCTTTTGGAAAGGCCTATGGTGAAAACACAAAGGATTTGACATCTTTTTTTTATTGTTTTTATTTATCTTTCCCTTCTTCCCCTCTCCCTGTCTATGCTCTCCTGTGACCCTCATGCTCCCAATTTGCTCAGGAGACCTTGTTTTTTTTTTTCACCTTCCTATGTAGATCCATGCATGTCTCTCTTAGGATCCTCTTTGTTGTCTAGGTTCTGTGGGGTTGTGGACTGTAGGCTGATTTTTCTTTGCTTTATGTCTGAAAGCCACAGGCAGCTCCATTCCTCATTGGGTGCAGTAGGACCCTGACTTCATTCTCAGGCAAGCCTGACGTCATTTACTGAATTCAAATGGCCTCGAATCCACAGGTGCCTCCGCCTCCTGGGGGCTGGGGTTTTTGATGTGTTCTGTCATACCTGGCTTTGTTAAGTGTCTCCTTCCGCCTGTCTCTTGACAACATCCCTGCTCACATGGCCAAATACTAGAAGGGGTGTTCTTGTTGAGAGAGTGTGTCCATGAACCTGGGTCTAGCCTTAGAGTCCTTTCAAAGCAGGGAGCCAACTCACCGAGTGACAGAACGTGTGAGGCTAAGGCTTTTGCATTAAATCTTTGGCAAAGAGCATCGAAAAGCAGTTAAATAAATACTGATGGAAGCTTAGGTCTGTGGTCAGTAAAGGCGACTCCCTCCATCCCCAGCTAGTGCTGTGAGGCCAATACACCTCTTAACTAACCACGCTAGACAATTCATGTCAACCTGTGAGTCAGGTGGGGATGTCTGATGCTGGGACCCCCCAGTGGAAGGGAAGCCAGGCAGTGCACGTCAGCTTGTCCATGGAGAGATTCACCGTTCTCCTGGCACACCCGGGCCTGGCCCAGTGGGCGGAGGCTAGGCTGCCCAGGGTCCTTCTTACTAACTGCCAAGCCTCCTAGCCTCTGCGGTTCATAGAGTGCCCAGGCCCCATCAGTCTGTGGAGCCAACTTTCCTTTAGGCTTCCCTGCCTCTGCTTCAGCCCACCCTTTGTCCACTTCACGTGACCCTCACTCCCTCCCGCCCCACCCCCACATCTCTGGATGCCTCAGTTCCCAAGAGCACTCACTGTCGTTTTAGCTTTGGAGCATTTGCTTTTATTTTACTTTGTTTTCCATCTCGTGTTTTGAGATATAGCTTCTCCACACAGTTCAGGTTGGCCTTGAACTCCTAATTCACGTGCCTCTGCCACTTGAGCACAGGATCACTGGTTTATGCCACCACGTTCTGCATGATCCATGTTCCATTGTATTTTCTCACCACAGCAGAAGCCCACCCCCGCCCCGTGTCCCCTTCGCTCCTTCAGTGACAACATTTCTCAGCACTCAGCAGCTGGAAGGTGCGTTCCTGCTGAGTCGAGCTGTCCACTCATATCTTCTTCTTTGTCAAGAGCTACCTTCTGCAGTCACTCCTCCCTCCAGTCTAAACCACAGCCCAGTACTTGGTTTAGACATAAAATCCTGGCCAGCAGGTGTTGCAGCTGAGAGCAGGTCCTATGGTGGGGTTAGCCTTTTCTACCGAGCTGGTCTTGGCAACTAAGGCAACACCTTCCGCTCCCCTTCTGCTCATGCGTCTCCTCCCCAGGCAAGCATATCAGCATAAGGAAGAGCACAGGGGGCCCATGCACCTCTCTCCTCACACAGGAGCCCTCACTCAGGTGATGGGGAAATCTGAGATGGGAATCTGAGATGGGAATTTCTGCTCTATGTGGAACCCTCCAGTGTCGGTTAGCAGGGAGCCTTCTGAGGCTTCCAGAGAGTAACCTTGACTAGGGGATGCTAGGCATCTGCCTATCGGGAAGATAAGCATAGAGGAGACAGTGTGAGCTACCACCTGCCACTGTCCTGACTCTGCCATGTTGTAAAAAGAAGTGGGCTGTGTTCCTGGCACCCGGCTAGCTTATGCCCGAAATAATCACACAGAGATCTGTATTAATTAAATTGCTGCCTGGCCCATTATTTCTAGCCTCATATTGGCTAACTCTCACATCTTAATCAACCCATTTCTATTAATGTGTATCGTCACTTGACTGTGGTTTACTGGCATGAGTCTAACCAGCGTCTGTCTTGGAGAGGAGAGCCATAGCGTCTGTCACACTGCCTTCTTCCTCCCAGAATTTTGTTCTGTCTACTCCACCCACCTAAGGGCTGGCCTATCAAAAGGCCAAGGCAGCTTCTTTATTTAACCAATGAAAGTAACACATAGAAAGAAGACCCTCCTACACCACTGGCAGATCAAAATGATCAACTGAGGAGATCAGTTACCCCCCCCCACACACCCTCAGCACAGCTTCTAGAAGGCAGTCCCAGAAGAAGAGGTATATATAGGCATTTATAATGAGCAAGGATGGTCCCCAGTGTTAATCTCCATAACTTGGTGAACACAGCCAAGGGCCTGCTGGGCCATAAAATTTCCCTGGCTTTGAAAGGGGGAAGGGTGGAGCCCTGGCTCCTGCCAGCCCCTGGGTAGACAAACCCTGCAACTGAAACACGAAGCAAAGCCAACTCCATTTCCACAGGAAGTCTCTCTCCCCTCAGAGCAACAGCTCGTCCCCTCCTAAAGAGTGCCCCTGCTCCCAATGTCCCTGCCTCACTGTCCTCAGCATTTGCCCGGTCACCTACAATCTGAGAGTGGGGAGCTGAGCACTGTGGTAGTGGCTGGGTTCCCCGGGCCTCTAGCTTGCCTGTACAGATGGATCTGCAGCTGATTGATGACATTCTGAGCCACCGCAGTGCTCATCTGCTTAACAATCCGATTTCTAGGACGTTTTAGAAGTTGTTAGCTGACTGCCAAAAATGAGAATCATTAAAAATAGATTCACAGCTGTTGAGGAAGCCAGAGATATAATTTTACCTTCATTATGCCTTATTGCAGATGTTATTGATTTAATCTCGTTGCATTTTACTGTGTAATATCAATTGGCACTGTCTTTGCCATAGACACTGGGAGCTGAGTCTGTTCCTCCTGTCCTCTCAACAGAAGGTATTCTTAGTCAGACGGTCCGAGTAGGTCCAAATCCCCCCCATCCGCATGTATGAAGCCTGTGGGTGAGACCTGTGTGTCTGGCCTCCAGAGGTGACTTAACTAGCTGGGTGACAGCATGAGAATCTAGAAATGGGGCTTCTACATCCTTTAAGATCATGTTCAAGACTGTGAACCATCAACATCAAATATATAAGGCAAAGAGAAGAACGTCCTTCCAGCTCCTTCCGGCTTGGCCCGTGTGCCACCAAGGGTGCTACACCCTTCACATTTGCATCAGTTCTGTTTTGTAAGAAATCTCTTGTTTGTTCCTGGCTGCACAGCCCAAAATAATCATACAGAAACCATATTATTTGCAACACGGTTTGACCAATAGCTTACGCATATTTTTTGGCCAACTCATATCTTAAATTAACCCATCTCCATTCATCTGTGTATTGCCATGAGGCTGTGACTTACTGGGTAAAATTCTGTCCCTGGCATCTGTCTCTGGCGGGGCTACATGGATTCTCACTGACTCCAACTTCTTTCTCCCAGAATTCAGTATAGTTTTCCCCCATCAAGTTCTGCTCTGCCCTATCAACAGGCCAAGGCAGTTTCTTTATCCATTAAGCAATGGTATTCACAGCATACAGAGGAGAATCTCACATCACCTCCCCTTTTCTGTTTAAATAAAAAGGAAGGTTTTAACTTTAACATAGCAAGATTACATACAAAGAAACAGGTATTAAGCAAGAATTACAGTTACAATATTTATATCTACTTTATCTTTTATCATAACCAAGGGAAACTATAACTATCTATTTTTCAACTCCATCAAAGACTCCAGAAGGATATTTATCTAAGTAAACAGGAAGTGCATTGTAAACAACTTTCAAAACTGTAGAACTGACAGAGACATTTCACTACCTGGACAGTCACCCAAAGTTCTTCTGTAATGTTGGGGCATCCATCTTCAGCCTACAGGTGCATAGTATCTGACAGACTTTTCCATGAAGCAGAAAATTTTAAAGACAGTTTTACCTATATTGGCAGTTTATCAGTCTAGCAGACTCTTTTAAGAAGCAGGAACCCCAAAGGACTGTCTCACCTTCCTTAGGCAGCTTTAGCAGTCATCTTTCTGTGGGTCCCACATGTCCAGCTTTAAAACAAATGGTTCTGAATTACTAAGTTTCAGAATGCTGCATTAAAAAAAGATTGAGAAGTACTAATAATGGTTTCTCTTTTATGCCATTAAATGTGTAGCGTATCAAAGGCTCTTAGACACCAAAGAAATTTAATTGACAAATTAATTAATGAAATGTTTTCTAAGAAAATTATTCAATAAAGCATTTTAAGCTAATTTGATGCAAAGACCATGTGCTACCCATGTGCTGACACTCCTCAGTGGTCAGCAGCGCAAATAGCCTGTGGGAGACCTTGCTTTGACCTAGCAGGTCCACCAGCATCTTCTGGGGATTCCCACATCTTCATGTGCTGCTGCTGCGGGCTTCATCTTGCATCTCCAGGGACTTGCAAAGATTCAGTTTGTGAACTTTGGCACCTTGGTGGCCCTGGCAGCATCCCTCACCCTGTCCCTGTTTCACCACCAAATTCTGAGTAGCCTACTGTCCAGTTTCAATCTCCTGCCTTCCCACAGCCTGCC
Source organism: Alexandromys fortis (assembly GCF_014885135.2). Taxonomy (NCBI): domain Eukaryota; kingdom Metazoa; phylum Chordata; class Mammalia; order Rodentia; family Cricetidae; genus Alexandromys; species Alexandromys fortis. Next base: position 1,619,075 of record NW_026067970.1, read on the forward strand.
CATCTCACGTCCCGAGAGAGCTGGGCTGTGCTACCCACATTATCAGTGGGTACAGCAGGGCTTAGGGTGGGGCACCATGGCTCTACCAAGCCCAGCTTGGGTGACATTCACTACAGAATTATTCAAGCTTGTGCCTTTTTTTTCGTAGCAGTGATTTTCAGTGGGTCACCCAACTCTCTATCTTGGTGCCACTTAAAACATGCACCTCTTTTTGTCTGTGTTTGTCAGAGATTAGCAAAGAGCCTTCCTTCCCATCACTAGCATTTGGAAGGGCTCCGTAGGTACCATTTAGGGTGGTGAGTACCCATGGGAAGATTCCCCAACTCTAGAGGACATTATCAAGAATGGTTTCTTATTCCTTCATTGTGCCCAATGCAGATGGTTAAAATTGTTTAGACTAGTGAACAGCAGTATGGTGTGTGTGTATGTGTGTGTGTGTGTGTGTGTGTGTGACTCTCTGTTGCCTCAAAGAAAGCATAGCATCTTTGATCATGAAGTCTCACATCTGCTATCGGCTAGCAAAGAATGTGAACTATCTCTCCTTACTTAGCTCTCAGCTCCTCTGTGCACCAACTTGGAGGATTCTGCAGAAAAACACATCCCCCCACCCTCAGCATGACTTAACTGTGGGTAAACTTCAGTCAGATACCAGATCGAGGCTACCATCCCGTTCCATTCTGCAGCTATCCTTCCCTTTTCTTAGCCTTCCACCAGCAGACCACTTGCTGCCCCCCTGCAGCTCCGGAGCACGGTGCCTGGCTGCATCTCTCGCCATAGCCATTGTTTAACATTAAGCACAGATCCCATCAGCTAATTAGCGAATTAGGATCTCTCAGGCAGGAAAGGATGGCACCAATGTCTCCCCTTGTTCAGACTATTCTCAGAAGGACTTCAGCCTCAGAAGACGGCTTGAAAAACTAGCAGCCCTTGCTTCTTTTGTGTGCTACGCCCCTGAGAATCATCCAGACATTTTAGAGGGCATCAGTTAGTGATACCCTCAAGAATTGTGTTTAGGGAAGGTGTGTGTGTGTGGGGGGGGGGGGGATGGCTAGGCTTATCCATGATCTCATGGACTTTCAAGGTGGGAAGACATCTTTAAGGGTTCTGAGAGGTACCAGATGCCAGGCAGTGGATAACTCAGAGACGAAGCCCTAATCCACTAAGGAGTGATGCTGGGCCAACTCAACCCAGGAGCCAATCCTCAGCTCCTCCAGCGATGCCTGTTCTCTTCTGCTTCCAACGTATGTTGTAGCTCTGGTCAAATTTAGAATTCTGACTCTTAAAGATTATATAAAATGAAAATTCCAGAAAACCCTAAAGAATAGGAGCCTCTGAAAGACCAAGAAGGAAAACTTCACCTGGAATATGTTTGAATGCCCTTAAGAAAACATGCATGCTCAGTCATCTGCATGCTGTGGGAAGGTAGGTTAAGACAAATAATGATTTCATTGTTCGCCTTCATCATACTTTCAGAAAAGGAAGGCGCAGGAGCCAGACATATTAGTCAGAGGCTAGGAACATAGAAACATGTTTTACACAGCTAAAACTAACCCATTAACTTCACTGCTAAACAAAGGAATGAAAAAATGGAATTAAAACCAGACTGAAGGAAAATGACTGAGTGGTGCCACCTAGTGTCTGTTTTCTTTTACGGCAGCTGGTGTTTTGTGCGCCCTCTGGTGGTGCAAAGTAAACGGGGAACCCCTCTGCGTTTGCGCGGGCTGAACAGGTAAAAATAGTCCCTGAGTGTATCTGCTGCGCAAGACAGAAATGCAGAATAATAGATAACACACCATTTTCCATTCATTGCAGAACAAAGCCTTCTTTTTGATGTATGTCAAGTAAACCTTGCCTTTTAGAATCTAAATAATGGCACGTTTTTAAAGCTGTCTCCATAAAAATCTATTGAGGGGGAGTTCAGAACCCGTGCTAACATTTTGTTAACTTTAAAAAAAATCAAAATAAACTTCGATCTGAGTCAGAGATGAGCTTCATTCCCGTAAGTATCCGTTTACCCAAATAATGAGAATCATTTCTGTCTGCCTTCCTTCTGTGGGAGGCAGACAAAGCTGCTGAGGTCTAGAATAACTGAGATGATTGTTTATGGAAGCCGCTGAGAAATGAACTACATTATTTGCACAAAACAGAGGTTCTATTGTATGTGTGTTTTTAATGGAGTTGAGTTCCAGGCCAAATATTTATGGCTCCAGAATGTTTAATTGATTAATTGTGGAAAAGTCAATGAATGATAAAATTAAAAGACCCAGTGTAGTGCCAAGATTTAGTCAGAAATACATCACTTAGGTCTGCATGTCATTCTGCAACATGGGGACATTTGGAGGATGTGACCATCATGTCTGTTCTGCTTCTAAAATCCTGTGTTCATTCTTGCCACTGTCCCCGCAAGTCTCTGGAATATTGTAGATCTTTCTAACAGAGCTCTTCCGACTCAAGCCCATCCTGACGATTAGCCAGGGAAAGCTGGTAAAACGCCTCTTGGTAAGTGTGAGTCTACACGCCCCCTTCCTCTGAAGAAGGCCTGAACTATTGACGTCCTGGCCACGACTTCTCAGGGTAGCCGGCATTTACCACAGCTGCTCTGAACCAGGAAGCTTATTCCACACTTTCTGTGCTCAGGGTCATTCCACTCATGGGGTGGTCTGTCAGAGAGGCAGGATAGGCCCTGATTCCGTGGAACAACCAACTGCGACTCAGAGAACTCCGAACCTGTCCCCTCCTCGCTCCTGTGAGTGAGTGCAGAGAGTGGAAGATGAGCCCAGGGTTATCTGGTTACAAAATACGTAGTCTTTGTGATTTCAAAGAGCCAGGGACACTGGGTCTGGAATCGGGTTTTTCTGCATGCTATCTCTTTCCTCATCTGTGAAACAGGTATCTTATTAGTTCCTATCACAAACGGAGGTCACGTCCAGTAAGCACTGGGGACCTCTGCCCCATCCTGAGTGTTTGTTACTGTCCCTGCAGCTGCTCAGGAAGGGTGACAATAGACTTGCAGGCACAAGAGTCAGGGCCCTTGAACTTGACACTACTGTGCCTTCTGGCCATTTCTGCTTCCATTTTCCCAGGAGTCCAACGAGTTTTCATTCCGATCTCCACCCCAAACAGATTTCTTCAGCACACAGAGGTTCGACTGTACAAAGGTCTGAAGTAAAGCACCAGCTCACAGGCTGTTTAGTGGTGACCGGGTATAGCTCATGAACTGTGTATATAGCTTTTGTCATGACATAGGCTCCATGTCGGAGGATCTTGCCTCACTACTGATATTTCAAAACTTCCTTTGTTAGATGTAGTTTTGACTCACGGCATTTTCGATCTACAATGGTTTTGTTGGAGACGTAGTTCCATTATAAACTGAAGAGCCTCTGTTCTTGTAAAGCCTTCTTCAGGCCTCTGCTGAGGCTGCTTCCGTTCAAAAAAAGTTCGCCTTCGCCTCTCTACTGACCCCTGGTGGTCAAAATGGAAATGACCACGACAAATCTTGTTAGATTGTGAATACTGTTCTCCATAATATTTCTCAAGGTCAGGCTCCAAAGACACTTCATTTGTGAGGTTTTAACATATATGTCTTTGACAACGCCCACCTCGGATCTCCCTCACACTGCTGCCTCACTTACACTAGGCCCCCAACTCATACTCTGAAGATATTTGCTGCCCATTCAATAGCCACTGGCTATGTACAGCTATTGAATACTTAACACGTGACTGGCTCAAATGGCACTGTCTTGAGAAATGAATGCAGATTATAAATATATCAACCACATAGAGAGAGGTATAAAATATGAAATTTATGTTTTAGTATTTTAACTTGTACCGGTTACATATCAAAAGGATACTTGGGATGTACTAAATAAAACAAAAACGTTATTAAAATAATTATTAATGCTATTAAACTAATCATTAATAACAGAAATTTTCTTAACTTGAGGTATATAAAGGCACAGGAGAAAGACGATCCTTGGCATCTCCCTACTCAGGCTAGTGACCCAAATACTTTCTCATCTGCTTTGTTCATAGAATGTTTCTCCTCCTGTGGCATTTCCTGTCTTTATGATAGGCTCTGCCTCTGTATTCCAGGCCGATCTCAAACTTAAATCCTCCCGAATGCTGGGACTGAAAATGTGTACAGATCTGCTCCCTTCCCTGTCTTGGGGTTTAAACCAATGCCTTGTGCACGATAGGCAATGGCCCTGCCTCCCAGCTATACCCCAGCCTGTTTTTAAAGAAATAATTTGAGAGAGAGTCTCACTAGACTGATCAAAATTGACCTGTATTCACTTTGCAGCTCAGACAGTCCTTAAATGGAAGATCCTTCTGCCTCAACCTCCTGGGTAGCTGGGATTATTGGCCTTCACCACTAAGTCAGGTTCTAGTTTCATAGTTTTGTTGATTCATGCAGTGAAGATCTCATAAATGTATGGACCGTATTCTGAGTACTTTCTCCTCCAGTCTTCCCCTATCTTCGCTCCATCCCCATCAATTGCCCCATTCCCTATTTCTACTGGTCCCATTCCCAGACTCATGACCTTTGCTTTAGCTTTGTGCTTAACCAGTACCATCTGCGTGAGCATCCGATCAGAACTTCCCACTGGAGTCCAGTGGGGTCGTGAGTGGAAGCACACCTGAAGGCCACGTCTCCCCTCTCTGGATCCTTCAGTAGCAAATGGTTCAGCAGTAAGAGGTGGGAAGCATCCTGTACCCACCCCTGGCTGTTGACTAGCCCGTCTTTGCTTAGAGCTGTGCGGGCATCTCGGGTACTGGCAGTGTGACTGCAAGAGCAGTGTGCTGCCAGAAGAGGGCGCTGCGCAGCCCTTCTCCCTCTAGTATGGCTCTGATAGTCTTCCTTCCCTCTGTTGTACAAAGCTCCGTGAACTTGAGGGAAAATGGGGAAAAAAATGTCTGCTTAGGATCTGATCGTTCAGCTGTCATTTGTTCTCACCACCTTGTGCAGTCGCGAATCTCTGCGTCCGTTGCTGTTCACTGGAAAGAGAGGCTTCCCCAATTAATCCTGAGAGTGGCCTTTGTCTGTGTATACAAACGCAAACCGAGGGCAGGGTGATGCTGTGTCAGTTCAGCTGAACAACAGCATGCAGTCCCCCTGAGGCCTATGATCTTTTGCAGCATAGGTTTCTAGGCGTGGGTTCCCTCTTTCGGAGTGAGTTTCAAACCCAACTAGAATGAATGCACCTGGCTGCCCCCATCATAGGATGCCTCTAAGGCACATCCTGCCTGGCAGGTTGATCTTGTAGCGTATAGGCTTCACATCCTGATGAGAACGTCAGTGACTTACCCCTAGGAGCCTGGGAAGTACTATCTAGCCTATGAAAGCAGCTGACTAGGAGAACAGCTCCGTTTTTAGTGGCGGCCTAAGTGACATCATGTTTATGGACGTGCACACTCTATTCAGACAACCTGTGAATACGCCATAGATTAACCAACGTTGAAGATAATACTTCAAAGCCTCCTTTGCAGTTTCCATGGCTACAGTTCCAGCTTCTACCCACCCCCAAGTAGTCATAATTGTGTGAGCTATATTCACAGTGAATTCAGTTGTTTGTTTCTGTTCTCTCTCCTCGTTCATCAGTTAGATGGATGCAGAGTCCGCAGGAGGATTTGGATATTCAGAGAGTAGAACTACGAGACAGAGCAAGTTGGGGGTCCTTAAGTCATGTGTGGGAACTGAGCATTGCACCTTGAACTGTGTTGTAAGTTAAAAACAAATGATGATTGCATTAAGCTATTTATTATGTATTTATGTGTTTCTGTGTCTGTGTCTGTGTCTGGGTATGAACATGGATGTGCATATGCCCTCAGAGGCCAGAAAAGGACATCAGATCCCCTGCGGCTGGAGCTATCGGCAGTCATGGGCTGATGACATGAGCACTAGGAATTAAATTTGGTACCAGACAGAGCAGTTATAAACTCTGAGCCATCTCCCCAACTCCTGATAGAAGGTATTATTTATAAAAGCAAGCTAGTGTTAACTATCTTAACACATGATACTGGATATTTCATTAATAACAACTTTATAAAAGATAAGTTCATAGACACAGAATTGCAAAGTCACGGGGTGTATATGATTTTACGACATTTAAAAACTATCAGCCAAATGTTGCTTAGAAAATGAAACTGCCATTTTCAGTCCTCTGTTCCTTACACAAGGAGCCATGGGAGGCACTGCTCTTCAGTTGCTTCTGGATACCTGGAGGACGATGGCTCTGTGGCGGTGAATAATCCAGCTCACAGAGGATGCCAGAGAAGATGCTGCGTTTTAGTGATAACGGCTTTGGAGTGCAGACCTCAGAAGCCACACGAGTAGTGTGGGCACTTTGAAGAAACAGTGATTATAGAAAAAAAGGTAGCAAGTAACACATATGCATGCTGAAGAATATTGGTTGCTATTGTGGCCATGAAGCCGTGGCCCATCCGTTCTGCCTGGGACATGAGTCACGCACTGTGGATGGGCCACTTGGACTTGGCCGTCAGGCTGCATCTTTATCTATGGATTCTCCTTGTAAATCTCACTACACACACAGTTGATCCTGGCCTTTTTCATCTGTTGCAAGCCAGTGCCTTTATGGCTACGTTTGGTCCTTTAATAGACACAGATGTTAGATGGGTTGAAGATAAGACCGCATAACTTTTAAGATTCCTCCCAACCCTGAGCCTCTGGATGAGAGGCTCAGCAAGGAAGTGAGTGAAGTTGCCTGGTGCACAAGTCTGTTCTGGAAGAGATCTCAGTGGCCTGCAAGCCACATTGCAATCCACAAGGAATGGGGCCGTCTACGAGCCGTGCTGCAATCCACGGGGAGCAGGACTCTCTGCAGACCACACTGCAATCCACGGGGAGCAGGGCTCTCTGCAGACCACACTGCAATCCACGGGAAACATGGCTCTCTGCAGACCACACTGCAATCCACGGGGAACAGGGCTCTCTGCAGACCACATTGTAACTCACGGGAAACATGGCTCTCTGCAGACCACACTAGAATCCACAAGGAACAGGGCTGTCTGAAGACACACTACAATCCACGGGGAGCAGGGTTCTCTGCAGACCACACTGCAATCCACGGGGAGCAGGGCTCTCTGGAAGCCTAGCAGAGTATCTCTGAACTTTAGGCTATAGGCTAGAGCTCTTTTATATCATATCCTGACTTTATTCAGGAGAGGAAGACAGAAATGGTATCTGCAACCAAGTCTTGTAACTGTTTAACCACTCAAGAAAAGATGAGTTTTGGGGGGCCACAAACCTGCAAACCAAGGCATTCTCTTTATTTGGACCTTTCTGCTCTCCTGTGACTATATGGTTATCTTCACAGAGTTTTAGGCAGGTGGTAGCACCCAACTGCTTCTTTTTAAATCTATTGTGTGTATGTATACTTTATATATTATGCAAATGCTCTCCAGAAGACCAGAGAATCAGAGCTTAAACAAGAAAGCAGAGCTCGCAGGGTGTCTAGAAAAATGCCTGACATATAGAGGGCGTTCAAATATACTAAAAGCAATAAATCTTTGCGGGGAGGGTGCCACTTCTCCCACCACCTGGGAGAGAGGTCAACATTTACTAACTACCTACAAGTTAAATGGGGTCTAGCCCTGCCCAGGTCAGAATGTGGGGTTCTAGCTTCCATCAACCACACTTCTGAGAAAATGATCTGCAAAGAGACCCGGCAAATACTCTTGGCACTAAAGTGGACTGTATGGCTTCCGCTGGGAGAGTCCTTTGCCTTTCTGTTTGAGGTGTGTTTCCATCTCTGCATTTACTTGTGGTGTGACAATGACTGCCCAGAGTTGCATCGGGTGACACATTGCACACTCTGAGTTGCTTGTCTTCTCCGGGACATTTCAAGAGATGCAGTATCAAGCCTGCTTTAAATAATGCAAGTGTCTGGCGGCGCCGTTTTGTGTTAGGTTCTTCATGGGTGGTTAGCAAGAGTGGCTTGGTAGAACAAAAGAACAGAGAGAAAGCAAAATATTTCTCCTTTTTCTTGGGGAAGGGTTTCGGTCACAAAAGTAATACTTCTGCTCTTGCCATTTGCATCCTTGGCTATTGTCCTTCCTCTGAGGCATAGCACCAATGTGGCCCTCAGAGTGATGGATCCAGTCAGCACAGGACTTGGGCTCCATAACATCGCCTTCCTCTAGGGTGAGCGTATTCCTCTAACATGCATTCCCAACTCTCCATCGTGAAGCCTATTGCTCTTCTGGCCTTTTCTTTGTCCCAGGCCCCTTTCTTTTGGTTTTAGCTATACGAGGCACTCAGGGAAATGACTGGCCTAATCATAATCTCTGAGATTGCCACATAAGGTGTCCATAACTGGAATTTCCTCATTACTTTAATGTCCTTCTCGTCGCAGCTCCGCGGACCTATTATGTGTAAATTAGAAACACATTATTGCACCGCCAAAGCTTTTCTTTCAAATGCATAGAATTTTATAACCTGTCACAATCTATTACATTCTGGATTGTCTGGACCGAAACTGACTCTGTTCTGCGCGAAGATGTCAAAGGATCTTAATTTCAGCTAATTCTGGCATCAAAATGAGCTCCTCCACTTAATAGCTGGCACTGGTCTCCGCTGCAAAGTGCTTCCAGGGACACCTGGAAATTGCAAAGATAATAGTGTGTTTCTTCGGTTAGTGTCACCTCTGAAATGCAGAGGGTTTGCCAATTCAGAGCTGCTCTGCCGTCTTTTTAAAACTGAACTTCCTGAAAAGCTCTTAAACATTAAGACAGCTTGACGGAAGTAGACAGGAGGACGGGAAGGGAAGGCTGGGAGACAGAATGTGCGTGACTGGCTCAGAGCTTTAGAACTCCGTAAGGGTTTCTCGTCGATATGGGAAACTTGGCAGACATGGTTTTGGGGTCTTGTTTAGTGTGTCCCTCTTTGAAGAGTTGGACACATGCCTATGACTAGTGCTTTGGGGCTTCATGGTCACAGTGTCATCAACTGCCGCTCTTCCAAGGACGATACATACTTGGTGAGAAAGCCATGTTTCCTTCAGTTCATGAAGGGTGATGTAAGTTCAGGTGAGCGGGCAGAGATCTCAGTTAGGCATCTCTGCTAGGGCCTCTACCTCTGACTTCTAGTGACTGATTCTAGGAAGCACTGTTGAGAAATCAGGAAGATCTCAGTGTTTGAGGAGGACCAACTAATAATAATAGCTATTAAGTCACTTGCTTTCTGTTCTCCATCTGTTTAGACCTTTAAAATGTGTGGGGTTTACTTCATTGTCGTTCCTATTTACAGAGAGCTAAGACCAAAGAGAGAGAGTCAAGGCTGGAACTCAAGTCATCCTTGGCATTTCCCCCAACCCCCTCTCAATGTCTGACAACAATGGTAAGGAAAGAAAGGTGGCAAGGAGTGTCCCTAGAATGGTCACTCACTCTTAACAATGTTAAAGATTAACTTTGAAAATCCAAATGGTGGGCTTGGTTAAGATAAGTGCGTGCGTAAATTTCTGTGGGTGCCGTGCGTGGACTTCAGGACTAATCCAGTTCAAAGTCTAAAGAAAGTTCAGTAGGTACTTCAGACAGATGTGGCCATCTCTGTTGCCTGGTACTTCAGACAGATGTGGCCATCTTTGTTGCCTGGTACTTCAGACAGATGTGGCCATCTTTGTTGCCTGGTACTTCAGACAGATGTGGCCATCTCCACTGACTGCCACTTCAGACAGATGTGGTCATCTCCGTTGCCTGGTACTTCAGACAGATGTGGCCATCTCCATTGACTGGCACTTATGGCTCTAAGAAAAGAAACCCCACAGCCCTGATGCCAGCTCTTCTCCTGGCCCAGTTGTGGCAAAGCAGTTCTCCAATATGGCAGATTCCTTAGGAAGCTTGGAGGCGAGTGAGTTCAGAGCACGCTAGGACTCAGTTTCCAGGTTCCTGATTCCCTCAGTTCTGCTTAGGACCTGAGAATTTACCTTTGGACCATGATCCCAAATGATGCTGGTGCTGCTGGTTTGGAAACCCCCCAAGAGGCACTGACAGGACAAGCACAGCATCAATCCTCACTGTGGATGGGAACTATTTCTTACTGTTGGGTGGCGAGGCAAGCACAGAAACTGAAAACACTCATGCTCACGCGGGAGTTCTGCGCTTGACACTGTTGTGACATCCAGGGCACGATTGGCAGGCCTCCGCCTCGTGGGAGGTGCTGTGCGAGCCTGGGCCTCGTTCTGTGACAGACTGAAAACACAAGGCCTTGATCATTCAACACGGTCTGAGTGCAGCCTTCTAAACAGCGGTGCCTTACTGACATTCTCTGAGAACATGAAAACGCATAAATGCATCAGGTTCAATCTTTCTCATGCAGGGAACAACACCTGGGAAGAGAGAGACGTCAGGTCCTGGGCCCCAGGGAAACATTCCAAGCTACAGACATAGAGCTGACTGTGACATTACATGTCAGGGGAAATGGATCAGCTCAAAAACCAAAGGGCTTCTTAGGTGATGGAAGACAGGAAGAAGAAATGGACCAATCAGAATTTAGGAGGACCAAACTTGTGTTGAGGATCAAACTGGGTCAATGGATTGCCTTCCAGTGAGGTCTATAGGGAACCCTCAGGTATAGGTGTCCTAGGAGACCAAAGATAACACAGGAAGTTCTCCGCTGTCAATCACTCAATCCCCAGGTATGCGTAAAAGACTTAGTATCTAGGCCTGAAAATTTCAACATGGTTCAGGGGTCAAATGAAATGAAGAACCCCTACCAGGTCCCACACAATATACTCAGGTGGACAATGCCCAGGAGAAGGGGGGGACGACTTAAAACTATCCCCTACTGTACTCAGGAGAGCAAGGTCCAGGAGAAGGAAAGACTTAAAACTACCCTCTAGATCTCTGTTACTTGGGCTGCCATTTTGTTTCAGCTCCTTAAACATTTTTATTAAAATTCCCAAGGATCTCATTGCTAATTGCCAGGACTCAGCTGCTCCCCACCTTAAATTGCGGGATCCTCTTGGGCAGGCTGAAAGGAAGCCCATGTGAATGGGCCTTCCGCGTGATTGCAAAGCTTGATGGATGCACCTCAGGTCTACTTCGCTAACTGTCTTTCCAAATGGATCTCCTGGTAGCGCTACGATTTTACTAGCTGTGATTTATTTTTTAATATTTTGCACTTCAAGCTCTGATAAATCCGGTGTTCTTGCTAAGCACTTGTACAAATTAGATTGCAGGCAGAGGAGTTTAACATTCTTGCATGCTCAACACATCAGTGCTGAGCAGTGCTGGAGGTGCCTGGGTATGTCTCTGCCCCATACTGAAGTCAAATTCTCTGTAAAGCCTCCCTTGACCTGAGTCATTCAGGAAGAGGTTTGCATAGACCTCCAGACTCATGTTGTAGGATGAGTGGGCTGCGTCCCGCTGCCCGACTACCTTAACCCCTGAAATAACCACACTGGCTCCCGGCTGCCCTGCTAGCTTAACCCCGAAATAATTACACAGAAACTGTATTTATTGAAATTACTGCCTGGCCCCTTAGATCTATCCTATTATTGGCTAACTCTCACATCTTGATTAACCCAACTCCATTAATGTGTATCGCCACTTGAATGTGGCTTACCGGCATGAGTCTAACCAGCGTCCATCTCGGGCAGGAGAATCATGGTGTCTGCCACACTTACCTTCTTCCCAGCATTCTGTTCTGTCTACTTCTCCCATCTAAGGGCTGCCCTATCAAAAGGCCAAGGCAGTCTCTTTATTCAACCAATGAAAGCAACACACAAACAGAAGAACCTCCTACACCAGACTTACCTCTACAGTTTCTGCTACCTATAGTCAGTGCCAGTCCAAAAACAATGAATGGAAAATTCCATAAACAAAGACTCCATAAGTTCAAAAATGTTCGCCATTCTTTGTAATGTCACGATATCTCCAACCTTTCACTCCATTTTACCCAGGAGATGAATTATCCCCTCACCCAACGTATCCACACTGTATACATTACCCACACAGTAGCCAATGCCGTTAACAGATACAGGGTCTGAAGTACCACAGCATCTGCCATAAAGTTAACACCTGTGTTACTTAACAACAGGCCTGAGGGCAAGATGTGTGTAGCTATGCCAGGAGGCTTCCTTCGGGTTGAATGTTGGCAAGCTACCCAGAAGCCTGCTCTGCCTGGGGTCCAGTAGGAGGCCAACAGCTTTTTTTCCCATCCTGTCGGCTCACCCCGAGATGATTCCCTTCAGGGCTGCAGGGTAGCTGCAGGCAACAATAAGGGCTACCAGCTTCCTTCTAAGGAGAGTCAGTGAGTTTAATATAATTGACAAGGTAAATTGACAAGGATGCCTGTGCTGGTGGGCTGAGATCCACGGTAACTGAACCACACACTGTCCGAAGTATAATCAGGGAGGGCTTAAACTGATGAGACTCACTGGATTTGGAAAGTGGATCCCAAGTACCAGAAGGAAGGGGCGTGTCCCAAAAAGGTGCTGCAGTGGTTATGAAGCTGCCTCTCGTGCATCTCCCCTAACATCGCTCAGCCTCAGGTTTCTCATCTATAACCCATTCCTGATAATCAACTCCTCTGGAACCCTGGGCTAGGCCTAGCACATTGCAAGTGTTCAGTACACCTTATGAGGGAGGAGACAGCCCAAGGAGGCCCCCACTGTGTTTAGTAACTCTGTTCCTTCGTGAAGATGCTACAAACAAACAGGTGCTTTCCCTTGCTATGTCTAAAACAGAACAACAGAAAGTTTGTTCAGCCAGATTGCTCATATGAGGCTCTACCAGGGTATGAGCTAGGTAGGAAACCATAAGCTAGCATTTCAGACCCAAGCAATAAAAGCCACTGGCCAGGGCTATCACTGTGATAGAATGCTGGCCTAGCCTGGCTGGGGCTGTCACTGTGATGGAAGGCTCACCTAGTCTGGCTAGAGTACACAGGTCTCTGTCAGCACTAAAAAAAAAAAAAAAGAAAGAAAAAGAATACTTCTAAGTAGTGATGTTAATAAATTTGCAATATCAATATACTTGCATAGGTATATTTGTAATGTATACAATATATGCAATATACTGCATATGTATAATTATTATATTAAAGTAGAAGATGAATCAAAGGAAATGAAGATAGTGGAGGGGGCGTTACAAGGTCCAGAGCATGGCACGGTATTGAAAGGAGCACTTGAGCAGGTACCAAGCCCTCCACGTGGGTCTTGTGATGCTCACTTCTACACGAGAGACTGGAATTTGCAGAAAAGCCAAGGACTTATAATCAACAAAATTGCATTTGAACTCAAATCACTGTGATCTTGAGTTATATTTCCCGTTCTCTTTACTGAAAGGACTTGCAGAGCAGGGGGCCCTCATTCGTCCGTCCATCATTTCCTCACCGGTGCCCCCAGCAGTGATGGTCTGGAACCCTGCCAGCATCCCACATTTCTTCGAGTTCAGGGAAGGATCCTAGGGGAGCCAGGTCTTAGGACTATAGGCAGTTTTAGCAAAGTCTCTGGGCAAGGTTTGTGAAGAGCAGGGCTGTGTTCACTTTCCTCCATCAAATGAGATGACGGAGTCACTGATGATGGAATCCATCAGTTTGGGTACAACATGCTCCAAGGCCCTTAGGACACAAGGATCAATCCGCTCCCAGGCCTCGGTCCCATCTTCCCTCCTCCAGTGCACTATTTCTTCTTTAGATGGAACCCCCAGGACCACCTCAATTCTCCATAGCACCTTTCTAAAGAGGTTGCTGTCTTGAAGGAAAGGAACTGTGGCCACTGAGATCTTTCCTCATTCAGCGTCTAAACCAGAGGACATGAACGGGCTTCAAGGTTGACACTGTTGTTCTGTTCCCTGAAGTGATAGCTTGGGTGATATGATTTGTGGTGGGTGTTCAGTGCACTCATCATGGTCAGAGTCTTGTGTCCCTGGGCTCTGAGTGCATAGGCTGCCAGCACAGACAGAGCCACAGACCTGACAACTGTGCATCACTAGTCTGCTTTGTGGGAGATGATTCAATATGCCAAACGCTGCCAATATTTGTGTTGATGCTTGGGGCATAATTCCAGGTTGGTTGGTATAGAATACCTGTCTTGATTGCTCATCCGCTTATTCCCACATGGTTGACCTGTCCTTGTCCCAAGAATCTCCTTTCCACGGAGCTTTCCCCACAATATAAACTTGTGGCTTCCTAGCTCCCCCCGCCAGTGTCATGGCAGCTATCTATTTAATTCATCTGCATCTCTGCCATTCCAGTTGTCAGTCATTTTGAGTGACATCTACAAATAAAGGGTATCCTGTATGATTCTTGAACACAGAAGAACGAAGAAGAAGAACGGGACCAACTGGAAGGTGAACACATTTTGGTAGACCATCCATTGCTCCCTAAGGCCTCTAACCACACTCTACCATGCTCTCCAGGACTCTCCCCCAGTGTTTAGCAAGAGGAGCTCTTTTCCAGAAAGATGCTCAGTTGGGCCATCCATCTCAGCCAGAGACAGGTCTCGAAGTCATCCCAGACAATGTCTGCTGAAGGCTCTGCAGCCACCACTACTGGTTTTTCAACTGGAACTTTCCCTGCAGTGGGGCTGAGGGCTGAGGTTCCCATGTCTCAGAGGTTCTGTCAGAAAGCATATATATATATATATATCTGCCTCTAGAACCTACCAGAAAAAGACAGGCAGAACTGGCACATTTGGTGTTGGTGAACAAGATGTGCACGCGAGGGTGTCGTCGGAAGAAAGATGGAGTAGACTGCTTGTTTTGTTTGTTTATTTTTGTTGTTGCTGCTGAGTAACAACTACCCCAAAACTTGGTAGCTTAGAACTATACTTGGGTTCATTGTTCACTGGGCAGTTCTGCCTGTGTGGGCGGGCCACACTCATCTGAGTAGGTCCACACCCTAGGTTCTCAGCCTGTGGGTCATGACCCCTTCAGCAAACCTCTACCTCCACAAAAATGCACATTACAATTCATAAAAGTAGCAAAATTACAGTTGCGAAGCAGCGACACGCATAATGTTATGGTTGTGGGAGTCACCGCAACGTGAGGGACTGTATTAAAGGGCCACAGCACTGGGGAGGTTGAGATCCACTGGGCTAGACTCTCTCATGAGGCCACAGGCTCTGGCTGAAACAGCACAGCCTCGGTTGGGACAGTGCATACCTGCTCCACATGGGCCTCTCATCCTCTAGCGGAACAGACCAGGCTCATGCACCCCTCTGGGTTCCCAGGGCAGGACCATCTTGATATCTAACACAGAATGAGGACACTGTCAAGCAAGTCATGGGGCCAGCCAAGAGCTGCACAATCACATGAGGCAGCTCCTGGGAAGAATGAAGAGCGGTGGCCAGTTCGGCCATGAATCTACCCCAGTGGCCTTGGAGGGGCATCTTTCTCTGCACCAGAGGCCCTTTCACTACTGAATTAAAGCTAGGAACAGCATGCATCTGAACTCACAGCTTCCTAGAAGTACTTAATACAGCGCCAGGCACACAGAGGGCATTGGCTTTCAATTTGCTGCTTTTTATGACCAGAACCCGTACTGTTAATAGCCATTACTAAGTTTAGTAATCACTATGATGATGCTGAGGTTCTCTCTTCTGGGTTATGATTCCCCTGGGGTTGCGAGCCTCCAACCCAACCGGACTTGCTGGTAACCCTGGCTGCCTCTCCAGCAGTTGCTGATCTGAACAGGCTATCTCTGCTCCCTGCCATTGTGAGGGCTGTTCTCTCTGGGCTGCTTGCCCCTTCTCTGTGTACCCACAGTGCCTCTCCAGAGAAACCTTGCCGTGGAGCATGATAACGGTGATTTCAGCTAACCCTGGCTAGCACAGCACAGAAAGAAGGAAACTGGCATCCTTCCCCAGATAGCCAGATTGATACTCCTTTCTGTCGCCCAACCTATGCCCAGTGCAAAACTATCAACATGATGACAATTCAGGGTTTGCCAGAGTAACAAATGATGAGAAAATACTTCTGCCTTCCTCTCCCTCTTTCCCCCTCCCCCCACACATGCATGCACACCCCTACTTCGACCCAGGTACCAAGAATTTAAACCAGATAACGATTTGAGTCTTAAGTCTGCAGACAACAGGCTGTTCTTAAAGTGGCTGTTTTGTTCTCAATGATACTGGCTTTGGTACCCAGGCAGCCTCTACCCACGCCAAGAAGGGAAGGGCCAGCGGCTTGCTAACTTCATGTCATCTGCCACCACGGCCTTCCCATCTGCTCAGGGACACGGCCGGACAATTTTCCACATATAATTGCGGTCCTTTGAAATTTAGACGGAAACAGAGTCAACAGCTTGCTCATGACCCCACAGCAGGGATTTCAAGGGCAACACTGCCATTTTCTGCCCTCGCTCAAAGCCAAAGCTGGCCTTCCCTTGTGTGCACATCCCCCTGCCTGTCCATCTCAGGGGGTTCTGTTTATCTGTCTGTCTGCCATGTTTGCCGGCCCCTCCCAATTTTTCTTTGTCCTTTCCCTTTCTCGGGGTCTGTATTTCTGCCTTGCAAATGTGCCGGCTGTAACCGGACACCTCCCATAGATTATGCGGCCACAATAACCATTGTCAGGTCTCCCTAGCTAATTGCAGCCCCACCCCGCCTCATCTGGCAGGGGTTAAGATGGATGTTCAATTTGCATTATTTATGTCCTTTGCTCTGTGTTTCGGTGATGTGCTTTTGCATAACATATGTAAAATTCTGCTGATGTGGAGAATTCATCTGGCTTGAGATGCTCAAAAGAGTTGGGGGCAGGAG
This sequence comes from Alexandromys fortis, assembly GCF_014885135.2. Taxonomy (NCBI): domain Eukaryota; kingdom Metazoa; phylum Chordata; class Mammalia; order Rodentia; family Cricetidae; genus Alexandromys; species Alexandromys fortis. Next base: position 1,635,796 of record NW_026067970.1, read on the forward strand.
GTGGGGGGGACTCTAAATTCAAAAGCCGTCAGACAGCTTTGCACTCATCTGGTTCTGAGAAAGGGGTATGGGGAGAAGGAAAAAAACGTGTGAGTGAGTGTGTGCATGCGTGAGTATGTGTGTGTGTGTGTGTGTGTGTGTGTGTGTGTGTGTGTGTGTGTGTGTTACTTTGGGCAGCACAGAGTTCTTTTGCCCTGAAGAGCTTAGGTTCTATCTGGAATTCAGAAGATCAAGGCAAACGATCAGGATTCGGGTCCACGTTGGTTTCAAATGCAAGCCTATTGCTTTAATAAAAGCCTCAGTCTGGAGAGGAAGAAGCTGAGGAGTCCTGCAGTTATACAGAGAAAGCAGCAAGGCTGAGATCCAAGAGTCCCAGATGAAGGGACTGGACCTTAGTCCAGGGGAAGAGCCCTCACCTAGCATGGGCGAGGCCCCAGTTTCCATCTCTGCCGCCACAACAAATAAATAGAAGGATCAGGAAGGTAGTCTCTGATCCAGGCGGTCTGAGCCATGGCCTCTTTGAACTGCTCCATTTCCGACCTTGCTGCTCCTGACTCTCAACATGTCCGCATCTCCTTAGCATGGAATCTGCTTCTGGAAAAAAAAAAAAAAAAACAAATTAGTTTTATACTGGTCACCGTTCCATCACTGTTTGGCCACACAGAATGTTCCCTGGTCCCCAGACTTCCTAGACTAGTGTTGAGAAACACGTCCAGCCAGTGCTAGGCTCATTGCCTTCTGTGAAAATGTATGTGCTTGTTTAGACTCTGTGAGCATACCTCTGTTCTGCTCTGGGGAATACATCAATGATCCTAAGAGTTGTCCCCTGAATTCTAGAACCCAGACCCCCCCCAGGGAGGGGGAGAGTCCTGTGGCTCAAGAAGTGGGATGATGCTGTACAGCTGTACATTCTCCCTATAGAGCGGGTCCTATGGGCATCGGTGCACAGGAGCCTGGTGCACTGTTCCGTGTCTGTTCCTGGCCTCTCCAGTGGTACCCTAATCTCTTCACTGGAGATGCTCATCTACCGTTTAACCTTGGCAACCACGAGGTTTTATTCTGTTCTGTTTGTTTAGTTCCATTCCATGTTATTGCTCAGCTCCACCATCCACTAGGCTATCCGGTGAGCAGTGGCTGAAACCTGGTGTAGTGGGAACTGTTTGGTGGCCGGCCATGTGCATCCATTCTTCTTCGGGGGTGACACTAGTTTTCTTCTGCAGAGCCTTAAAGAGACGTAGAACTCGGGATAGATCAATCGGGTCAACTAGAGCATCCCACGTCATTAAGAGCCAGGCACATGATGGCAGTAGGCATCAGCTAAAGAAAGAAAAGGGGGTTGCTTTTACTGCAGGGAACAAAGGGAGTTTCCCAGGGGACAGAAGGCAGGAGTTACAACAGCCACTTTTTAAATTATTATTACTATTATTTTTATCATTGTTTTGTGTGTATGGATGCATATATGTGTGCATCATTTCATCTTTGGTACCCAAGGAGGCCAGAAGAGAGTGTTGGATCTTGAGGTAGTTTGAAAGTATTAACACCCATAAGCTCATAGAGATTAGCTTTATTGGGAGGTGTGGCCTTATTGAAGTAGGTGTGGCCTTGTGTCACTGCAGGGATAGGCTTTGAGGTCTCTTTTGTTTAAGCTTCCCTCAGTGTCCCAGTCCACTTCCCGTGCCTTCTGATCAAGGTTTAGCCATCACCATATCTGCCTGTATGCCACCATGCTCCCCACCATGATGATAATGGACTGAACCACTGGACTGGAAGCAAGCCACCCCAATTAAATGTTTTCCTTTATAAGACTTGTCATGGCCACAGTTTCTCTTCACAACAATAGAAACCCTACCTAAAACAGATCCCCCAGAACTGGAACTACATAGAGTTACATATAGAATCTCATCATATGGGTGCTGGGAATCCAACCCAGGTCCTCTGGAATAGCAGTGTATGCACTTAACCACTGAGTCACCTCTCCAGCCCATCAGTAGTCACCTTATTACTGTAGAATCTGAGAATGAGGACATATGCGTGGGATGGAACCCAAGGGTGGAGAGACAGATGTCTTGTTGCTGCCTGTACTGTGCTCCAGGTTAAGCCATACCCAGAGCCCTACTCCTCTCCCAGGCTGCATTCGGTATGCTTTTTGTTTGCTTCACCACACCCAAGGGCTTCCAACCATACCGCACTGTCTCCAGACTCCCATCTTCGAATTCCCACCCCACTCATACTGAAGGGGAAAGAAGACAATGTTTTACTTCCCAGTGTTACTATTCATACAGGGTGTGTTATGCTCTCTAAGGGAACTAATGTTTGCCCTGGGTCACGTGTGCATTTAGGACAACAGATACACCTGCGGCATGCACTGGAGAGGAGCCTCTAACGAACAAGCCTGTCCCAGCCAGCTCTAGTTTGCTTCTGGAATGTCCCTATAGGTTCCTAGGTTGATTTCTTGGTTCCCATTATGCCACACGGGGGGTGGGGGTGACAGAAGCTTTGGGAAGTGGGAGCTAGGACGGAAGGAAAGTATCTAACAGAAGTTTTCTGGAAGCATGAATTGGGATCCCAGGCCTTCCTTGTTTCTTTTTACTTCTGAGCTATCACAAGGACAGCAGCTTCCTCCGACATATGCTCCCTTATGGAGAAGAGAGGGAGCAAGAGATTGAAATTTAAAGATTCAAGGACAGAGGCAGAAAGGACTCAAGTTCAAGGCCAGCTTTGGGTAAATAGTGAGCTCCAGGCCAGCCTGGGCTACATAGAGAAACCCTGTCTCAAAGATAAACAAACAAGCAAGCAAAGACTAAAAGGAAACCAGGGGCTTTAAGAGTCAGCATTCATCTCACATGGACCTTATTTGAATTCTGACCGATTAGCACAAAAAAATCTTCTTCCATCCCATTAGGAGGCAAATACCCAGTAATTTCTATTTCTCACTTGATATGATCATTGTAGTTCGGAATGGATTGCTATTAAACATTAGTGGTAGAATTTTTAATACTGATCATTTAGGCTTAATGAGTAAAAATATTAATTTCAGGTTATACACATATTTTTGTAGCAGGCAAGTAAAATGAAGTGTTCAATAAAAGATTTTAGGCATAAAAATACATTCCAGAGGATTGAAATAATATGAGAAAAGTAGAATATAAATAATTCATTTATGGAAATAAGGAAACACTATAAAATTTCAAAAGTCTTTAAGAAAAACAGCAAGTATTGGGACTGGGAAGACATCTTGGTGGGCAAAGTGTTAAGGACCAGAGTTGGGGCCCCCAGCATCCATGTGAATGCCGAGTGGGCAGAGCGGCTTACTTGTAATCCTAACTTAGAGGTAGTTCCTGGGGCAGACTGGCTGGGTAGAAGAGTTGAAAGGGCAAGGGTCAGGCTCAGCTGAGAGGCTCAGCCTTAAAGAATAAGGTGGAGATCGATCAAGAGCACGAGAATACACATGTGCACCCTCATACACGTAAACATATGTGCCCTACACACACATGCAAAAAATAAAAAGCATCAAATTGAATAGCTTCTGTGACTATATTTGAAATGGTCATATAATGTTTTAATGTCAATATTTAAAACATGGTAAAAAAATTATGTCCAGGATAGCAGTTATAACTTGTGATGAGAAATGTAGATTCTAACCCAAAAGTGGGTCAGGGTGCATGGTTTAAAATCCTCCTGGCACACGAGCAAAAGAGTTTGAAAACACCTGCCAACTTTCCCTCTGCTCAATACATTTTAATTTAAATTTTTAAATGCCTTTCTTTCCCCACAATTACTGCCGTCTATGGCTTTGGTCATCTCGGATTCAACCACAGTCTGAAAATATCAATGGAAGAGTCTCCAAGCAATTTACAAGTTTTAGCTTGTACAGTCTTGGAGTAGCTGGAGAAGTCTCCCACCACTGCGCTCCTGCCTGGGGTGCAAAGCATCCCTTTATCCAGGTACCCACTCTGGGTATGCGAGCCACCCTTTTCCATCAGTCACACAGTAGTCCTGCTGATTAGATTGCCTGTACAGGTACAGCAGTGCTGTATCCTGTTTCCCTTAGTAACAACCCCACAGTTCAAGGATGGTGATGGAGAGAAGGCCCTAGAGCATCAGACAAAGGACAGGTAGATGTCTGCTACCATGTACCAGTGCTGCAGGGCATATAAGAAAAACAGAATGGAGAGGACTTGGTACTGTCCTGGCTTTGGGCTTCCAGTGGGGATCTTTGACGTTGTCCTCTCTGAGACAGTTTTTCTTATCCACATCCTTCAGAATCATTGCAGGAAGCCAAACTTCTGTAATGTCAAAGCCTCTGGTTGTTACATTGTAGTCCTAAGGGCTTCTCATCATCAGTCATGTTCGCCATTCATCTGCTGAATCAGCTGAGTCGGTGCTAGGCTCAAAGCCCGTGTGAGGACCTAGGGAAGCCCCCCTGGAGTCCTGCACACCTCTGCTTACAAACTTCACAGTGAGCAGATTCTTAAGCTGCCTTCTGCTGACCTGCCTGGATGAGAACAGCAAATGCAATCCTTGCAGGTTCTCATGGAAACAGAAGTGAGTGCTCTTGGGAGGATCTACACAAGGCTTAAATGGCAGTGCAGCATCCCCATTTTAAAATACTCGTTTTGATCTTAAAACGGCACCTTGGTTTTCTCTGTAACCCCAGGAAAATAATGAGCTAGAAGCTGGGTCACAGGGAGGTCAGAGGATTCGTCCTGACAAACTTAAGGTCAGTCTATGAAGGGTTATCACTATTCAGGTCTGTAACTCTGGGCCCCTCGGCTTTCAAATATTTTGTAGATTCTATATGTTCAGACTTCAGCTGAGGGTAATTTACCAGCAATGACGTGACCAGCTCTGCCAGGCAGAGTCAGCTCTATGGGGAAGGAAGTTAGAAGATGCATTCATAATGTCCATATCTATCACTTGGAGGAAATACAAAGCTACAACCTGCCCTTCTGAGCTGTGCAGGTACCAAGTTCCAGGGTGTACTGTTCTCTGTTGTGCAAAAAGTACTTACGGCAAGCCCAGGCAGCTCACTAAAGGCACACGCTCCTCTATGTTACATATATCTACCTACTTTTTATATTCAACTGGCATCCTCACCCACACCTTCTTACACATTTTAGTTTGATTCTTGCATAAAATGCCTTCTTTGGTTATTGAGAGTTAAGTTCTCACTGGGCTTGACGCCGTGTGGAGCTCTTCCTGTCCCGCCCTCAAGGCTGTGCTGGGCCTGGCTCCTCAGGGAGACCCTGGCAGGAGACAGTTCCTCCAGGCAGCTTTCCTGTTTATGCTTTGCTTTAGCAATCAGAGTAGCCCTAGCCTTTCGCTCTCTGCTTACCTACGACATCAAAGAGAGACCTGAAGGAGCAGCAAGCTGCCTCAGATGGTAAGGGTGCTTACAGGGAAAGCTCAAAGACCTGGGTTTAATCTCCAGAAGCCACACAAGGATGGAGGGGAGAGAACTAGCCCCACAGAGTGGTCCTCTGACATCCACATGTGCATCGGGACACATACACACCTGAACTCAATTGCATCACTCACTCACTCACAAATGAATAAATAATAGTAACATAGGCATGAAACCTGGCATTTGAGAAGCTGAGGCACGAAGACGACAAGGTCAAGGCCAGCCTAGACCCATTCTCAGGCAGAAAGAAAAAAAAAAGAATCTAGGAGACTCTTCTTATAGACTCAGGCATTTGAAAACTACCTTGCAGAATTCTGCTTGTCGTCATGGTTATTTTGTCCATTCAACAGATATTTATGGCCCATCTGTGGGAGGCACAGCTCGCGGGCCAATCTTTTTTTAGTACGGGAGTTTGGGGCACTAAAGGCAGCTTGAGACCCACTGCAAAGCAGGCAACTCTACCATGGAGCACAGAGCAAGGGCAGCCTCCTCCCTCCTTCCTGCAGGATCTGACGCTACGTCTCAGGCTAACATTTTGCTTCAGCACGGATGACATGTGGCAGTTACAGCAATGGCGGGATGTGCGGCTCAAGTCGCCTGGAATTCCCGGAAGACTGTCTTTCACCCACCTTCCCTCCACCTGGCACGAAGTCATCAGAAAGAATGCTGGGTTCCCTCTGGCTTATGGGTAGCCATTCTATTTTTAGTAACAGAAACTTGGGGGGGGGATCAATTTGTTGACAACTCAACATCACCTTCAGGCCCCACCTGGTGCACCTTCCAGGAGAGCTTTGGCCTAGCACCACCTCACACAGAGGTCAGAATAAAAGATGGCAGGAATGAACACTTCCTCCAGCCAGTACCTGGAAAGGGTCCTGTTCTCATCTCTTAAGCCATAATACCTGCAAACAAAGAACCATCAACAACATGAAAAGGAAATCCACCTATCATCTATCTGCCTATTTATTTAAGAAAAAAAAAAAGCCCAGCTAGCTTGTCAAGTCTATTTCCTCTGCCTATTCCTTAGTCCATAACATCTTAAGGCTTTCATGTCTCAGTTTACAAACCAACACTGCCTTCTCCCAGGGTCCAGAACACATGTGCGGTAGATCTGAAACTCCCATTGTCCTGGGTGTCCGGATTATATCTGGCAGTCTTATCCCTAACTACCAGTGCTGGTGATTCACCAAACATTTTATGGCTCTGACTTCTTCTGATCAAAGGGATTTCAAGAAATAACTACTCAGTAATGATAGCAACTCCAGAATTGGGCAGCCTATCAAAGAAGTATGCGAGGACCTCCCGGCATCTGAGAAGTTCTAACACAGACAGAGGCCCGACATGTGTCTGTGGAAGGAGACCTTCACGGCCATCAGCAGAAACTGCCAGCAGCAAACTGAAAATCACCAAGGAACAGCCCATCCTCAAGACCCAAGGGACCCGGTGTGCTGCGCCTCTCTGTACAAGGTCATCCTGTTCCTACCTTGGGGAGCTCTGGCCAGCATTTTTCCTCCCCAGCCTCTGAGACAGTGGAGACTGAGACCTTAGTTTGGCATTTTGGAAACCATATTATCATGCCAGAGGCCCAACTTATTTTTCCATTTTCTTCCCTTTGTATTCCAGCCAGGAATTTCATCTAGTTTCTCATAAAGCAAGCTAATATTTATAGGTGGGAAACGGTACGGTGTGCCTTGATAAGCTCAAAGCGACGCTTAAATATGTGTGTGGACCACTTAATCACAAGATCTGGGATCTATAAACAGGCCGCATATTATCCCCCTCCCCCATTTGGGGGCCTCAAAATTCGATCCAAGTCTGGGAGTTTAAAAGTCCCATTTTGTGTAATCAGGTTCTGGTTGAACATGATTGCTGAATTATTTTAAATTGAAGACACATGTCTGGGGGTTGAGCTCTACGTATTATTCCAGGATGGTGTCCATTAGGTCCTATCCACAGGGGTGATCTTCAACTTTTGCCACATTCAATGCATTCTTCATACATCAGCATTTGCAAAATACTGAATCATATATAAGGGAAAATTGGAGGAATATGGTCCTCATTAAAGGGTGGGTTTTTTTTTTTTTTTGAAATTATCTTGAATGCGTTATTCAGACCCAATTCTAGTCTTCCCTGTTAAGGGTTCCAGGGCTTTTTGGAAAAGTTCTAGGGGGAAAAGAATATTTTACAGACAGTAACGTTGTATAAATAAATAACAGCCACGCAGCCGTTGTGCCGTTGTGTGAGGCCCTTGTGCAAGGCTACATCTTTGAAGACTTTACAGCTGAATCATTTGTGCTAACTTCTTGTCGGTGCCAAACACTCTAATGTTTTAATTGCAGATCTAAATTGCTGCCACCACCACCAGCTTTTCACCGAACGTGATCGTGTTGGTCCTTGAATCAAGGCTCTACCAGACCTTGTAATGGAGCCTGTCAGCTCCGTAAATTGTTGCCTCAAGAAGGCCGCTGCCCTGACTTGAAGGTCACTTGCTTCCCGTAGGGGACAGTTAGGGTAGGGGGAACTGAACGACTGAGTCAAACGGGTGTTCAAGGACTCCAAAGATGTCCCCCATCCTGGGCTATGGGAGTTCCGTCCTGTGGGTGCTCATTTGTCTAACATTAGGAGGCATAGTGCATAGCGCAGAAACATTTCACTCCACATAGCTGGCTCAGGAACTTGTAAGGAGCTTAGAGAACTGGGGAGCCACCAGGGCAGTATATGCTTAGGTCTGAATCACCCCCCATAAAGCAGCCCCCATGCTCATTTGCAATCCCCTCTTATTCCCTCAGCAATCACCAATCTGCTCCCTGCCTCTGGTTTTGCCTTATAGGGACATTTCATAGAAATGGAATCCCTCAGACTGTGGTCTAGTTTATCTGACTTTGTGTGTTTGTTGCTTGGTTTTGTTGGTGTTTCTTTCTGGATTTTTTCACTTCGCATAACTTTCTGAGGTTGGTCCACAGTTCAGCTGTATCACTACTTTGTCTTCATTGCTGGGTACCAGTTCACTGATGAAGATGTCTAGTTCGCCCCGGCATCTGTTGATGGACATTTATTTGTGTTGCTCTTACTCTGTAGTTACTGTAAAAGACATTGCATGAACATTTCTGTAAAACAGAAAGTAGGTGAACTTGGTAAGATGTCTATTGTCATCCACAGTAATCCTTAAGTTGGGTTCAATTTGTTTAAATTCGTTGCTTATGTTCTCCTTAAGGCTGTCTATTGGGTCAGAACCTTCCAGAATAAAGGAGGTCTATGAGGATTTCAAGAAACAACCTTAGAGATTTCAGGGCACGAAGTGGTTAAAAGTATGAAAAGAAATCTTTAGGAGGAAGTTTTGAGACCCAGGGAACTTGAGGAGCCTCAGAGCCCCTTCTGCGCCATTACAGCCCGGACTTTCGAGCCCTTAAAAGCGCCTGCACCCCACTGTGAAAAATATTCCTTCTGGCAGCCTGGGCACGGGCTGCCTGATGACTGGAAGTCCCTGCTGACTTGAGTGATGGGAGGCTGCTAGGAAGAAGTCAAGTTGGAAGTGGCAGGAGAGGTGAACAGGTCACCGCAGGGGAACAGCGTTGTCAGCCTTTCTTTAGTTCCATTTACTTTGGCGGCTGAGAGGAGACTTTGCAGCCCCTGTCGTCAAGAAATGTGCTTTCTACCTGTTGTGAAGCAGCTAGATCACAAAAGGCCTTTACACACTGCCCCAGCCATCTATGTAGGGCCAGGGGAATCTCACTTCATGAGAAACCCCTCCGCGGGGACCGCCTTGGGAAGCGGGCATACAGAAAGAATCACGATATCGATCTATGCTGAAGCCCTGTGTTTGGTTCACGTTGCTGTGACCCTAACTTTGAGCTCGCTTGGGTCTCTAACCTCTCTGGGTCTTGATGTCCTTGAAAAGTGAAGGGGTAGATGTCACGGCTCTTTGAGCTTTTTTTCCACATCCCCTACTCCGCATCTCGGATGACTTTGAAAGCTCTACTCTTTTGGAACACACATTTAGATTGCAAACCGACATCATCATTCTGCAAGCAATCAGCTCACTGATACCAAGGGACACAGTCTGGAACAGCAACTGATGAATAATTAGCATTTGGAACACAGTTTGTTTGTTTTTTTTTTTAATGCCACCCTGTGTCCCAGCGGCAACTATTTTGCAGATGGGAAAACTGTTGTTGATTTTTCTACACATTCTCTCGCAGGTTGTTGAGCTCCGTAGTGTCAGAATTGGGAATTGGACCCCCATTTTAGGGCTTTCAGACCTTTATTGTGTCAATTAATCCAAATTTCCTGAGCACTGAGAAAGTAATCATTCAAGAGAGGTATGAGTCAGGCGCTAGAAAGTCGGATTCATTGGCCAAATACAACGTCTTGTTTCTTCCTGTTTTTGCCTTCTGGCTTAGGCTTTTGTTGGGTTATGAGAACACACTGGAGAGAGAAGCAGGTAGGCAATCACGGGGTGATCTCCCATGAAAAAGAATGTTGTCGATGAGAAGGATGAAAGGCCTCCTTCCCCTCCTCTCCTGTCGCCTATGTCTTCTCCCTCCTGTGGAGCCCTGTGGCGGCTCTGTCTCCCTTCCAGCTCACAGACAGATGTGCAGCCAGCTCTTGAGAGCTCAGTATGCCTTTGTCACAATGGTCAAGTGCATCTCTTGTAGGTAGCCGGCAGTCTCTGTCCACTTCGTGTGGTAAGAAGCAGCTGTTGAGTGCAAGGGCATGCCAGCTCCGTTGAAATCCATGCAGAGCATTCCAAAGCCCCGGTACTCTGCCTGTCCTCCAAAGCCAGTGACCAGCCTGGTAGCTGAAAGAAACCTGGGGGCAGATGGTATGAAATCGAAATCGCCTGATCACCACCTTCTCACAAATGCTGCCCTGTTAGTTTGATGCGTCTCCGCAAAGTGCCACGGCACAATTGAAACGTGGATGCCTGAACATCGGGGCTGATGGAGAGGGGTCAGTTATGGGGAAAACTTCACGGATGCTTTGCGGTCCCTCCCTGCCAATCAGAAACGCAGGTCTTTGAAGACAAAGGACAAACAGTAAGGTTTCCATGTACGTACCAATCTGCTATTGAGAGAAAATCCTGTCAGTGAGAGTCAATCCCCTGTTTGACAGGCAGTCTGGTATTTAAGAAAAAGAAAGCTTCAATTCTTTTCTCCATTTTTTTTCCCCTTTGAGTTTACTTAAAAGGTTGTTCCAAAAAAAAAAAAAAAAAAAAAGCCACATGGTATCATAGGAAGCTCCTGACATCTTCCTTTGATTTTTTTTTCTTTTAGATGTTGGACAGTCTTTCTTCATTTTTCTTATTTGTAAATTAGAAGTGGTTAGAAGTGATGTTACAAACAGGGTTGGTAGTCTTGGCTGAATTCTTGTCAAAGCACCTGAGTGGGAATGGGATAAAGTGAGGCAGGAGGCACCTCTTGAGGTCACTGGAGGTGGAGAGTGGTTCCAGGTACAGTGTCTATGATGCTGAGCCCTCCTCCCACTAGCCAGCTTTCGTAATGCCAGCATCAGTGTATGGAACAATCGAGATGCTCTGCCTGGCACCAGCTTTCTGCCTGCTGCTATTAGTTTATTCCGTGGCAAAGAATTATATTTCCTCTTTCCCTGAATATTTCAGAACAGCGCAAATAATGCATAAGTCCATAAACATAAAAGTGCTTTGGATTCTTCAAAGATTAATTCTGAGAAAACAGAAAAGCACATTCCATTTCTCTAACCTCCTTCCTATTTGGAAGGGCAAACACAGCCGGCTAAACCGTGTATCTTATTCTAACCCACTGCCATTCACATGCAGAGGAGCAAAGCATTTGGAATTTGGTGGTTTGTGTTTTAAAAGTCCTACTCAGCTGCTTATGTCTCTGGAAAAGAACTCGGCCTCAGTTTCATTATCTGTGCAAATGAACGCATCCACAGCAGCAAGGGCAACCTGCAGAATTGTGAAAATTAAATGTCACATTGCCTTAAAACAGGGAAGTCTTCGATGAGAACCAGGTGTTATCTATTGGTGGTGGGCAGAGAATATGCCAACACATCTGGAAAAGGCTGGCTGTCAGCATTGCCACTAAGGGCGTGATACTGAGACTAGTGCTGGAAATAGCAAGGTGATGTGTAATGGCTTCGAACACCTTTCTTGTCTGTAGCTCTCTTTGCAATCATGTCTCCAAAATATCCTCACTTCTTGAGCAAATTTCTGTTTGCTTCCTGATCAGGGAGCACTGACACTGGAACCCCAAACTATGTTAGAAAAGAATGTTCTGCAACCCCCTCTTCTCCATCATCTTCCCTCAGAGAGCTCAGCCTTGTCTCCCTGGTGCATCCTTGGTTCCTAGGCTGCTTTGCAGCTCTATTCAAGCTCCGCTTGACTACAAGCAAAGCTTTGATTTAGGAACCAGGGATCGCTGTGTGAAATGGGAAACAGGATGGGGCACAGTCCAGCAAATACAGACTTTAACAATGCCGTCTCCATCGTGGTTAATCGGAAGCAACGCATCGTTTTCTTACTCTTCTTGGTAGAAATACTAGGGTCTGAGCTTGTGAATCACCAGCAGCACAGCGCTCCTTTAAAAACTGATTCTTAATACAGATGCTGTGTAAAAGACATTGATCACATTCTCAGCAAGATTATAGCATTGCTATCTGCCCATGGGGTTGGGGGTCTTTATCCCTTTAAATGACAAAGGTACCACAGTTCCTTGACTGATTCATAGGGAAGAAGGAGGAAAGGCTGGAGGCCAAAACTGTGAGCTAGCATAACACTGAAGAGAAAGGGAGCCTTATATTTGGAGAAAATAACCCTGAGCTGGCATGTAGGCTTCTGTCTGCTGTTGCATGTCTGCGTGAAAGCTGCAGTCTTTGGCTCACAGTCCATGCCCTTCTGTGGACAGAACAGGATGTTTTTTAAAATCTTCACCTCATCTAGAAATTATAAGACAAATAGCAAGTTCTAGCAATTGTGCAGCCCATGCAACTCTGAACACCTCCTGGGGGAAAGACCAAAGGTACTTCTGCAGTCTTGATAAACACCCCTCATCTAAGACAAAAAGCTAGCATGAAACATTGCCAAACAACTCCAGGAACTTACAAACACCCAAAGCAGCCTGTGCCTCCTGAATTCACCCTTCCGTATGAATAATGGGTGTGTTACCGTGGGAGACTCTCCTGGCATACGAAGCTGTATGTCACCACAGTTTGTGCTGATGTTCACCTGGCCAACAGCACAGATGAATGGTAGCTTTGTGCGACGAATGTCCCTTCCAGAACAGCAAAGAACAGAGATGTCACCCTCTAGTTAGGATTTGCAATTCCTTCAGGTTAATAACAAAGTAGAATTGTCTTCTAGAAAAAATTTCATAACAACTATAGTTTTGTTTCTATCTATTCACTTAGCGGCAAACACTTCTAAGTGAAAGAAACATGTGAAATCTACTTGGGAGAAAAATCCCAATTAAAAAATCATAAAGAAATGATGATTTGTTTTGTGAAAAATGGATCAAATTAAATCTCTTTGATAAGAAGTCCTGCATCTTCGTTTTAGAGCTTGCTAGTTCGTTGTTTTTAGTAATGAAAGGGTTTAAACTATGCTAAGCCTTTTGTTGCCATCTAGAGAGCTCAACTTTTTTATAAGCTACATCAAAAGCTCGTAAAGCTTGTTCTAATTTTACCATAGATTTTTATTTAATTAAATCAACTTCTTAGAATGCAATGCTATCTTAATCTGAAACAAATAGTAGTATAAATTATTCTTCTTGGTTAGCAACTTTAAAAAGTATTTAATATGAAAACTCTAAGGCATCTCCAGCTAAGTTAAACGTTTTCTAATTTTCGATTGTTTCAAATTAATTTTAATGTTTAAGTTGGCAGTAAAAGCTTTTTATTTCTTTAAATATCTTTTAGTTTTTTTGTGTGTGTGTTGTGCTATTAAAGTGAATTGTGCTATTAAAATATTGGATCAAAGTATTTATCACTGCCATAAAGCTCCCTGCATTATTTCGCTAAAGAAACAAGAAGTATATATGATATTAACGAGGATGCTGCATCACTCTGCATTTACAGAGTCAGCTGCATTCTCAGAATTACAGGCATTTCAAAATCAGATGTCATTTCTTGTCAAAGACCGGTAAGCTTGCTCATGTTGTATAAAACTTAAATCAGAAAGCCAGTCCTCAGAACACTGGATAATATTTCTAAAGGAAGAAAATGAACAGACTTTTTTTTTAAAAAAAATAAAGAAACAAGACATACCATCTAAAGTGTGCTGATCTAAAGTTTTTTTTAAGTTTGTGTAATTAAAGGCTTTATACTTTATTTTGATCATTATTTATTGTTTTGCTCAATTCATAACAATAAGTGAAAATGTAAAGTAGATACTAAGGGGTCTGCCCTGATTGTCTAATCTTGCTTTGAAAAGGTCAGGTCTTTCTGGAAAAAGAAAACAGCACAGGGATCCAAACAAGGCTGTCAAAATTTTCTTCTTCGTCTGTGTTATCATTAAGTTGGGGTTTTCGTATACTTGGCAGTTGATGGACACCCACAGTGAGAAGCTCCCATAGAGAAGGTTGTATTTCTCTTCCATTATTTGGGATCCTAAGGAAAAGCCCTCGGCATCAAAGGTTTCACTGAGTAGGAGGATGCTCGGGCTGACTCAGGAGATTGTTTGCTGGTGACAGGTGTGTCTGGTGATGGTGGCTTGGGGGACAGAATTGCACTCTCTAGGTCTGGTTGTCTTGGAGCTTGTTATACAGATCAGGTGGCCTTGAAATTGTGGTGACCCACCTGTTCCTGCTTCTCTGAGTGTTGGTATTATAGGCACGAACCACACAGCCAAGCAGAGGAATAAATAGTAAGCAGCTATCGTATAGAAAAAGGCACTCTCCGGTCCATCTCAGAGTGCTGAAGCTGTCCAGATCTCAGAGCCGGAGGTGGGGCTGCAGAGTCGGAGGAGGGAGGAGGGGACTGCACAGTTCAATGAGACCATAATGAACCTCTAAATTTTCCAGTATTGCAAAACGGAGAAAGGAGGAGGGGGGAGTAAGGAAGGTCAAATCATGATTCTCATAAAAATAAAATGCGCTGGTATCCAGGAGTTTTTAACTTATTTAACTATTAAGGAACAAATAATATGTTGTAATGGAGTCGACCACACATATGTGCAAAAAGGAAGATTGAAATGCATTTATAAAAAGATATAAAAGGTTTTAGCCGTAAAGCAATCATCAGCTCTAGCCTACCAGACACATATTTGCATTGCTGTAAATAAGAGTTATTTTCATTATTATCGATCTCCTACAACTTGCATAATCATAAAACAGCTCTTCATTTAACAATAAAAGGTAAAAATAACTAGAAGAATACCTTGGGTGGGCCACGTAGGAATTTTTCTTTCGTCAATTTCCAAGTGTTTGGTAACTCTCTCTGCCAACCTCTACAACGGGAGGATCAGCTCAGGCCAGTCACAGCCAGTCACAGCCCGATTTCATGATTTGGAAAAGTGGTACTGAATCCCGGGTAGGAACAGAGTTTGCCCATGAACTCTGCAAAAGCCATCCCTATGTTATGCAGCAAAAAAGCAATGCATGTCACAAATGCAATCACATACATAATTTAAAATTTTCTAGTACCTGCATTTTAAAAAGCAAAGGAAGCAGGTATTAAATTTAATAAATATACATATGCAAAGTATTACAACATGCAATAAATATTAAGGAACTATCAGTGAGATATTTAACGTTTTCTAAATTATAGGTCCTCAAAAGCCAACGTGTGTTTTAATTTAGACTAACCACGTTTCAAATGCTTCCCTAACCACATATGGCTGGGAAACTCAAACCCTGGTTTACCCGGTTAAGGTTAGCACTGTTTTGAATATTAATTAAAACATTTTGCATCCATTACAGCTCTCCTGCATGCACACAGTTATTTTCTTAGATTTCCTCATTTAAGAATGGAGCATGCTCAATGCCCAAGGAAACCATAATCCAAAACAACTGCGCTGTGTGGCTCCAGCAACATCCTCATTATCCGTCTGTACTGTTGTCTTCTCCCAAGAGCTTGCCCGTCCTCTGATTGTCACAGAGAAGGATGTGCAGACAGGGACGTGGCAGGAGCCATAATGATAAACATATCCCTGTATCTGTAACCTGAGTATTTAACAGTGCCCATCAAAAACATTCACTTTCTTATTTTCATGGCCCTCTTGTGGCAAAGAGGAAAGACAAATTTCCCATAAGCTCTCTTTCAGGGCAGATTAGAAAGGGACCCAGTGTCTGAAACACTGGCAATGTCTCCTGGGGGCTAGTAGATCCAATTTTAAACCCCATCCAAGAGGGAGAAAGCCCCCCCCCCCCCCGCTTCCTGCAGCATGCCACCATCACGCCCAGCACACTGCGGCTCAACATGAGCAGAGGTGGCCTGCTGTGGTGGAGCAGGGGTCTAGGAAAGGGAGCCCTGCTCATCCACAGAAGCCAGGGTTCAGGACCCTGTGGGAATCCTCTCTTTAAGGCAGCTCTTTCCTAACACCTATGGTTACAAATTTTCCTTTACTTCATTGTTCTCCACTCAGGGTGTTCAGAGACAATTCAAGTATAAGGAAAGACAGTTCACTAAGATCCTGAGTACAAAACTATTTACAAAGTTACAAGTTACACTAAACTCCTTTCTATAACCAAGACTAGGAAACACAGGGTTGTGTGTGTGTGTGTGTGTGTGTGTGTGAGAGAGAGAGAGAGAGAGAGAGAGAGAGAGAGAGAGAGAGAGAGAGAGAGGGACAGGGACAGGGAGAGGGACAGGGACAGGGACAGGGAGAGGGAGAGGGAGAGGAGGAAGGGAGAGAGAGAGGAAAGGAGAGGGAGAGGCAGGCAGACAGAGACAGAAAGAGAAGCAGGCCATCATATAAGACGTATCTCCCTCTCTTCATTTTCCCAGGACCCTGACTAAAATCAGTGTTCGAGGACCCAGTGGTCAACAGAGTAGCCTTTGGTACCCTCCCCTGCCCCTCACATCCTCTCTTGGAGCTTCAAAAGAGCATGGAAAGTCATGCTACCACCTCCTCCCCCAGTCCAACCAAGCATTTTGACCCCAGCAATCACCAGATGCAATCATCGCCTCCCTCGCATGAGTGGCACTTTCACCATACCAGAGACACAGGCATCCCATTCAAGTGGCAGAGTTCATCTGTGTTTAACATTAGCTACTCAAAAATGCCCCATTGAAGGACTGGGCCCTATAATGTTTGTGTAAGGAAGGGAGCAAGGAAGAAAAGACTCCATGTGCTGAATTCATGAAGGAGGAGCTTTTTTTTTCCCACTACAAACAGAAATGATTATAAAACCAGAGCCCCAAAAGAGCTCCTCGCCCTTCACCTTGGCAGGAGGGTTTGGGTTCTTGCAAGGCTTACTCTTTGCACGCTGACTTCTCTTGGTTTTTTACTACATTCCAGGCAGGGAGACAGAGACCAAACCAAATAAAGTGCCCCTGAAGGACAGTCTCCTCCCCGCACAGGCTCCTCTGTTTAATTCTCTACAGCTTTTCAAACACACAGATGGGGAGGGTTGAGAGCCTGCGGTGGGAGAGATGGCCGGGGCTCTCTGTGGACACCCACTTTGGATAATCCCAGCTGGCAGCAGGACGGCAGGGCCACAGCTGGGCACAGGGACTTTCTTGGCAGTCTCTTCTCGGCGCAGTCTGTTATCACAGGACTGTGTTTTCCTCTCCTGAACGATCAGAAAGTGGGCTTTGAAGCTGCTTGCTCATGGCACACAGACCACGCTGCTCCAGAGGCCCTGGCCTAATGTTCCAAGCATGTTTCTGTCCAGCCCTGGTACCTTTTGTGGGTACCTACCTTAAAACCAGCATCCCTGGGTTCTGTGGGCTTTCTCACTCACACTCAACTCCTGAGCAGGATGGCCCCTGGAAGACCACCTTTGTGAGGTGGGCAAATAGAAGGTCCACAGACTATCTTGCGCCATCTTCCCAAGCGTGTCTGGGGGGAATAGTGGCAAGACAAGGACATGTTCTGTTCTATCTGTCGCTCTGCTTGGTATGTGAACTTGTGATTGACCCCTCCCAGCCACACACCGCATACAGAAGGATGTCGTTTCAATGGTGAATACTGGTTACTCAGCTTCTGACAGTTTCAGTTGGCAGAAATTTCTTGTTCTCGAGCGCATAGCACACCCTCTTTTCCCTCAAACCCCGTTCCCCTCCCAGTCAACATCCAGAGACGGCAGCAACCGTGGTCAGCCTTCCCCTGGGAACACAGCACAACAGAATGGCTGCGGGCATCTCCACTTCGCCCTAGACTGCCTTTGCTTAGCTGTCCCTGTGCGCACAGGGCTTACTTTCAAAGGACAACAGGCAATTGGCCGTAGAAAGAGCTAGACCCAAATAACCTCCCAGGGTTCCTAAGGACAGGGCTGGGAGACTGGGAAGGCTGTGCCAAGCGAGCTGCAGGTGTGAAGAAGAGGAGCCCGCTCCAGTGTGGTGGAGAGTCGGCCATGCCGATTTCAAAGTTAAGTCGACCTCCTAAGGGTACAGTCATTAAATCAAGAATCTAAATCTTTAGCCAAAATACCCTGTTTCCTAACACGGAGTTCTTTCTTGGCAAGACTCTGCCTATGAATGCCTCCTGCTCTTTCTTCCTCTTTCCAGCCTTTAGTGCTCAACTGAAGCCCATTCTCTCTTAAAGGAGGAAGAAAGCAATAGAAATACAAAGGAACAAATGTGTCCGGGCCATTCTCTCATCCTGTGATTTCTTATCAAACTTGGAAGCCAATAAAATGTAAGCACAATTCAGCCATGAACTTGGCGCATGAACTGGGGGAGTCTGGAACTTATGCTTTCAATTAATTTACATTCAACTCATCTAAATATTTTGCAGCTTTAAGAAGGGGGGGGAGCTATTTGATGTTTAAGGAATTGTTTCCAGCTTCTAAAGTGAAACTTGTAGAGTTTCTCCTCATTTCAAAATAAGAAGCTGCGGGACGCTTAAGGAAACAGGAACTCCAGTGCCGAGAGGTTCAGGGATGGCGTCAAGCTCAGGGCCGTGAATCTGGCGAGGGTTCAAAAGTTGGCAAAGGGAACCCTCTCATCCCTGCCCACAAATAATAAATATCACAAGGAGCGGAGGAGAGGGAAAGCCACTGGAAAGCCATAACTTATGCTGTCTCCAGCCTTCCAGTTCTCGCTCATAAACCAGTCCTTTGGAGAACTTGGGCTGTGCTGCCTGCAGGGAGCTGAGCTCGCCTTGGGTCATAAATTACCTTGCTCGGTTTAAGCTTTCCTCCAGCTCTAACCAACGGACGTCTCTGCAAGACCCATCACCCAGCTCAGGGCTTCTTAAATTATCCTTCATCTGCTTGTGACAACTGAAAGGCTAGAGGGAGAAGGATCACCCCAAATCTGACCTTCCTGTACCACTAGGTACACACACACGCACACACACATGCATGCACACACACCCCAAGAGGAAAAGATGCAACCACATCACATTTGTAAACACACGTGTGATGGACTTTCTTTGTGTAACTCCAAACGTACAACACAATGTATATAAACTTCTTTTTTTGTCTTTTAATAGCAATGTGACCCTAAGTCTTGTCTCCAGCTGAGGTAGCCTTAGTCAAGGTTGAAACCTCCCCTCTAATTCTCATTTCCGAATCAACGCTTTGTGATCTCTCCCTTTTCGACGGCACTCAGATGTGTAAACACACGGTCTGACGTGGCACACAAACATCTCAGCACCCAGCGTTTCTGAGGGAATGGCTCTGCTTCCTTGAAATGTGATCGAGACTGAGAGGGTAGACACCCAGCCAAGGGAAACAACGCTTGTCCGCAAAAAGTTCCACAATAAATCAGAAAGCCTTTTTTCGTCCGCATGTCACCTGACATGTTTAATTTGTCGGCTGTGACAGAATCGTGGCAAGCTCAGCTGACGGTTGGCACAAATAGAACAAGCCTTTGTGATGAAGGGTAGGCTATCGGGCATGGACGGGCGGAGGGGAAGGACTCGGGTAACAGGTTTTCTAGAAGCACTGCGGGCTAGCTCTGCATGGTGGAGCGTGCAACCAAGATTGAGACTCCATGGACCTACATGCCGGGCCAATGCGAAGATGCAGGGCCTGTCCTATGATCCAAGACGTTTAGCTTCTTTCTCCCCTCTTTGCATCTCCCTGGAGTTCAGCTTTGTCACAAGCTCTGGGGAGGGGCAGAGGCTTGCTCATTTTCCCTCCAGAGCTGTTCTTATCGAACACAAGACTTACATGAAAGACAAGAAAGTGCTCTTCTGACTGTCTGCACCTTCCGAGCCAAAGAAAGCCCATGGATTTATTAGTGTCGGTTGGCAAAGGTAGCTCGTCATACGATTTGTTTGGCAAGAGCTTTTCACAGGGGGAAGGAATATACCTGAGCCTGCTAACAAACAGGCTTTTAAATGCCTACACTTTGTAGGACAAAAGATCATAGTTGCCAGCTGATGCTGGTGTTACCTACCCAGCCTGCACTAACAGGCACACCTGATTACCAAACCCTCCATGGCACCAAAAGACTCTCTTCACGCCCAAACCCTTGTTTGAACTAGCCCAGTTCATCAGAGGACTAAACTGTCCCTGTTTTATAGATGAGTAGATTGAAACTTGGCAACGATCACGTGACTTCCCTGCAATCGCTCTGTGGCAGCATCGAGCCTCAAGCCCAGACAGTCTGGCTGACTCCGGGATGTCCTTTCCACCACTCTGCCTGAGTGAGCCACGTTCCAAGTGTTAGAGGTGCTGCCAGCAGCAGCTTCCCACCTGCTGAGCACCAGGCAGAGACTCAGCCAGTTGTTGGCTGGATGCTTGCACATCGTCCTCACGTTTGCTCATCTGCTGCTTGCTGTTTTAATAGAATTGAAGAATAATACACATATGGAAGAGAATAGAATAGAAACGGTCAGTCGTGTGACTTTTCCACAGTGGCACACGGATGCTCAGACTAAGAAATGTCATTTCTAACCCAGAAGCCCCACTTCATTCCCCCTTTAAGCCACTCCTCCCTGCCCCATCCCCAAACACTATAGTTCTTCCTTTTCAGTGGGGAAGGGGCAAACAAGGAACACAAAGTTTGATTATAAGCAACTGCTTTGTAATCATGTTCCTCCTTAAATACATGGCGCTTCCTTGGACAAGTCGTTTTACCTCCTTATGCCTCAGTTTCCCCTCCCCCATAAAATGGGAACACTAACAGAATCCACGTCATGAGATCATGGTGAAGTTCTGGAGCTGGGCTGAGGGCAGATAGAACATTCCAGTCTACACCTTTATTGTCTGCTGAGCCTTTGGAGGCTGGCAGCAGAGAGGAAAGGCGTTCGGACACAACGCGGCAAAAAGTGAAGTGAATGGCAAGAAGAGGAGAATCTCTCTCTTTCTCTCTCTCTCCCTCTCTCTCTCTCTCTCTCTCTCTCTCTCTCACACACACACACACACACACACACACACACACACACACCAAAGATCCCATTTGTCTAGAATTGGAAGTATCTTCTTCTAGGATATCAAAGAAACACATATTTCTCCCCATGCCATGAACAATTGAATTCACTAGACTTTGTTAAGCAGACCATGGTGGCCACAAATGAGAAGCCACTGTTTCGTAGGCAGAAGAGACCCAGTCTCTTACCGACTTCTTCCCACATGTCTTACCCATTTCATCAGAACCTCTCAAGGCCCTCAGTGTAAATCAGAGGAAACAGCTGGCTTAAAGTACAGATCCAGAAGAATAAGAAGCCTCAGGAAGATACAAACACAGGCTCTAGGATGTGCGGTGTGGGTTTCTTTTCTTTTTCTGCAAAAGACACATTTATAGCAACAGCTTTTTTATGTCTGCATATGAACGTCAGAATAATTAATGTTATTGAGGTTAAAAAAACAAAAATGCTTCAAGTAATATTAAAAATGATAAGCACGAGACGCTATTGTGAATGACAAGTTGAATACAGCGAAGGACTGACAAATTTAGATTTCCAACTGGAACCAGCTAGAGGGAGGCCTGACATACAGAACTCAATATGGAGAAGAAAAGAGGCCTCCAGTCGGCCACCAGCCCCGCTGCGTCCTCACACGCCCTCTCTTGCCTCTGTCGTTTTTCTTTTCACGTTTATTACGAGGTAAACAGACCAGAGATAAGGATGAAACCAACCACATTGTGAGTCCCATGTTCTAATAGATCTTTTTTAATGCAGTACAGATAATATGACTTACAGAGCTTTTCAACAGGGTGGCCATGTGGCCGACCAGGAACAACATGCTGCTTTCCTGGGTGGCTGGATATGGGCTGGAACAGTACGGGATGTTCAAGACAAGAAAAAAATGGAAGCTCCCAGCCCCGAGTGTGTAGCTTAACCAAATGAGGAAAATAAGAAACGGACAGACGGCGGGAAGCTGCCTTGTCTGTGGCATGTGTCAAAGCCAGTGTGGGGCTTTGAAGCGGGTTGGGTTCTCTCTCCAGCAGGCTTTGTCTCAGAAACGCGGGGCTGCAGAGATAGCAATGGGAGATGAGTGGCTGGTTACCTTTTAGGGATGTCGTAAACACCAAAGTGATCAAGAGGTGGTCTTTCTTATGCCCTTGAACTTGCTGTGGGTGATGAAGGGAGCTGGAAGTAGACTGTGCTTTCCAGGACTGGAGGCTGTGTCTATCTATATCCAAACCCAGTAGTCCTTCCCCTCAAAGCTCCCTGTGGCCTTCCCCATACAAGATGCTGGTGATGGCCTCACTCAACAACAGTAGCCTGCTGTCTTCACAGTACAGTATATATCCAACCTTTGGCCCAAGAAACTGTCCATCCCCACAGCCTCCAGCTGGGTCTGAAGCTCCTTTTCAAGGAGAGAAAAAAAAATATGGAAAGGAGGAATGGAGGGAGGGAGGGGAGGAGGAAGGGAAAAAAGAGAGGAAGGAATGGAAGGAAGGGAGGAAGGGAAAAAAGAGAGGAAGGAATGGAAGGAAAGGAGGGAGGGAGGGAGGGAGGAAGGGAGGGAGAGGGGGAGATGGGGAGAGAGAGAGAGAGAGAGAGAGAGAGAGAGAGAGAGAGAGGAAGGAGAAAACAAAACCGAACTGCATAATGTCAGGAGCTCCGCCTACATATTCTTATATGTGCACTTAAAACTGGCTTTGTACCAAGTAAAAATGAAGAGAATGGAGAAATATTTGTGCTAATAATTTTAAATTATATTTCTTTACTTATCAGCAACTTACAAAAGCACTAAGAAGTTACCAAGACATGCATAAAATGTAAATGTATTCTTTTGCGCTTTTGGAAGAAGACCTCCATCCTCCTTTTCATACCTATAGCTAGCCCTGTCCCTGGCTGTTCCACCAATCTCAGAACAGCTGTCTTTAGGAGTGAGTCCACCCAGTCCCCCTCTCTACTGGAAGAGGGAAGAATTTCTATACTGCCCTAAGATCTGCTCTCTTAAGCTATGGCAAATCACAGTCAACATCAGGGTTCAGTTTTCATCCATTCAATGAGTATTATAAAGTTAACTGATTTCAAATTTCGGTAATATAAAGTCAAGCCTTTTCTCACGCACTGCGCATTCTGCGCTGGGCCTAACATGGTACAGAGACCACAGCTATGGAATCTTGAGGCAACTGGGCTCCAAATTCTTCGCCATACCCCGAAGCTAATGACTTCCAGAGGGGGCCGCCACAAGGAATGCACTGGAACACTGGTCACTCTGTCAAGGGTCATGTCAGAAAGACAAGGTCACCACTTCTAAGTATTTCAGAGGTGAAAAGGCCACTCTCCAATACCATGTCTTCCACGTTGGCTTTCCACAGTCCATGCTGGTTATGACGGAGGTGGCTCTTGTCATCGAGACAGACACGATCTGCATGAAATTCTCCTGCCTCCTCCCGCCTCCGCCAGCTTGGTGTCGATGCTCCGTCTTGGCTGAGTCCTCTGGCGTGGATGAGTGTTTTGTCTCTGGAACGAGTGACATGAGTAGTCCACAGTGCTGTGTAAGGGACCAGTAGGGCCACTGAGATTCTTCCGGATTTGTGTATTAAAAATACCTTAATATCAACATTTAAATGCTATTCTCTCCTCGGTGTGGTTTTCTAGAGACAACTTGGGAAAATTTCATCATCTTTATGACCAACAGAATTGGTATTCTTGTATATAGAACATTTTATGTATAATAGGATTAATATAGATAAGCATAGCCAGGAAAAGCTAGGGGTCATCACTAATCATCAAGAATATGGAGAGGTCCCAAGACCAGCAAGTCTGAGAACCGATGGACTAAGTGGAGGATCTGTCCCTGTTCCATATCTTCAAAGATAGGCCTACCTTGTCCTTTTCCAGATATTTTTTTCTCTTTTTCCCCCAGATTACTACTGTACTCCCTAATTAACACAGCACATCAATAGTCACTGTGCAGACCCCAGGAACACAGGTATGGTATTTTTGCAAACAGAAAATTAAAGGAATACTCTGCCTGTCGCTTTGCAAAGTGAATTGTCATAGGACCAGAAACACAAATTATACTTTGTATAGCAAGCATAACTTTAAGCATGTTTTGTAAAGAAAGGCTTAACATATATCAATTCTAAGCACTTCTATCCTCTAGCAAGAAAAGAAAACAAAAACAATCTGTTGAGTTAATTGCATCAGACAAAGCAGATCCTTGGAAAAGGGAATGCCTACCAATTCCTGCAGAATGTTTTACACACGCATTTTTCCGCTTCACCCCATAATTCCCATAGTCATTTACACTGTAGTTGCTGACTACTATGGAAGAAAGAGATATTCTGAATAGATAATATTCCTAAAAGCCCAAAACTTAGTTATTTTAAATCTGAAAACAGCCATTCATTCATTCATTCATCCATCCATCCATCCATCCATCCATCCATCCATCCAAAACTAGTCCTGGCCCTTGAGCCAGGAATTGCTTTGAGACTTAAGAATCTTATAACAACTAAGTAAAATTTATCCTCCAGATAGCTAATATTCTAGAATATACAGAATGGAATTTAGCCTAAATTTTGTCCCGATGGTCTTAAAAGTGAAATCATTTTTCTTTTTTTAAAAAAAAGATAAAAATTAGATAATTTCAACCTTTTGTGTTTTCTGATAGAAATAAAAAAAATTTACTAGTGCATATGTATACTATAAAATGCCTGTCAACGGGGACTGTCATCATTATTTCTAACAGACAGGACAACTAAGAGAAAGTAGAGTTCTGATGCAACTGGCTCTGCCAGGTCTTTCCTTTTACTATGACAATGACCAGATGGCCTCACGACCTAGAAGATGCGGCAGAACCTAACTGGCTGCTGGAATTCACCAGAAAATGAGAGGAGAATTTCAGCAGACTGGGCCACCACTGGGGAACTGCGAGGCAACCAATTTGAATGTCCCGTTTGAAAGTGAGTCAAGACCCCGTAGACGGAGTGATTGCCTAAGCTGGGACTCCCAGCATGGTTAAGGGGTTAGCAGTTCTAGAAAGTATGCTTCTGAGTCAGCACCCAGTGAGTGGGGCCTTGTGAGAATGTGTATTGTTTTCAACAAGCTTCCGAAGTAAATCACAAGTAAATCACCCTACGGTTGAAGAGCCACAGGACTGGGAAGGTGGGGATTTGGCCAAGTTCCGACTCCTTCACACACACTGTCTGGGTTTTTAGAGTGAGGACTGTGTATTCACCATGAAGATGATGCCCTCGGGCTTTCCAGATGTACAATGCCGATTGACCCATTACAGATGCTGTGGATTGCTGCCTTGCTAATTCTGGGACCCCTTCCTGAAGGCTTGCTTTCTGTCTCTTCCTTTGATGTCAAGCTGTCTGTCTTCATTTCCTACTGCCTTTGGTGTGATTACCACTAATCTCTCTTTCCTCCTTCCTTATCCTCCCCCCTTCAATTTTCTGCTTTTAATTCACTGTGGCCCAAGTGACTAAATAAGTAGTCTCATTAGGAGTCTGCACTAATTAAGAGCCAATTAGGCCTGGTTAGAGTGCATCGCTTTGTGACTGGTGTTTCCGCTGCTTCCAGCCTGCTTTGCTTCCTTCCTGTTCCTCAAGCTGAATTCCAGAAGGTTGAGGGACATCTGACCTCTGGTTAAGTGGGGCACAAGAATATTTACTTTCTTGTTTCATTTCACTGCTGTCAAAGTCCAGAGAATCTGGTTCGGCCCCAGAGGAGCCAGCATGTTTAATGACTCGGGACACCTGGGTGTGACCCATCCCTCTGTGTTCTCCAAGTTCAAAGTGGTTTTTACTGGAGCCAGAAAAGGACAGCATCCAGGAAGCAAGAGAAAGAACCTCTGCCCCAGAATGGACCAGAAAGTAGGATTCAGCTCCTCTGAAGGATGCACTAACTTTCAGTTCTAGAATGGTCTTGACTTGTGCCTCCTCAGCTTCTGGGAAGTCTTAGCTTTGATACTCACAACCTTATAGCTGGTTGTGGCAGGCGACAGTAGGCTATGGGAGAAGCATTCCTGACCCAGGAGGCACACAGAGTTGAATATAGATGTCCATTCCATGCGAAACCCCCCATTTTTAAATCTATACTTGCCCTTGGATAGCGATCTCTCAGAGCCCCGGCATTTCAGTAACCACTAACCAGTACTAGGGTAGATCAGAAGGCTGTAGAATCATCATCTTCATCCTTCGTGAAGACGCAGGAACCCTTTGTCCTCACAGCACCCAGGAGCTTTTTGCTTTCTTCATCTTATGCAAACACACAGTCTTCTTAATATAGTTCTCCTGTCCTTCCAAACTTACATAATAACGAAAATAAATGCAAAGGAATCCAAAGATAATGTGGCTTTTTCCCAGCTTGCTGTACTGCGTGTGAGCTGGTCCCAGAAAACAAAAGGTTGGGGGAGGGCAATGTTTTCTCCTAATACCCCCAGGATATGCTGAGGATGAACCATGAAGAGGAGGATGAGGAAAATGTCTAAGAAGAAACAAAAAGCGAAAGGCACTTGTCCACAGTGCGTGATCGCACCCAAGACTCATTTCCAAGGCTCGACTGCAATCTGCTCCAACTGGTCCCCGTATTGCACCCAGCTGCGCCCTTGAGTCGCTGGTTTACTTTTCTTTGAAACTCTCAAAGCATCAAGCCTCTCCCTGAAAGTCATCAGAAGCAGAACCAGACCCCAGATGCCTCCTTTTTGGTCTTGTTTGCAATTGTGTGTGGTTGTTTATGCCTTGCATTTGAGGCATTCATTTAGTTCTATCCCCCACCTGCTTTGCTGTGAGCATGACCTCAGAGCATTGGACTGCTTTTATTCCTGAGCGGCTGCTGTGCTGGGTAACAAGACCATTGCGGTTTCATCAGCTTCATGATTTCCCAGTAATCTCTAGGTAGGCCTTGTATTGCATTGTATTAACCTTTATAGTGCAAGACATGAACAGGAACTCAGGGGTCTTGGGTCTTAGTAGCAAAGCAAAAAACTGTGGGAAATTATATCATCTGAATGTACCAGGGTCACATGGTATAGAACTTACAGGGAGAATGCTTCCTCAGCCAAGAAGACAGGCTGCTAAAACCAGACCATGCACTTGGTGGGGTAGTTCTCTGACTTTTGATAAAGTGTATCATCCTAACCACAGCATAGCAGGAAGCTGAAAAGTGACCTCAGGAATAGGAGACCTGGGTTCTGATCTTAGTGGACCACATCTCCTTCTTCTCTGGAGATTTGGTGCTCCCCGTTGTACCAGAAAAATGAGCAGCTCTGACTGGAGAACGCTCATGCAGATCACATCAGCTAATGCTTGGAAAGCACCAGGCAAGAAGACCGGATGTGTGGTCAACTCAAGAAATTAGAGCGATTTTTGCTGTTGCTTTTGTAAAGAAAGGGAGCTAGTTGTTTGACTATTTCTGTTTCTACAGTACTGTAGAAAACAACACTAGCTGATTCAAGACAAACTGTTATGGTAACTGCTGTCAGTCAGGTGACCTTAGAATGTGTGCTGCAAACCAAGGCAACTTGAGAATGGCATCTGTAATATTAATAATTATTAGAGGACATTTGATAACCTTAGGTACTGTGGAACAATGGTCTTGTACCCTGTAAAAATTTGTCACTTGTATTGGTTTAATAAAACGCTGATTGGCCAATAGCCAGGCAGGAAGTATTGGTGGGGTAACCAGGCTAGGAGAATTCTGGGAAGAGGAAAGGCTCAGTTTGCAGTCATCCCCCAGACACAGGGAAGGCAAGATGAAAATGTCTTACTGGTAAAAAGTATCAAGCCATGTGGCTAACACAGACAATTATGGGTTAATTCAAGATGTAAGAGCCAGTTAGAAATATGCCTGAGTCATTGGCTGAACAGTTTTGTAATTAATATAGTTTCTGTGTGATTGTTCAGATCTGAGAGGCCAGGAAACAGTCTCTGCCTACAAAATGGCATGCCAACGTGGGGCAACTACATCACATAAAACCTGAGAGAGTTTGGGAAGTAATTCTAGACACAAAAGAACAGAGTTAAACACAGCTTCTTGGTAGCAACATTTTCTCAGGTGGGCTCGGTTTACAGGAGGCAAGCATGTCAGGAAGAGAGGTTCCTGACTCAGCTTTAGCTGCAAAAACCTTGCAGCTCTTTTAAGAGGCCCTGCCACCAAACATTTAAATGGTCTTTATGAGTAGCCAACAGCACGCTTCTTGGTGGTGGCAGGGACCTTGAAACGCCAAAGAAATGTGGCAACAAACATGGCTCCTGCCAATACCTCTGCCAAGAATCTAGGCTCTCAGAAAGCTAAGGAATGGGGTGGATCCAGCCATCAAAGCCAGGGCTTTAATCCTAGACATATTGCTTAGCAAATTAAAGACTCATGTTGTCAGAAAAAGAGAGATATACAGTAAAGATAGATTCAGATAATAAAAACCTCTAAATGGTTTACAATGTGTTTAAAAATATACATAGGCGTGGGAGAGAAAAGAAAAAGAATGAAGTTCTTTAAAAAAAAAAAGAAAAGAAAGAGAGTATTTGGGTGTGGTAGCACACACCTTTAATTCCCTCACTTGGGAGTCAGAAGCTTGAGAATCTCTGTGAGTTCAAGAACAGCCTTGTCTACAGAGTGAGTTCCAGGACAGCCAAAGATACACAGAGAAACCCTTTCTCAAAAAACCAAAAAGTAAAAATAAAAATAAAAGAAATGAAGTTTAAGATAAAACCATGTAAAGATAGAAAATACACAGAGAATATGGGTAGTGTATATTATTGCATTATCTTTGAATTGTTTGACCACTGAGGAAGAGACAGCAGCTAAAAGACATTTGATTATAAATGCTGCTTGGTTAATCCAACATACTGTTTTATTTTCTCCTGGGTCAATGTTCTTAACTAGGGCATCCTTCCAACAATTTTTCCAAAATGCCTCACTAGGATGCATTTAGGTCTACATCTCCTGGACATCAGACATGTGACTGTTCATCTTTAATCCCTGTTGAATGCAGGACACATATGAGCCACGAAGAGCTCCCACTTATGGAATGGGTTATTTAGGCAAACACTGGAGAATTTAACTTTAGAGGCAATGGTGCCGGAAGGTCAGAGGGCACAGAGTTTGGGGCTTTCTGGGGACACTATCGGCTTCTCTCCTAATGAAGAGCATGTTTCATATTCACAATCCCATGCTAACAGAATGGATGAAGACTGCTTATCTAGACTCATGCTTTTGTACATAAATGTCATGGTTTTCCCCTCCTAAGCCTTCTTGCCTTGAAAAAGACAGCACAGTTTGGTTGCTGTGGTCCCTTCTCTCTGGGCGTTATGGTCTGGTCTGCCCATAAAGATGACAGGCAGGGCATTTCAGAAGCATCAGAGCCTTGGGTCCTTAAGCCGTTTGGAATGGAAGCAGAGGAGGCAGCAGAGTGAACACTGCAGGATGCTCTCACACTTTCCCATCTTGCAGTTCAGGGGCAAGCAAGGCTGTGGGTGTGGCAACACCAAAGCACCCAGAGCCTAGTGAGCAGTAGCTGCTGGAAGTTTCTCTGGACACAGTGAGGACCTAGCCCGTACCCTCCCTCTTCTCCATGGTGTATGTGTGTTATGCACTTGGGTTTAGCTCTAAGGTTCAAATATGCAGGGATCTTTGCATATCTCTGTTTGCAAGACCATTTTCAAAAGAAGAAACTGACATTTAGATGGGAAGCTGTGTTTACTCAGAAGCCAGTTAGAAATAAATGAGGTCAAACCTGTGTGTTCTGAGAAGATACCAGATTAATAACCCCAGCTAAAGAGGTGGTTTAATTTTGGTCCTTGGAAGTACAGACCTGAATTCAAGTCCTGTCCTACAACCTTGTAGCCTTAGGCTAATTACCTGACCTTTCTACTCCTCAGCTATAAATTAGGAATAGAGTATCCTGATAGAATTGCTATGAAATTAGATGCAAAGATGCATATAAACTGCCTGGCATAATGACCCAAAGCCAAAGGAAATTTAAGCAATGGTTTCACTTTTCACACTAGACCCCCAAAGAAATGTACCCGGTCTGTCTATTTACATACACATGTGCAAATTGTTGGTGTCATTAGTGTTGTTGTCTTAGTAGCACACAAATACAAGACATCAGAGAAATTCAGACCTTATGGGCAAACAAGACCAAAGGGGGCGTAAGAAAGAAAAGCCAGCTTAACAATGCCAGGTCTTTCAGGGTCACACAGACTTGGCCCTCCAGGCCAGGCTCACCTCTAGTTGGACACAGAGGCGCTCTGTCTCTAGCAAGATCTTATAGCACCTCTCCTACATGGTAGTCAATGACGCATACAAGACACTTAGAACCAAGAAGGAGAGGGGAAGCGTCTTTGGACTGCCAGGGGTCCCTCCATAATAACATCAGCAAACAGGAAGTACTGATCTGTTTACACCAAGCACACACGTGATGCCCCCTTCACTCTCAGTCAGAGGGAGTCTAAAGCTCCATGCGTTTAGAAAATCCCCAGGGCCCCTGTACATCTGGTTTTTACCCTGCCCCTCTCCCATACACACATCCCTCTGCACTCCATCTGACAGCTAGAGGAGGCAGGGGCTCAAGTTTCATGGCTGGGCATGGGGCCCTCCAGGTATATTACAACTGGTCCATTTCATGTGAAATCTTCCAGCTTGACCAAGAGTCGGTGACCTCAAGAACAGCCATTTAACCTCCATTACTTGGTTTATATTGGTAATATTTACATGGGAACTTGATTAAAGCTGACCTCTGGAGAAAACAGAATTCAATGTGTATTTGAAACCTCTCCGCCTTCTCCAGTCCGTGTCAGGCGTCATCTGTTTCACTTCTTCCCTAATTGGCCAACTGGCCTCCACTTTGCCTGCACCCAGCTCGCTCTGAATGTCTGCGCTGCTTCCATTCGGGTCTGTGCCTCGTCCCCCAGAGGCAGGCTTGAAGATCCACAGGGTTAGCTGCTCAGCTTGGCTGTAGTTAAAGATGATGTGTCTTAGGTAGATCTTTTCACCCTAGGCTGCAGAAGAAGCATCAAGTATCCTGTCTTTCTGCTCTAAGGAATCTGTCCTCGGGTGCATGAGTGCCTCAGACGTGCCTATGGCAGCCCAGTTCCCAGGGGCAACTGTGGCCCATGGGGAAGGGATGCAGTAGCATTGATGTGGGATTTCCAATATGGAAGTCTTACCGGTATTGTTTTTAGATCAATATAATATGTCTGTGACGAAAAGGAGAGGCTATAGATGGCATGTTTGTTTGCTGATGTGTCCAGAAGCTGTGTCTGCTCGCAAATGACACGGCAACTGTCAATTACCTTCTTAAAATGCTAGACAATCTGGCATTGATATACCGTCACAGATGTGTGTGTGTACGTGTGTGTGTGTGTGTATGAGTGAGTGTATGAGAGAGCATGTGAGAGTATGAATATGTATGTGTGTGAAAGTGAGTTGTGAAGATGTGAGAGTGTGTGTTTGTGACGGATGTGTGTGGGTCTGTGTCTGTGTCCATGTGCATGTGTGTGTGTGTTTGAAGGAGGTGGAGGCGCCGGTAGGAGCCACGTGTGTATACTCAGATGTTACACAACAGTACCAGACCCAGGTAGTGCTAAGCCCACCTGTGTATTGGAGGCTGGGACTGCTTCAAGCTTTCTGTAGAGTCTTTACCAGGTCACAGCCTCCAAGCATCCCAGGACCTCCCAGAAAAGTCAATGCTTTGTCCCAGAAGCTAAGTTAGGTAAGTTTCCACTTCACAGTCCACTCTGTGACTCCAGAAAAACAGACAGAGAACGTAAGATGCCACAAAAATGAGCACGACACCATTGCAAAGGCACGGTCGGTTCAGACAGAAGGAGCAACTAGCGAGGACTCAGTAGCCAGGGGGTGCGAGGCATCTGGGAACCCTTGGGCTTACAGCTTTTACTATAATGGTGTATTCTGAGGTATAGAGGGTACAACCTTCCCCCTCCCTGAGTGGTTTGCTCTATGGAGATCAGAAGTACCCTTTCAGTTATGGAGAACGTCCCCATGGCTCAGGGTTTCAGCTTCACGACACCTTTACCACAGCCTCGTAAGGCTGGAGCTATTATCCCTATCTCCCGCATGGATTCAGAGACTGCCAGTTCCCTCTGGTCATCCACAGAGAAGAACCAGAATCCAAACCTTGCATGGTCCATCTCTAAGACCCTGGATGCCTTTTGCACTTCTGACTGCGTTGTACCTTTGGAAGCTGAGAGCCCGAGGACAGACTGTGCAAGCTGGGACCGTGAGGGCACTCATGTCCATGTGGGCTTCGGGAAGCAGGCTCCATTCCTGCACACGGCAGAGGAAGGCATCCAATTATGACATCAAAATATGTGTCACGGAGCATGACACATTTAATTTTTTTCTTTCCAAACCATGCTTCTTTTGCTTTGCCAACCCAACGTCTCTCCTTCCTTTATCCAAACAATCAAAGACTTGGTTCTCTCAAAGCCCAGCCTTCTGTCGGTGAGCGTTAGGATTGGCTTGGTTAAACAGAGTGCTTGTTTATAATAGATAGACCAGATGACAGAGTCATTTTGAAATTACACAGTTGGTGTAATAAAAACCAGTTAAAACCTTATTTCAAAAATGTCACAGTTGGTCAAACACATTCATAGCATGCAGCTCGGTTTCCTTTCTCCTTGCAGAGAAGTCTGAACACATTCTTGATTCCCACAGTGAGCAGAGAGTAGGCTTTCTGCTGCCTTTTCTTCTAGCTTAGCCCTCCCAGGACTCCTCTTCCCTTCCGGCCTCACTCAATTGCAGAACCCTCAAGATTCTGGGCAATGTAAGAAATAAATATGGCGCCATACAGAGCACGTTTTGGAGGCTGAGTTCATGCAGAATCACACGCTGTATAGACAAAATGCTTACAGCCGGCAAGAATAATTATTGCTTTCTCCTCTTGGCAGCCTCACATTTAATAATAAGGTAAAAAATAATGTGTCCCCTATATTTGATTTGTGTGGTGTTCACACAAGCAGAGTAGAGCTCCGTTGTCCTTCTGGGTTCAAATCTCTCTCCCTGCTATGTCTTTCTGGGGTTATGCTATTAGAGACTGACTTGGCTCTTCCCATGAGTGATGTTTTGCCTGGGGGTCTGTAGTCCAGATTCGCCAGCCTGGCTGTTCCAGGTCAGATGGGCCATCTCAGACTGTACCTGCACTTTACCTATAGCTCGGAGATGCCACCTCTAATCTCCAGCCCTGCCATGAATTTGTTTTTTGTCATAAATGAAGCATGGGGCTGTGCTTTAATTTTCCTCACTGCCCTCTGTCAAGTAATAACCATAAATATTGTCCCGAATCATTAAGTCACAACCTGAAACCCGATCCCGCCCAGCTCCCAATCAGACGGCCATCTGGAAGATGAAAGGACTCTATTTGGGTTTTGGAATGATCCAGGCTCTAATTTGTAGCAACAGTCTTAACAGGCTGTTGCAGAGACATTAACCAGCAACGTGTCTCAGATTCTCCAGGAAGGCGCGTTGTCCGCAGTTGGCGACCTTTACTTCAGGCAGAACTGTGAGCTGGAACTGCGGGAAAGCTACCAGAGACTCGGTGGCTTTCAATCAAGTGGCAGTCTTCCATGGACACTAGATTTCTACCCAAGGGCAAGGATATATGCATGCCAGTGCGCGTACTGTATATCTCTGCACATTTTCCGTGTCGTAAGGAAAACAAACACTTCCAGGGAGGAAAACAAATTGCGTTGTCTGCAGGTGAACAACATCACACCGTGCTAGATATATAATTTTTCCTACCACCCCGAGGTTACTTTCCCGGGGAAAATAAATCCTATTCTTTTTGGCTGTAGAATAAATTTGAAAACACCAGAAGTGAGTCATTATCTAACGTCTGGCTATGTCACGAGAACACGGGTCCATGTCTAATGAAGAGGATGGCTAGCGGACAGGCTCCATGACGTAGCTGAACACCTGGATGGAGGGAGAGCAAAGCGGTGCCACCGGGAGATGCCTTTCCTGTGTCCCCTTGACCGTGGGCTGGAAAGTCTGTCCGAGAAATGCACAGCATATAATAACACTTCTCCAGCAAGGTATACATATCGTCCCAAATATCCTAATGCATTCTATGCTGCCTTGTATTGAACGTCTGAGCATGTAAATACTTATAATCAAACAAAGGTATTTACGGACAAAGAGATAAGGCAGTGGGGCAGCCAGTCGTGCAGGCCAATCAGGTGGACACAGTATTCATTTATATGCTTCCGGGAAGAAAATTCATACCAGTGTTTAGAGGTTCTCTTCTCCTGCCTCCATTTATAGCCTAGCGCCTCTCACTTACAGTAGTTAAAAGATATATCACTGGTATGAATACGCAGCTGGCAAATATAGATTAAAAGAATTTTAAATGCATTTCCTGAAAAGATA
This sequence comes from Alexandromys fortis, assembly GCF_014885135.2. NCBI lineage: Eukaryota > Metazoa > Chordata > Mammalia > Rodentia > Cricetidae > Alexandromys > Alexandromys fortis. Next base: position 1,670,028 of record NW_026067970.1, read on the forward strand.
TATCACTGGTATGAATACGCAGCTGGCAAATATAGATTAAAAGAATTTTAAATGTATTTCCTGATTTGATTTAATCCAGTTTAAACGAATCTATATTTTCTAAAAGGTCCATAATGCGATAAAAATCACAGAAATCTTAGCATGGGCTGAGTGTTCAGCCATGTGAGGGAACCCTTTGCAGATGTAATGATAATTTTAAGCCCTCCTCTTTCAGAGATAAGCGCTTAAATATTTATGAGAGAAATGGTACCATGTCTGAGACTTGCTGTCAAACATTAGACAAAAAGACAGTGGTAAATATAGACCGAAAGACAGATGACATCACGAGAGAAGACAGATGAAAGATTGCCAAATATTCATAATTATTGGAAAAGCATGGTAGGTATGATTGATTGCCCATTCTTTTAATAATATCATTGCTTGAAATTTTATTTAAAATGATGATTTTAAAATGTATTCAGAGTGAAGGACAAGGTCCTCAGCCAGAGGAGGTACCTGCTATTCCTTCCTCCTCCAGCATCATTTAGCACATCCGGAGGCGGTCTGGTTGCCACCATCCAAGGACTGAATGGTGCTAGCATAGACAGCACAGAGGCCAGGAACGCTGCCAAACACCCTTCCATCCCATAGGAGCGGCCCACCGCAGGCATTCTCCAGACCCCAGAGCCAGCAGTGCTGAAAGCGAGGTGCCTGGCTTGGCGGGGGATGGTGGGATGGTGGGACGGACCCAAACAGGCAGGGACTAACGCAACACAGTGTGGACCTGGGCATCTCCAGCTGAGTGACCGGCCCTTGATGCTCTCAGAGACTTGTACTTTCGTGCTTGGCCCAAGGGGGTTACCACGAGGGCAGGAAAGGCTGCCAACTCCTTGTCAGGCTTCCCTAGTGAGCTCCAGCGAAGGGGCAGTTTGGGTGGTCCAGAATTGGTCCTTTCCCAAAACAAGCGGAGACGCCTGCATGCCCCGCTGACTCCCACTGCGGCCCTAAAGTCTGGCACCGGAGGCCGCATTGGCTCGGAGAGCTCATTAGTGAGCATAGAAAGGAAGGGCAGAGGAGTGCGAGACCAGATGAGTAGAACCGAAGACTTGGAAAGCACTCGAACTGGTGGTCACAGGGCCTCAGCTAGCAAAGTACTGGCAGTGGGGAAGCGCCTGGAGCAAGAGGCTGGATTCAGCCTTTCACTGGGTACGTTCAGCAAGTCATCAACTCCTTGGAGGCTGATTCCAGTGCTTCTGATCAAAGGCTTGATTCGGCCAGACCTGGGTTCAAATCCGCCTCTGGCACTAACTGGCTCTATGACCTTGAGGAAATCATTCATTGAATCCAGGCTGTCTTAATCGACGATTTAAAGGAGGAGGCACAGACAAGCGTTCTCTGTTGAAAGGGTTAAAAAAAGCATCTTTTCATGGAATCTGGGTCCAGAGCCACAGTGTAAGGGTTCAACGGATGGTGGGTTTTATTGTCATCTCCATCTTCGTATGGACAGTCCAGAAGCCACAGGCTACACCCTATCCCAGCACAAAGGTAATGGTCACCACCTCCTAACGAGAACAGCCATGGTCAACAAAGCTCTCAGAAACGACCAGGATTCTAAGTGAGAATGCTACTCCAGTCCCCTCATCTTTATACCTGAGCTCAAGGGGATGCCTATCGGAGCACTCACTAAGTCGGGGTATCTAGTAAGGAAAACCAGCTGTTTTGTGGGAGCAGTTATCGAAGCAGATTTTGGAGAGCGACGTGCCGCTGGCAGCTGGTTTTCTGGGCATAACTTACAGTGGAGAAGAATCATTCTACTCATGATTCAAAGGGGATGGACCATCGGGTCCCTCGAGAAGGTGCCATAGCTTTGCTGTTGGCAGATTCTTTCTCTTCTAGTCTCCCAGCCAGTCTTAAACAGAACCCTCTTGGATACATCTTTGCTGGGTCAGGGATTTCTTAAACACTTTAACAAATCGCTCAGGCGTCCTGGATAGCCAGTCTGGGTTATACGTGTCACCCTCTTCTGACCCCTAGCCCTAGGAAGCCCCAAGGGACACAGGGAGAAACTCACAGTTCCTTACTGTTTCCCTAGACCTCTTCAGACCTTCCCAGTCTGGAAACTAGAGTGAGACTCCCTGGAGTCAATCCAGTGGGTCATTGACTCTTCCTGTTTCCGAAAAGGACAAACAGCTCCGCTGCTGTGACAGATGGCATGTCTCAGTTTTGTCCTAAGGCAGTCGCACCCCCGCAGAAGTAGGGAGGGTGCAGAAATCTACAAAGCACTGCCTCGATGGTCTAAAAATGTCTTCTTTCTCAGCCTGCTGAAAGTTTAGCTTAGTTTGCGGCCAAAGGTCAGGTTTGATGTTAAAGTGCTCCCTCCCGGGTCACTTCAGCTAAGAAGGGGCCCTCTGGGCCTGCTTTGACTAAACCACTGCCACCTCCCGTCATCACTCTGGGCTTCCTTTTGGAGAGTTTGTCCCATATGTTTTGCTTCTCCTGGTGTTAAATAAGTCCTGTAGTCACTGGTCTGTGTGGTTTACTGCCTGTCCTGTTTTCCCTTCAGTTAGTCTACTGAAGCCAGTACCCATGTGGCCACCTTCCCACTCCCTGGTCCTGGTGCCATATGGGGTCCAACCGTCCCATCCATTCTGAGAATGGAGCTCAGAGGGTCTTCCTGGGCTTTTCTTTACCCTCCCCATACAGGCAGCGACAGAGAAAGGCTCACCTCCCAGACATCCCAAGCTGTATGGTAAAGCTGGAAACAAAAGTAGCCTTGTCTTGATCTGGGCTGCTGACCTGAGGAATATAACTTGAGCTGTGGTCCCCTCAGGCTGTGCAATCAACTCTCTTGGGGCTTGGGAGGGACTGAGGCTTGGGTACCAGGGAGAGGACAGCTGGAAAGAGCTGAAATGACTGCTCTCGAGCCCAGATGTGCCCTGATCATCCTACCTGATGACTATGCTCCAGAAGACCCATCTGTCACCTCCTTTCCGGCCTGCTTATGACTGTAAGGTTTGCCCAAACCCTTCAGTATAAAGGCCTCAACTGCCACCAGGAAGTTGGCATAGGGCACTAGGCCAAAGATGGTCTCCAGAGTCACATGGTGTGGATCTGAACTATGCTTCTGTGGTTTCCTGGTTGACTTTAACCAAGTTACTCAGCCTCCAGATGTTTGCATTGCCTCGTCCTTCAAGTTGAATTCTTTCTAGACGAGAAATGAGAACCCACCTGGGAAGGGCTCGCATCTGACATACAATAAGCATTTATAAACTCTATAGACACTTGGGTATCTATCCATGGTAGGTTTTCCTGTGGTAATTTCCAGACAGGTGCTCTAAGCTCACTAGACAGTGGGGTTGAGAAGTTGACTTGGAACACACCGTCAAGAGCAAGCACTTGACATCCAGAGGACTAGACCAACAAGTAGGATATCTTTGAGTCTCCCACTGCACGGGTGAGAAGTGACCAGAACCCTCCACATTATACCGTCCTTAGTAAAATGTCTAAAAATGTTTGTTCTTTTGGTTGATTATGCTAACGTCCTTCACAGCTATCCGCTCTCCAGGGAACATCAGAAACATCCAAAGCAACTCTGGTTGTCTAAAGTGGGTGTTGGTGACCAGGGTAAGTGGGCACAGTGATACTGCAAAGCACACCCTACAGTACAGAGGACTGATTTCCCCAGCCCCGCCCAAGAACTGGGTGTCTGTAATTTCAGCAATATATATGCTATATACTAAATTTGTAGTTAGCATAGCTGGAAGGCACCACATCCCAGGGTCTATAGCTAGTCACCCTTAAAACAGAACTACTTTCACACTACCCATAAACACACATGGAGGGGACTACGATTTTTAAGTAAGTATTTTTTTTTAATTCCGACAATAAATTGGTGTCATGAGCATACAAGGTATAAAATGTAAAGTCCTTCATGGCCTGACCATCTCTGCTTCTCCAAACACAACTCTAATTCCTATGCTGAAGTTTCTTGTACTGGCATAAATAAATAAATAGCCACCTTCAGTTGAGTCTCTAGATCTTTCTGTGTGCTGCTCCCCTGTGATGCCTTCTTTCAGCCACTTCTGGAGGCTGACTCCTCAGTAGTTTCTTGAAACTGGGCGCAGGAGGCTGCCCTGGAACGTCCCTTTCAGCCCCCATGAGTATGCAAATGCTGTCCACAGCCTTTGCACACTGCACTCTCAACATGGGCTTTCTCATCCGAGTCTGCACCAAACCATCAGCTCCTCAAGGAGATGTGACTTATTCTATTAGCCGGTGTCGAGAGTGTAGTCTCTGACATGGTAGGTGATTCCCAATTGTTAACGGAATGAATAACCATGGGGCTTTGATCAGTGCACAGCCGCTGAATTTGCTGAGCAAAAGAATCGATGGGATAGCACTTGGTACACTAAGCACCTGCTTTCTTCCCTCCTTGGCGGCGTTACCTTGTACCTCCTATGTATCCATCACTGCTCTGGCTTCTAGGAAATCAGAGCTACATAACAGTTATTCCTTCCTGTTGAAATAGGAGCGGCAGGGCTGCATCCCCGGCACCTGGCCGCCCGCATGGCTAGTTTATACCCAGAAATAATTACACCGAAACTGTATTCTTTCAAACACTGCCTGGCCCGGCTAGGTCCAGTTTCTTATTGGCTCTTACATATTGTTCTAACCCATTTCTAATATTCTGTGTAGCCCATGAGCTGGCTTACCAGAGAGGATCTTAACCTGCGTCTGTCTGGAGTGGGAGCATCATGGCGACTCACTCACTCAGCTTCTTTTTCCCAGCATTCTCCTCTGTCTACTCCGCCTACCTAATTTTCTGTCCTATGAGGGCCGAGGCAGTTTCTTTATTATTAACCAATGAAATCAACAGATAAGATACAAGACCCACCTCCATCACCTTCCTTGTTAAAAAGACTCCACTTAGCCGGAGCCACTTGTCCACTAATCGACTTCCTGTCTCCTTACCCTAGTTCTATCGCTGTCAGTCCTCTTCCTCAAGTCCAAACTACACTCTGTTCATCAAGTGTTGCTTCCCCTAAGCCCCTCGTCTTCTCCAGTGTGAGATCCTACAGAGGGAGGTGCTGCTAAGATAGGCTTCACTGTTTTCTTCTCTGTTTCGCCACTGTGCTGCAGCCAGCAGCATTGCCTTTAACACCTTGCTCTCAGTTCTCACTCCTGCCTCTCACAATTCCTTCCCTCCATAGTAGCCTGAAAGAATTGTTTTGGCAGTGAAGGCAAGAGAATGTCACTTCCAGTCTTCAAACCAATTGCTCTCTATATTGTCACTGGCCTGGAACTCACTATGTAGTCAGGCTGGCCCCAAACTCATGGCAGTCCTCCTGCCTCAGCCTTTTATAGTATACCGCTATCCAAACAAACTAATTTGCCTTTCAGGAAACATTGCAATGGGAGCAAGCATTTCCTCTAGGAATCCAGATGATATTACAGTTCCCATAAGCAACAGCATCCCCTGAGCTTCAGGAAAATGCAACCCAGCTAGATCTGATGCTGATTCTAGGTGAGCAGGGTGGGATTTTTACCAAGTGTGGGTGCTTTGAAATGATGCTTCTATTTGTTTGTGATATCAGTGGAGCAGTCTAGCTACGTAGGAACAATTAAGTGAGGAGAGTAATACTGAATCTTCTCCTTGGCATCTGTTTTCTGGGGGAGGACTATGTCTTCACAGTCCCTTTTGAGTCTGTTTGGCACAGCCAGATGCTAAGGTCTCTCTGGCATAGGCAGGTGTGAGGGATTTGAAACAGACCCCTTGGATTCCATCTCTTGCTGTACTCTTTCCAGCTGAGTGACCTTGTGTAAGTCACGGGCTCCTCGGGTGCACAAACATGGAGTGGGGTTGCCCATTTCTACAACTGTGGTCTGTTTAAGTAGTCAAGAGGCGTTGTGTGCAAAACAGCATCAGGAACACAGTGGGATACCACGGCATTGTCCAAAACTAACTGGGCCCAAGTGACCTCTGCCGCATGGCCATCAGCAAAGATCCCTGATGACAGAGCTGTGTCTAGATGAAATCCGTGGTCATCAGACCGTATGGACAAGCAATTCCCATTTCCCAACAAAGATTGCCATTTCTTGTCGTCTTGACTAATTAAAGAATTCATAAAGCCCTTGCCCTTTGTGTCCCACCGTACACGGTACTCTCTGAACAGAAGCCAGCCCTAGCCTTCCCAGCCAGGACAAGCTATGTGAACAGCCTTGTGTACTTCCTTACATTTCCCAACCTAGAGCATGGCTCACAGCCTTGAGAATCAGGTCTTCTGTGGGGTTCTCACTGCAAGTCATTGGCTCCCTGGGAAGAGGTCTCATAGAGGGAGCTCAGAAAAAAAAAAAAAAAAAAAAAAACTCCTGAGTCCGGTAACATATCTTAAACAGGGTGGGAAATTTCCTGTGAGCTGCACAGGCAACAGCAAAGGTTCATGAGAATGTAATTTTATATGGGCGGATTGGAGGATCCCCACACCAGATAGGCCAGGAACAGAACTCATGAGAACATAGGATAGGAATTCAGCCCTCAGGCCCCACACCACTTGCCAGTAGTAACATCCCTGCTTTCATTTTGCTCCCAGATGGCAGTAAAACATAGTATGAACCACAAGTATCCTCAGGCCCGGGCTGGACAAAACAAACTCTCTCATGGCCCCGTGACAGAGCTTTCCCCTGTCAACATGAAAATATCTGGAGTGCACGATTCAGGAATACGTCACGTTATTTTCCACTGACCTCTGTTATTGAGTCAATAAAAGTTCTCCGTCTTAAAAAATATATATGCTAGTATCCCAAAAAATAATGCTCAGAGTGTTTTAGAAATAAGTTGAGAATATTCCTCGATTGCTCATAGCCCAAAGAAAGCGAGAAGAATCAGGCTGTCGCTTGGACAGAGTGTGGTTGTGGGTCTCAGTGGATCTTTCTCGTTCTTCTCCTGCAATAATGAAGGCATTAAATTACCAGGTCAGAGGCCCCAATTCTCAGAGAAATAATATCAGTTTATTATTTCTAATCTTATTAAGTTAGAAAATAGTCCTGAGATGTAATGTCATCCCAGAATGGCTGAAGTATCGATTATGTGAGGCTGTACTCATGGATAATTCAAGGACCCTGATTTCATTTAATTTCAGTAATTTTTAAAGCATTCTAACAAATTTTCTATAAAGCAAATAATCCTAAATTATTCCCATAAATAATGTAGATGGGCGGTCAGATTGACTTTGTATTTACCGGTTACACATTTGGTATTGCTAGTCTAAAAGGAAGAGATTTTTTTTTTCCAATCCTGTTTTCGTAGTCCTTTGTGTCTTCCTCGGGGCAATAGGCCTTTAAAAATATACACTGCAATTCAAAAGAATTAAATGTGGACATTATCAAAATAGGACTGTGACAGTCCATTGATGCTGTCATTGTCTTATAATTGTATTACATTCGGAGCTGAACCCTCATGCGCCCGGGACTTGATTCATGCAAACAAAGCATGGAGCACGCACGGTGTAGACTGGCTGCTGCCAGGCTGAGGGAGTTAACCCAGAGGGAGCGCGTTTTTTTTCCTGTGACATTGCAAAGCCATATGGGGAGGGGTGGTCTTAGAACCAAGGTTCTGTCTGCTATGCCACAAGCTACACTCTCCTCATACTTAAAGACAAGTGGCCTTAGCCTCTCGCACCCACCTGAGTCCAACCCTGCCATTAACGAATATTTACTAGGTAATGACTATCACTGAGGCCAGAGGTATGAGAGGGACCAAATTCTATTTCCTTCTTTTACGATTTTCAACTTGATCTGTATCTCCATAATGGGAGGCTCCAGAGAGTGATGTCCTGCTGGCTGGAGGTCTTCTCTCCACAAGTAAAGAGTACCGGACCTAAACTGTCAATATCATTTGTGACCACATTTGTGTCATGGTGCTTGTGTCCCCCTCCCTTTAGAACAACATTTCTCTCTTCACTCACCAAGAAAATCCCCAGCTACTGCTGTAGACAAGAGGAATACAGCAAGCAGCGAGACGTTGTTAAGGTTGAGTAGACTCCAGACAGGTCAATGAAGAGAATGATATGGGATACATCGACGAGAGTAAATAACAGAGCTCGGAAGATCATGAAAGGCCGTTTGGGAGGGGTGACATCTAAGCCTGGTCTCCAAACATGATGCACGTTGAAAAGGAAGAAGGGAATGAAGTGTGCCAGCCCAGACAGAGAAGAACTGTGCGTTCAAGAGCCCAGAGGCGAGGGAGAAAGGCAGGATGGGAAATTTCCAAATGACGTGTTGGGTGTTCATGGAATAACAAGTTGCCAAAAGGACTTGCATAATGTGCTATGGTGTTGCTAGCACCGTTAGTTGGTTTTGGGTTAGCCTCAGCTCTAACCCACTGATTTTCCTGCTCCTTTGGCCTGTGTCCTATAGGTCACAGAACCCAGTAGTCTCTCCGCTCACTTCTCCCAAAGATCTTCTTTATTTTCATTAAATGCTTCCCATCCCTGCTCTCAAGAAGCTGTTGTAAACAATAGGCAAAGCACCTTGGTCCCGTTAATGAGCCTGGAGTTCCAGATCCAAACCCGAGACTCACACCCTCAAGAATGTTTCCTCTCAGGATATTTATTAGTTCGGAAGACATGTGTGGGCAGAGCATGTTATTTAGTGACCTGTAATGCCTGAATAATGATCAAAATAAATCAGCCCTCATTACTCTGTGCGGGCGAGCCGGACGGCCCAACTGGCTAGGTAATGAGGTCTAATTTAATGCCCTTGTATTATTCAGCACATGTTTCCTGAGAAGCCAGGGGTGGGGTGGAGGGGTGGTCTCATGGATCCAGATGCCCTGGGATGCTCCGCACTTTGGAGAGCGGGCAGCGGTGGGGGGCGGGAGGGTAAGTGGCACACGCATATGTTAAGAGTTAGAGAAAGAGCATGGTCAGCAGTGTTCAGCCCCTCTCAACGGGTTACAATGACGCCTGGTTCATCACACCAGCTTCAACAGGAAATGCTGATAGAGCTAATTATAATGAACAGCAACATCCCGGGAGCCATTTCTTAGATGTAAAAGGTAAATTACAGAGTCAGGAAATGCCAGCGGCGGCGGGAGAACTTAGAATCTTAGTGTTGAGAGGTGTGACTGTCCCAGGCCTTCCTCCATGAACCAGGATTCTCAAACAGGACTCTAGAAGAGTCTGTTGAAAGTGTCCGAGACAGGGGAGGTGACTCTCAGTCTGTTCTTTGAGCATGAGCAGCTCTCGTTTCTTACTAAGAAGAGCCTTCTGCACAGCGACCCATTATTTGGTTTTTCAATTCTTTCTGTGCAGCCGACCACATTGATTATCTAGCGTCATTAGTTTGGATCTGTCTCATACAAAAGTCAATGGAGAGATCGATTTTTAACCATGTGATGTACAGAAATTTGTTCTTAAAGAGATCAGAGACTGAAAGCATTTATCTGTCCCCTATCAAATCATGAATCTTTTCTTGCTGTTGGTTTCCCGTTGGGTAGTAGACATAAAAGGGGAGATAGCTTGAGACCTTTGTTTAGGTGGCCTTCTCTATATCCTTATGAATATAGGGATATCTATATATCCACCATCCACAAAGTCTTCAATTGTCTCTGGCAGTTATAAAATGCAATACGTGTACATACAACCCCAGGGGCTAGACTCCCTGCTCTATACACACCCCAATAGCTCCCTCCTCCCTCAACCCCTTTCTCACCAGCTTCCAGCCCTCTCCCATCTGCCGGTGAAGTGCGGTTAAAGTCAAACAAGGCGGGTGTGCCTGCACACGTTGGGCAATCGTGTAGCGCAGTGGGCTTCCAGGAAAAAGTGACGCTGAGCACGAATCCTGCCTCTTCCCCAGCAGTGGGCGTCTCACACCCCTTCTCTGAACAGCAGCCTGGGCCTTTGTTTCTACATAGCCCAGAAAAAAATGGTTCTCTGCGTTACCTTTGGGCTTAAAGAGGATTCTTGCATCAGCTTGTGTCCTGGGACCTCTAGGTTCACAGTCAAGCGGGAAGCCTTTTATGGAAACCAAAGCATGAGCAAATGACCACTCTGAGTACAAGAGAACAATTGCTGGGAGACACCTCGATGTGCTTTTAAAAAAAACCCATGATCCCGTAAATAAATTTCTGGGATGTATATTATTCATTTTAGTGCAAAAATAGCAATTAAGGGAACGTTTGTTGTACAGTGAGATAGCCCTGCAGCAGGAGTGGGGCCAGGTGTCCACTGGCTTGTCAAAGCCAATAGATTAGATTAGAATCCGATCTCCTAATTAGAACCCCAAACAGTGATATAAAGTGAGCTGTGACAAGACCAGAGAAGGCAGATCTGTCCAGAGTTCAAAGGGAATCCCAGTAAGTGAAAACCAACCTTAGTCTAAGTTAGCTTAGTAGAACATTTGGGTAGATGATGTCTGTTAAAGATGGCTGTAAGCAGGTCTCAGTGACCTCAGCCCACCTTGGCTTTCTCTAGCCTTGGCATAGATGCCTGTGCCCTCACTTGAGTTTACACTGTGTGGTTGGCAGTGAGGAAAGAGGCTGGTGTTGTGGAGGAATGGGCAAGGCAAACCCAGCCTCACGAGCAACGGAGCTGTGCCTCCTCTTCCAACGTGCTTTGCTGCAGCGGCTCCTGCCATTTAACCACGGAGGCTAGTTACAGAGCAGGCTGCCAAGGTGACCCCAGAGTTCACAACACAAGAGCTCTAGGATGGTTTTAGAATTCACTGCCCTGATAGTGCTGCCGCTTCTACTGAACCAGTGGCTAATTCTGAGGAGCCATTTGTGAAGTATCTATGAGTATGTGGGAAAACGCTCTGCGCCTGCGCCTTCCGCCAGTGGCCATGCTGCCTCGCCGAGGGCTCACTTCTATTTCCTTTGGGCTCCATGTGATCGCTTGCCAGCTTCACTTCTGTTACAGGCTTGACAGGGCTATAAGATGGCCCTCTGGATGTCAGAAGAATCCTATCAGCATTTAAAGCCTTGCCGATTCTGGCTTTGGTCTCTACCATTTCACCAGCCGTCCCACGTGTGCCTGGACAGGCAGCATGGAGGTGGGCAGAAAAACAGACTTCCATTGTCTCTTTGAAATAGGTCAGACATTCTCATATGCACACAGGCTGCTACTGCCCAGGAGAAAAGGAACCGCAATCAAATAATGGACAGTTTTGGAAGTGCACTCAGAACACCAGATTAAGACAAGATTCAGAGCGGCACGTGGCAATATGTAAGTACATGTCTATCACACCAATCCTATACCAACATCAACACACACTCACATACTATTTCAAAAACAAAGGTGAGAACACACCAGACTTTCATAAACATGACTTACGTGCTAAATTTAGTCTGAGTGCATAGTTGAAATACTATCAAATACTTTTGTGATCTACTCCATCAAATGTGCCCCATTAGTGGATGGATAAAATAGATGCATACCATTTACATTAAGAAAAGAGATGCAGGTTGAAGAGTAACCATTGAGTCCCCAGCTAGGAAAGGCTTGTGAAGCTTCTCTCAGGGAACAAAGAGGGCTGAGGAATAGAACTAACTTTGTGCAGTGGCAAGAAAAAGGGACGAACAAACTCTCTAACCTGTGGTCTCTGGAGACCATCAGAGCCCTTTTCTCCTTCCCGGGAGGGAGAACTCCTGAGCTGCTGAGAACTTTGCAGTGCTGTGTTCCTCTTTTGCCTGGACTCCTGACAGAAATCTGGGCTGAGAACAGAGGTTTGTGCTTAGATCAAGAAACCGTTGAAAGAAAGTAAGTAGACTCACCCTGTTTCTAAAATATGGTTAAATCCAACCCACTAATAGTTTTTTTTTTTAATAAAAGGTGATTCCGCCCCCCCCATTTATTATTAAGGCAGAAGTATTTCATCGGTGGCGTTAGTTTTTCATGTCTGGAGCTGAGAGCTGTGAAGGGCTGGGGCAGTGGCAGACAGATGCCACCACGAACTGGGTGATCTTTGCATGAGTGCTCTCTCTCTCCTCAGGAGCACAGCGGCCCCTGGAAAATGGTGGCTACACATTCATTCCCATCTTAGGGTTGCTAAGTGATCTAACTATAAAAAGACCCAGCGGCCTGGGAAAACTTAAGGAACATTCTGCAACAACATCCTGCTTCCTTCAGAACCTAACTCTCGTCCCCCCTCAATCAAGGAACCTGTTGAGAGGTTTTGAAAGGCATGAGTCCCCTCTGACTATCCCAACACCAGTTTAGCGGGTAGGCTCCATCATCCTGATTTTCTGCACCGTGATTTCCTTCCTCCTATGCTATAATCAAAGTGGCCAACGCTCACATACTTTTTGTTGTTTCCAACTCGTTATGGATGAAGGTTGTAATTCTGGGACAGACCTAATTAGAGACTGGATGCTCCACTCTGTGCCAAGGGAAGGCTTTTCCAGAACGTTTACAATCTGGACCCCTGACATTTCGCCGGTGAGCATGCACAAGAACCACAGTGCCTAATCACCTGGAGAGATGCCCGTCCTTCTGAGCTACGAGCGTTTCAGACTCAGAGAACACAACACAGGCCCCGGACTGATTTACCCTAGACATGACTCTTGTGCTCCAGACTGTCATCTACACTGAACACCGAGGGAATCGTTGGTCCTTCTGCTTTCTCCACACCAGATAAACTTTATTAACCAGCACCCACAGGTTGCCAAAAGGTCTGATTTTCTTATCTCCTGTTAGAATGTCCCGGATTAATGTCTACATTGTTCAAAATAATATTAACTGCTTTTTTATCAGATGAGACTGGGAATCTCAATGATGTTATAAAGAGAAAACCTAATTTCTCGCTCATGTCATGTCACAGCCCAATATGATCATTTCTGATTAAAAATTTCATCTTCCTATAACAGTGTGAAGACCCAGATTCTACCTTATTGCTCAGCATCTCTAGTAGGCAACACCCAAGTTGTCCTAGAAAATTTCCATTGTAACCAGACCGTAAGCACAGTGGCCCTCAAATAGGATGCTTAAAACACAAGAACCAGAAGTGGTCCAGGTCACTGTCACTCATGTTCCTCAGTCCCATCCCTAGCTACGCAGTCACTTTACTGAAACAGAGACAGAAAAGTGGATGTAGCCCCTGTTAGCCTACGGGAGAAAAACAGACTGTGGTGATTCCCCAGCAGCCCCTACCACAATAGCTTTTTATATTCCTCTTGGACATTTATCCAGAATAGAAAAGGGAGGTAGAAAAAAAAGAAACAAAGTAACTTGCTACCTGCAGACTCTGGTGCCTAACTTCTTGCGAAGGAAAATCCGGAGTCAGTTTACAGAAAATATATCCAACAAAAGAGGAGGAGAGAGACGGGAAGGGAAGGGGTGGAGGAAGAAAAGAGGAGAGGAGAAAAGAAGAGGAGAGGAGAGGAGAGGAGAGGAGAGGAGAAGAGAAGAGAAGAGAAGAGAAGAGAAGAGAAGAGAAGAGAAGAGAAGAGAAGAGAAGAGAAGAGATCAAAAAGAATTCTCGAAGTTCACAGCTTTTTGTTGCCACTGGACAAGAACTCAGATAATCTCAGAGAAGTCACTGGCAGGCGACCTGCATAATCTTCACGCCTAGTTAGTGTGCATCTGGGTTGGTCTGGGTTGAATTTACCACATCACACCTTCCTTCCTCCCCAGTGCCAGGCAGAGTTTCATCAAGGGGTGTTGAATTGTTGAGCTGGATAGTTTCTGATGTCACCTCATTTGTCATCAACTGTGAGATGTCAGCACCGTGTGTGGCGCAGACCCAGGTGATGTGTGCACGCTCAGATGCTCAGGACATAGACAACACAATGTCAGAAGAACTGTGAGAAAGAACTGCCGGGGATTAACTGTGATGGAAGGAACCCAGTGGGTTTACCGCCTCCCAGGGCCTGGGAATGAGCTGAATGCTGAACCCTGGGAGACCGTCTTTCCTATTCTTCCTATTTTGAATGTAACTTTATCTTGTTTGCTTTTGTGGAAGCTAAGGACTGGAAACCTTCAACACCAAGAGACCGCTAACATTTGATTTGGTCATCATTCAGCCAGTTTTGCCAATCTAAACTAGGCTTGGAGACCTCATAAGGGGAAGGGATCTGAACACTGTAAGAGCACACAAATACACACTCACCTCCTCTCAGAGGACATCACACAGGCCAAAGGAATGGTGAGGGGGTCAGAGAAAGGACTGGTTTCCTCCTAGGTTCTTCTTCCCTGAGAAAAGCCACATGACGTGGGCTCACTCCTCATCCCTATTTAGAATATACTGGATTCTGAAAGAAAACGGAGACATTACAGATTGGATCTCTCATTCCCACGGGAATGTTGTATTCCTTGTGTGATGGAGCTTCCTACAGGTCTGTGTCTCCTACAGACAAACAGTGTAACACGTGAGGACTAGAATGCCCAGTGTTCAACACTGGAAAGATTTCCGGGAAAACGGTGGCAGGTGTCTATGCTGATCAACTGCTCAGGGTGCATTTTTTTCTGACTTCTGGCTTTCTTTTCCGCTTTTCCACCTGGGCCTCCCATCTCAAGTTCCCTCTGTATATCCTGTATATTGTCGTTAAGAATAAGGAGTGAGCCCACATCTTGTGGCCTTTCTCAGGAAAGAAGAATCTAAAGAGGGGACCCAGTCCTTTCACTGCCCCCCTCACCATTCCTTTGGCCTGGGTGATGTCATCTGAGAGGAGGTGATAGTGTATTTGTGTGTTCTTACAGCTAGAGGACAGGGAGGGAAAGAAAAAGACGTGGTCCCCATCCTTCAGCGAATGGAGAGGGACTCCTTCCAGTCTGCTCAGGCATTCTCTCAGGAGAGGCATTCGATTCCAGCATGATTATGAAGGCCTGACACCATCCTCAACCCCCAACTGCCTCTGAAGCAGGATTAAGGAGAATTTTGTTGCCAATGATAACTAAGAGAACAACGGAATGATTTCAAGTTGCTCTAACATACAGCAGAGATCTTACATCCAAAGGAGCCTGTGGTCCCCAAGGCATCAAGGAGTGAGGCTGGCTGGGTGCATCCTAGGGACAAACTGAAGAAAACTTCTTATGGGAGGGAGTGGTGGTTACTCCCAATTAGTGCTTACAGCGGCTCAGCCAACTGATTTTCATGAGAGGCTAGAAAGATTTCTCCATGAATTATCCCAATAGTGTGGTGATGAAAACCAATTCACAAGTTGGGTTTTTTTTTTTTACTCTTCTGTCATAACCAAATATATCTATGCGGTATCTCTAAGTAAATTTACTCCCTTACAAATAATTGCTATGTTCAACTTGCCCACTTTTATTTTGCACACCATAAGGCTTCTCTATGCAATAGTAAAACAACAGTCACAGTAAGGCTGTCACAGGGAATACAGATTAGCGGCAGCAATTCAGGCTGTAGGAAGTCTCCCATAGCTCCTTGTGAAAGTACCCTTCCATCCCAGAACCTTTAACTTGACTCAGCATGGCTCCAAACAGCTTTCACTGAAAAGGGAGGACCGTGCAGAGTTGCTAAAATCCTAGCATTTGTCTCAGGAAGCCAAGCTACAGACAGACATCTAATCGACAGCATGCCGAAGAGAGGGGAAGCTCTCTCAATTAGATCTCAAGAAGGACATGTTGATTGATTAGCCAAAGAAAAATTGTTTAAATACTGCCCCCAGGGTGTGGGGTTTGAGTAAAGGTGCTGAAAACCCAAATGAAAGCAAAAATGCCCACTAAGAGGCTGGAGAATCTAGCAGACAGTCCTGTCTGGGTTAGGAAGGAATACGACCCAAAGGTGACGCTTCTTAAAGGGGCAGTAGAGGGCGGTCAGTGGGAAATTTGCAAGCATGCATATAGTTCTATGCCCCTGGGGCCAGCGCCCTCAAGGATGGCCTGCCCTCCAGGTTGACTAGTTCAGACATGGAGGTCTACACTGGACAAAGGAGCAACACTGGAAACAGACCTGACTCTGATCTGGCCTCCCCAGCCTTAAAGCTTCTTAATTTGAGTCCTTTTTATTTGTTTTTTTTTAAACAATCTTTTCTCATTTTACATACCAATTTCAATCCCTGCTCCTTCCACCTCACCCCCCATTCACTCCTCAGAGAGCATAAGACTTCCCATGTTGAGTCAACAAAGTCTAGCATATTACTCTGAGGCAAGACCAAGGCTCTCCCCTATATCTAGACTGAGCACGGTATCCCTCCAAAGAGAATGAGCTTCAAAAAGCCAGTTTAAGCACTAGGGATAAAACCTGGTCCCACTGCCAGTGGCCCCAAGACTGCCCAGCCATACAACTGTCACCCACACTCAGAGGGCCTAGTTTGGTCCTATTCAGGTTCCCCATTATTAGTCCAGAGCCAGTGAGCTCCCACTAGCTCAGGTGAGCTGTTTCTGTGGGTATCTCCATCATGGTCTTGACCCCTTTGTTCATATTATAGCTCCTCCCTCTCTTTGACTGGACTTTGGGAGCTAGGCCCAGTGCTTCACTTGGATCTCTGCATCTGCACTTGCTGGATGAAGGTTCTATGACAATTAAGGTAGTCATCAATCTGATTACAGGGGAAGTTTGGTTCAGGGACCCTCTCCATTATTGCTTAGGGCCATTCTTGTAGATTCCAGGGAAGTTCGTTGGTATCAGGTTTCTCACTTGCCCCATAATGGCTCCCTCAATCAAGATATCTTTTTCTTTGCCCTCCCTCTCTTTCCTTCCCCATCTCTACCATCCCTTCCCTCATGTTCTTCTCCCCTTCCCCTTCTCTGCTTCTCCTCTTCTCCTCTCCCCCTCCTAATTTTCTCAAGAGATCTTGTCCATTTCCCCTTCCTAGGGGGGATCCCTCTATGTTTCTCTTAGGGTTCTCTTTGCTACTTAGCTTCTCTGGGGTCAAGGACTATAGGTCATGGACTAAAGACTATATCCTTTGCTTTACACCTAATATCCGTTTATGAGTGGGTACATATCATGTTTGTCTATCTGGGTCTGGGTTACCTCATGCAGAATGTTTTTTCTAGTTCCATCGATTTTCCTGCAAATTTCAAGATGGCATTGTTATTTTTTAAAACCCCTGAGTAGTACTCCATTGTATAAATGTACCACATTTTCTTTATCCATTCTTTGATTGAGGGGCATCTAGATTTTTCCAGGTTCTGGCTATTATGAACAATGCTGTTATGAATACACTTGAGCAAATATCCTTGTGGTATGAGTGTACATCCTTTTGGTATATGCCTAAGAGTGGTATTACTGGGTCTTGAGATAGATTGATTCCCAGTTTTCTGAGAAACCTCCATACCAGTTTCCAAAGTAGATGTACAAGTTAATACTCCCGCCAGCAATGGAGGAGTATTCCCCTTACTTTGCATAAGCTATCATTGGTGTTTCTGATCTTAGCCATTCTGACTGGTATAAATGGTACTCATAGTCATTTTGATTTGCATTTCCCTGATGGCTAAAAATGTTGAACAATTCCTTAAGTGTCTTTTAACAGAGAAAGATTATTCAAATTAACAAAATCACAAATGAAAAGGGGACATAACAACAGACACTGAGGAAATCCAGAGAATCATTAAGTCCCTGTCCTCCACAAAATTGGAAAACCTAAAAGAAGTGTACAATTTTCTGGATAGGTACTATATACAAAAATTAAATAAAGACCAGATGAACAATTTAAATAGACCTATACCCCCTAAAGAAATAGAAGCAGTCATCAAAAGTCTCCCAACCAAAAAAAATCCCAGGGCTGGATGGTGTCAGCACAGAATTATACGAGAACTTCAAAGAAGAGCTAATATCTATACTCCTCAAATTGTTTCACACAATAAAAACAGAAGAAACATTGCCAAACTCTTTTTACAAGGCTAGGGTTACCCTGAAACCCAAACCACACAAAGACTCAACTAAGAAAGAGAGTTACAGACCAATGTTCCCCATGAATATTGTTGCAAAAATACTCAATAAAATACTGGCAAACCGAATCCAAGAACACATCAGAAAAATCATTCACCATGATCAAGTTGGTTTAATCCCAGAGATGCAGGGATGGTTCAACATATGAAAAATCTGTCAATGTAATTAACCATATAAATAAACTGGAAGAAAAAACATTTGATTATTTCATTAGATGGTGAAAAAGCATTTGACAAAAATTCCAACCCCCTTCATGATAAAGGTCTTGGCTAGATCAGAGATACAAGAAAGTATCTAAACATAATATAAGCAATATACTGCAAGCCAACAGCCAACATCAAATTAAATGGAAAGAAACTCAAAGTGATTCTACTAAAATCAGGAAGAAGACAAGGTTGTCTACTTTTTCCGTATCTATTCAACATAGTACTCAACGTTCTAGCTAGAGCAATAAGACAACAAAAGGAGATCAAGGGGTACAAATTGGAAAGGAAGCAGATAAACTTTCACTATTTGCAGATGATAGACTAGTATAGCTAAGTGACCCCGATAATTCTACCAGGGATCTCCTACAGCTGATAAATACCTTCAGTAATGTGGCAGTATACAAATCCAACTCAAAAACAAAACAAAACAAAAAAAAAACAGTAGCTCTCCTACATACAAACGATAAAAGGGTTGAGAAAGAAATAGGAGAAATACCATCCTTTACAATCACCACAAATAACACAAAATATCTTAGGGTAACACTAACCAAAGGAGTAAAAGACCTGTATGACAAAACTTTAAGTCTTTGAAGAAGATTTCAGAAAATGGAAAGATCTCCCATATTCTTGAATAGGTCAGATCAATGTAATAAAAATGACAATCTACTGATTCAATGCAATCCCGTCCAAAATCCCAACAAAATTCTTCATAGACTTTGAAAGAACAATACTCAACTTCGTATGGAAAAACAAAAAATTCAGGACACCCAAAACAATCCCAAACAATGAAAGAACTTCCGGAGGCATCACCATCACTGACTTCAAGCTCTATTCCAGAGCTACAGTAACGAAAACAGTTTGATATTGGCCTAAAAGCAGGCAGGTGGACCAATGGAATCTAATCTAAGACCTGGATATTAATCCATATACCTATAAACACCTGCTTTTTGACAAACAAGCAAAAAAGAAAGCATCTTCAACAAATGGTGCTGTCATAACTGGATGTCAACCTGTAAAAGAATGCAAATAAAATTCATACTTAACTTGAGCTTTATCAGCCCAAGCTTTAATTGGCTGTGTGATTTCATACCGGAAGCAATGAAACCAGTGAAACAGCTGAGAATTTAGCAAGAGAGAAACTGGTGGTTCTGTTTTGCTTGTTTACTCCACTGGTCAGTTTTGTTTATGAGGTGTCTTGGTCTCAAACCTGTAATTCTCTTGCCTCGTTCTCTGAAGTGCTGCTATCAAAGGCTTGGGTCACCATGGCTAGGGATGGCTCTTAACCATCATCAATTTAACATAATTCAGCTGCGGCCGGAGAGACAGTTCAACAGCAAAAGCACTGGCTGCTCTTCCGGAGGACCTGTGTTGGATTCCCAGCATACATATGCCAGCTCAGAGCCATTGATAACTCCATTTCTAGCAGATCTGATGCCCTTTGCTGGCCTCTTAGTACACCAGGCATGCATGTGATACACATGCAGACAAAACACCCATACACATAAAATAATAATAAAGAAATAATTTTTAAAAACAGAAACAAAAACCCCTGAAACAGGATAATCCAGGTGATCACTCCGCATCTCTTCGATAAAGACCCACGAAGCCCGTGCACAGACCACGCAGCTCTCCTGCCCTCATGAAACCTGCCTCTAAGTACTCACTCTTCCTTCTCTTTGCTTCTCAGTGAGACAAGGCTTATTTGCAGTTCACCAGAATGGCTGCACGTGGAGTCTAAGGAAGCGGGGGGTCTGGATCTCAGTGGAGAGGGGGTGCCAGCTAATGTCATCAGCTCCTGCCACGTGAGCCAGGAGAACCTGAGGTGTGTAAGATTTGTCTTCTCTTGTTTGTGTGGGTGTGCGCGCGCACACGTGTGGTCTCAGAGTTTACCTCTTATAAAATTCAGGGGCAGAGTGTTAAAGTATGTAATGAGTGGCAACTGCATTTTTTAAAGTTTACAACAAAAAAGAAAATAAATTATCACACTAATAAATTTTTTAATTTCTCAAAATAAATGCATAGAAAAATTCAGAAATGTACTAAAATATTAGCGATAATTTTCCACGGTCTTGGGAAACTTTACACTAATCTTTCCACAACGAATGACAATTCTCATTTTCTCCCCTGCTATGACGGGAGTAAAGAACGGAAATGAAGAGCAGTTGGGGTTTCATTGGGCCCAGCTTCTCTTTGTGGAGCATCAACTCTTTTTTATAATTGAAAATGAATTCTATAATTTACTCATTTTTAGCTTAGGAAGTTCAGCTTACTCACCACCTCAGTGATACACAGTTGAGGAAGGACCACTCCATGTGAGAACTGTCTAATGGTCCTGCCTGCCAGGCGCAGAGCTTGGGCACGGGCAAGGTGCCAGGGTCAACCGCAAGGTGCACCTGCCTCTGAACGCAAAGAGTGCTGGGTCCCTTTCCTTATTTCCCTCCACAACCTAACAACCCAAGTCCTCGGTCTTCACGGGATATGGGGGAGCATTTGGGGGAGGGTATTTACCTCCCCACATTTCCATCTATCTTAATTTAGACCTTTACATCGCTAGAATTGGTGATTGATAGTCCCCCAAGCACGTGAACAGTCTCCACCTGTACACAAAGCTCCAGGGACTTCACTCTCAGAAACAAGGGCTCAAGGTAGGAGCCGAGAGGAATCCTCAAACCCACTCCTTAGCAGAGGTGAGTTCCAGGATGGGCCACGGCCTCAGAAAGTGGCAGTTTCTGGATGCTGTTACTTTACAGAAAATAGACATTGTGTAGTTTTATCTACTACCAGAACTCTCCTCAAAAAAAAAAATGTAGCCGATGAGGGAGAAAGCAGGGGCCCCACCGTCTCCTTTTTAACAAGGACCAGCTGAGAAATGAAGGCGCACACGGCACAAACCATCTCATGTCTGCCAGTTCATTTCCTGGCCCCCAAAGGGGAGGGGGACCTCGTGTTTCCTCTTATGCAGGCCAAACATGGCGGAGCACCAAGGGAATTCTGAATGGAATCAATTGCACTTGTTACTAACTGAGTTTTCTTTTATTCTTCTATTACCAAGGGCTGGATACTCAGCTGCAAGCAATTATAATGAAGAGTTACTGAGTAATGGTTTCCAGATTGCTCCATGATGGGGCATTAATTGAAAGGGACAATTTAAGAGCCCGGGCCATGTAAATGCATTTCTTATTCTGTCAGATTGAGAAATTTCTCCATGCAAAAGACCGCAATGCTCAGCGCTGATAAAGACTTAATTGTGCCCGTTTAAACCAGTGTTTCTGAAACGAATTTTATGTCTTTAAGAAACGAAATTTAAAATGGTAAACCGGTGTGTGTTTTCACTTAATCAGGAGAACGTTCTAAGTGACACACTTGCGTGCTGCACTCGTGTTAGTGGGGATGTGCGCATTGCACAAGCTCTAACTGGAAATGCTCTGCAAGGCCAGGGGAGCTTTCTAGAACAATTCCTTTTCAGGTTGAATGCTCCTGCAATGCGTGATAAGCATTCTCTCACTCTGGTTCTTTGGGTTTATCTAGGCATGCTTTAAGGTTTTAAATTACATTTTAAAACGTGAGTTTTAAATATCTAGGTGTGATTGAAAATGCAAAATGGCATTTTAAATGTGCATTCACATGCATATGAAAATGCGCTTCCACAGGACTTAACTGGTACATCCATAATCAAAAAAGTTATTTGGGTTTTTTTTTTAAGGTGAATTTTTTTATGTCCCTGAGTCCCATTAAAAAAACATTTCAAAGGTATTTTCTGATGGGTCACAGTGGATGAGAGTCAGAAAAGTTACAACCAAGGAAGAAAGAAAGTCCCCATCGTTCTGTAAAAGAAAAAGTTCGTGCTGGTTTCAAAGGATTAATTTCAGTTTTGTTTTTGGAAAGAAGAAAGAGAGGGAGGGAGGGGAGGAAGGAGAGAAAGAAGGGTGGAGGGCTAAAGAAAGGAGTAAAAGGGAGAAAGAGAAGGAAAAGGAGGACAAGGAAAGACCGATGAGCAATCCGTTCATCAGTGGATAGATGGGCAGGCAGAGATGCAGATACATTCTGAGAGTTAAGTTCAAAGTTGAAGGAAAGACGACCACCGGTCCATTTTCTAAATCGAAACTACCATCTGATCATTAAACATTTACCCTTCCTCCTGCCTTCCTCCTCCTCTCACACATTTGGATTTGCATAAAGGAGCTGTGATGGTGTTGAGCCTCTCTAGAGCCCCGATGCAAGTGGTGCCTTGGACAGCAACACGTGCAGGAGGGACACGCTGTCCACCTGGGGAAAGTCAGACCATCCGATCAGAGAGAAGGAGCAGAAAGCCCTCATCATTGTTGTCCCTTGCCTTGTCCCTTCTCCCTCGTTCATTGAACAAGCCATGGTGACTTCATCTTCAAACACTAGCTAACCACAAAACTAGAATGAAGAGAACTGTTTATTGGTATATCTTCATTTATGAAATATTGCTGTTACAATATCTTGGACCAGCGTCTTTCTTATTAGATTAATCATTCGTAGTATGAAAGCCTAAATTAATACCCAACTCTTTCACAGAGCCGTTCATTAATTGATAACTGTGAAAGCAAGTTTACCTAACACTGAGAAAGCTGTACTGTCCCCCTAGAGTCAAGAGTGCCCTTGACGGTTCTTAACTGAGATGCTTACAGTCCGTCCCAAGCAAAGACATTTGCAAAGTGCCTGGTCAGATTGGATCAGGCTTGAGCACTTTCATAAGTAACAAAATAACCTCCATTCCTTATTCAAATGGACTATTAATAATTAAAGATGAGATCAAAGCATTATTTTGCCATAAAATGAAGAAGAGGGATGACTTGGGCATTTGCATATTGCTAAAAATTAAGTTGCACAGAATGGTCTCCTTTTATTCATAAAAATGTACAATACATATTCATTCTTTGTTTTATGACCTTTCTATTCCCCATTCATGCTCAGGTCTGAAAAGCTAACTATAATGTCCAAAGCTCTGTTGTTCATTTCCAATATTTGGGCAGGAAGGGTTTCTTTGTAAACATCTCCCATCTAAAAATAGACCAAACCGAGCTCATCTCTTTCAATCGGCTTATGACTTCTTGTTCTGCACTGTGCTGATAAATTATCGCAAGCCACCATAATTTTGCCCAAGAAATGTTTGTGAAATAGCATGGGGCCATCTGTCATCCAGTCACTTCCTGGGTGGCTGTTATTCCCAATGGCATCCAAACACCTGAGCAAACCCCATGACTACCAGGCCAAGTGGTACTGAAAACAGCAGGTTCAAGATTGGGTTGATTTGGTCAAATAGTTCATTTTTAATACAGCTTAAAATGTGTCCTTTCCATTGCTCCACTTAGGAAAAAGAAATTGAGGCCACATTGTCGTCTGGTAACATGGTTTCTACTGAAAGGGTTTGGACAAATACCTACATACATAGTTGAATAAGTGAGTGTGAGCATTGCCCAAACGAGATTCCTTGTAACTCTGGATCCTGAACACAGACTTTATTTCAACAGCTCACAGAAAAGAATGGACGTCAGATTCATAGGTTAGCTATAAGCAGTTTAGAAGGTTTAGAAGGGTAGTGTTTTCTTTTTAAGCTTCAAAGTCTCTCGAATGCAGATATTGTACAAGAGAGTCCCGAAGTTTCACAGTTGGCAATTCCAGGCTTACATTAAGCAGGTTTGCTTGAATCGGTACCTGGAAAGGCTACAGTAATTCTGGTGTTTACAGGCTCCACTCAAGCAAGGCAGCAACAACATTTAAGAGGGATTAACAATCAAAAATTGCAAGCCCCCATCGCCACACAAGCCGGCCTGTTCATTCTGTACAGACCATAAAATCCATAACACGGCCCAGACCCCTGTCCAGAAAATGTTCACATCCTAAATTTAAAAATAGCTTTTATACATGACGGCTCTCTTTTCAATAAAACAAAGATTTGTTTATAGCTATAGATTAATTAAGAACCTTTTTCTAGGAGGAAGATCTGTAAGCCAGGGCCTTATTTTTTTTTTCTTTTCCTCTCCGTCTCCTTTCTTCCCCCCTCTCCCAAATCAGGGTTGTTTGTTTATTGGCTTAATTTTCCCTGAAGTGAAAATACACTTTGAAATGTAACATGTCATTATGCAATTTGTAGTAACAAAGTGCAGGCCCTTGTGCGCGACAGCACATGGGGCGGCTCCGCTCACAGCATCCCTTGTCGGCTGCCCGTTCCCCATCTGATTAACAGGCCTGTGTAAACACACAGCCAACCAGAACCCTGGCCGGCACACACTTCAGTCAGCCATAAAGCTGCCAGCCAAACATGGACACGAGGGCTTTAGGCAGAAATCTTAATTTGGGGCAAATGATCAAAACCTAGACAACATGGCCCCGGATCAGGACTGGAAAGAGCTAACCTCTGTTTTCATGAATGCTTCTCCAACCCCCAAACAGTGACTTCACAGCTGAAGGTGAAACGCTCAATAAAACATCTTTGAAATACAGGGCTTCTGAGGCAACACCATCAGATAGAGTCTTCACACCTTAAAACAAAGTCAAGGAGCAAAGGTAAGAGCGCTGGGAAGGGGAAATTTTTAACATGTCGGAGATGTTTGCAAAGCCTCTATTTTGACATGCCCAGGATGGATTCTCTGTCTGCGCAGGGAAAGCTAATATGCCTTCAGACTGCTGAAATAAATGGAGTTTGTACAAAGGACTGTTTTGTTGGCTTTTTCTTTTCTTCCCATTATTTTCATTGCTCTTAGCAAAAAAAAAGGTGGGGGGGGGCTTTAGACTGTTCACATAATGGGAAACTCAAATTGTGTAACGTAAATCAAGTATTTAGTAGGGAACAGTTAATTTCATTTAGTCTTTAAAAAAAGTGGGAGAAGAAAAGGGTACTCTCATAAGAGGGCAAATTTGTTTTCTCTGGAGCCCACCAGTGTTTTAGGACTCACTTTTTGACACATAATAATGGCCTGAGGGCCTGGTGTAGGATGTAGTACTTCACATATGTAGTGTAGGAGGCATAGCCTCCTCTTGGGGCCGTGCCACACCCGTTTCCTTTTCTCCTTTAGGACAATATGCTGGCACCAGTGAGGCCGACGAAGTCAGCCATACCAAATAGCCACTGTCCTGGCCTGTCTGTGGGAGAGCTCTGTGGCGCCGGGAGTGTGGAGAACTGGGCCTCATGATGGTTCCTCACAGCTCTTACCACGGCTCCGATTTGACTCCTTGATTTTCAGTTTCTGCCCTGTTTGAAAAGGAAAGGTAGCCAGCTGTTCCGGTCTGGCACCCACCCCCCAACACACACACACACACACACACACACATACACACATACACACACATACAGACAGAGACATACACACATACACACATACACACACATACACACATACACAGAGACATACATACACACACATACACACAGAGACACACACATACACACCACAAACACACACACGCATACATAAACAGCTTTAGTGTATCTAAATGTGCTCACAGTCATTTATTTTTGCCTCTTATAAGAACCTCATGCCTCATTCTAGGTGTTTGCCCAAACAGAACAAGAAACTGTGTGGACATATTAAGGGTTTACCTCTGGGTTTGTTTCCCAAGCACTTCACAAAATGCATATGGAATCTTAGCCTGTGGTTATGACCGTATCCACATTTATATATATTAAAAGCTGCAGTGCAAAGATTCTCAGTAATTTACCCTCAAGCCACACAGGGAATGGGCAGCAGAGCTGAAATACAACCCAAGAAGGCTTTACGCATGAGCAAGGCATTGTCCTTTCAGGTAGCCTTCTGCCCTTGTCTCTTAGCCTTGGGGCCAGTGCTCAGGTAGAATGGTACTACTCCATGGTGACACCACTTATGAACAGTGGCCTGGGACTTTCAGGAGCAAGTGACTCAGGGCGTGAAAGCTATGTGTCCCTAACACACCCTACACAACTTAGCGTAGGACCTTGGAAAGGCTGCTCACACCTCCGAAGTTTTGCTTTCCCATCCCGTGCCCATGGCTACACGACTGAGGAAATGACAGCTCCTTCCTCCATAGCAGTGAACTGCCCACGATTCGTGAGGAACGGGTGGTGTAGAAGTGGAGGAAGCCCCGGGTGAGCGTGTACTTTGACATGGGCCCAGCCTGTTGAGGACTCCGAGACCAACGGCCCACGGTCATTTGGCAAAGCTGTTACCCGTCTGGGCCAGGCTCAAGAGGAACGGCAAAGCTTTCTTCAGGAGTCCCGGTATGGGTGCTCACGGATGACTGGACCGTGTGTACAGACTCACTGCTGTAGCTTCCTCCCCGAGACCTCCTACCGAGGCCAGCAACCCCATGCTCTGCCTGATAAACACACGGAGCTTCAAGATGGTGGTGGTGGAGGTGAGAACACCCCGCTGATTCCCAGCTTCACTGTACGTGCGTCTGTGTGTCTGCCCTGTCTTTATTCCTTTGCTACCCCTGGACTCCAAGATTCTAGACTCGTAGGCTCATCATGGATGGCGAGGCCATTGTCTACTGATGCAGGTGTCTCTGCTCAAACTTTTAAAAATAATCTTAATTTTTTTTAACAAAATAGCAGGTTTTCATTGGTGCTTTTTCACAGGTTCTTACTATTGACTAACTCTTTCCCACCACCCTCCACTTCAATATTTCCACCCTCCACATTTCCCTCTACTATCATATCATATCTTCCCTGATATTCCACCTCCCTTAAGGCCTACACACACGCGCGCGCACACACACACACACGCACACGTGCACACGCACACACACGCACGCGCACACACACGCGCACACACACACGCACACACACGCACACGCACACGTGCACACGCACACACACGCACACGTGCACACGCACACACACACACGCACGCGCACACACACACACATGCACACGTGCACACACACACAGCAGGGGAAGGGATGGAGAGAGATAGTCCTTTTAGCTTAGGATATGTGTCTAAGAGAGCACATAAGGGTGTCTGTCTGCACCTTGCTCACCCAAGCCAGTATATTTTTATTCCATTTACGTAATTTCCCTGAAAATAAAATAGTGTTTTAAACACCTAACCTACAGAAATCACCCATTCTTCCTTTTCCCCTTCCCTACTTACCAAGTTAAGTCACTTTGGATAGATTTTGTGTGTGTGTGTATGTGTGTGTGTGTGTGTGGTGATTACAAATATGACAGAGAAAATTCTGTCCCCAAGACATAATTTAATAAAGCATGATGCTTTGATAATGCACTTTAAGGCACGGGGTCACACTGACTTTTTTTTCTTTCTTTTTCTTTTTTTTTTTTTTTTGTTCTTTTTTCTTTTGAGACAAGGTTTCTCTGTGTAACTGCTCTGACTGTCATGGAACGTGCTTTGTAGACCAGGCTGGCCTCAAACTCACAGAGATCTGCCGGCCTCTGCCTCCTGAGTACTGATTGGAATTATAAGCATACATTGGATTTTATGTACTCAAAATGTAAAAATTAAATTGATCCTATAAGTATTGTTAAAATCTAGAACACCCCCCCCTCTAAAAAATACCAGCATGGATTTCCAAAATTCAGCATTCCAGAATGTTCACTGAAGAAGAGTGTAGTCAGGTACATATGCACCTGTTCGTTAACAGGTCCAGGAAAAGATTCGATGCCGAAGGACCTTCTTCTCCAAGGGGACATTAGCCAGCCTGTAGTGGCTGGATTTCCTCATCGCAGCCTGCCTTCAGCCAGTTCTCACATTGGAACAAGTGGATGATAGTAGACACACAGTGGAAATCCCTCACAGAGCTGCCCTAAATGCTCTTCTGACAGTGTTGAGAAATCTTTGCCTCTCTTGAGAACACTAGATCCATCTCTCCAGTGCTAGCACACACAGTAGGCCCTTTAATATCTGCAATAACAAATTAGATATCAATATGCAGACAAAGTTGCTTTTTCCTAGCCTCGTGGAGGGAAAGCCTAGGCTAGCTCCCTTCAAAGGCCTTGCAGATACTGGAGTGCTGGCCTGCACCAAAGGACGTTTTTATTCACCAATTCAAGCTATACTAACTGTTGAAAGGAGAATAGATTCTCAAATGAGGTTTCAAATTATCCTCGCCTTTGAGATCATCGGTGCTCACAGCCCAGTATTTGTACAAGATGAAGTGATTTACTGACTCGAGCTTGGAAAATCTGGAGGGCGACTCCAAAAGGCAAGAACGTGTTGCCGAGTCAATCGCTCACCCTGCCAGGGAAACTTCGGTCGTTTCCAAAACTGTTATGAGACACTGATCTCCTTCCAGGCAGAAAGATCGCTAAAGAGGCTGGAGGAGGTCGGCCACACAGCCAGCGTGGACAGCGGGAGGTTTTGGCAGGACGCTTCCACCCCAAAAGCAGACGGAGTCCTGGAAGAGTGCTCACATAAACAAAGTTCACACAGACAGCTTCAACGCTGTGCAGAGACTCACTCATCCTTTCCAAGATCAAAGCCTGTGCTAGAGACACAGTCCCGCGGAACAGAGTGTCCTTTCTGGAATGTCCACCATGACAGAAGAGACTGGAACTGGAGCCAAAACCTTGCCACCTGCAGCCAGTGGCTTCCACGCTATGATTTTCACAGGCTGGGGAGCTTGTAGCAAATGGAGCAGCAGAAGATCAGAACAGAGGAAAATCTGAACTTGTCTCCCACAAACCCAGCCATCCGTCCATCTATGCCATACCAGAGGGCCAGAACTCAGCTCGGGCCTATGGCTGAAACACAAACACAGATGCTATTTTTGCTGCCTTGTCGGCAATGTGACCAAGGCTTGAGTTTCCTCACTTGCAAAACTGCACCTAATCCAAAGTATTTAATGAGAGATTAGCTTGTGGAATGGCCCTCAGAAATTACAATTACTGTCTGAAGTCACATGGTCCCGGGTTTGGATCTAACTCTGTTACTTAGTATGAACTGGAAGAAATGATCATCTTTGGGCAAAGTCCCCAACTGTAGAAAAGATTTCTATGTGGTCTTGACAACACTGCCATGGTGATTTGATTTTACATGTCACACAGTAGGAGTTCAGTAAATGGCACCAATTAATATTTTTCCAGGTTCCCGGTGGAGAAGGCACACAGGACTGGTTAGGCTGGAAGAAACATAGCTAGTGAAATGTAAGATCCAAGTCCCTACAGCTTCATCCATATACAAAAGAGATGCATCTCTGGGGATGATGGAGTCCTGGGTGTTTGAGATACACAACTTATTTTAAGGCTGCGAAGGAAACCTGGGCATGGTCCCAAATTGAACATCTGCAGGCAGATAGGATGACGAAATATATTAGTATTGAGGAATAACTTTCTCCTGTCTTCCTTCTTGGAAAACATCTGGGGTCTTACCCTCCCCTTCACTCGCCCCCCCCACCGAATTGACTCTTGGCTGACAGTTTATCAGAGATAAGTGGAAACACCTGGGGGCAGATAAGGCCACTGAAAATGATCAGGTGAGGACCCCTAGGGGCCACGTGCCACTGACTGTATTTTTTCCATTTCGGGCAGGTTGGAAGGCGGTAAGTTTTTCTTTTTGTTAATTCATTCATTCATTCATTTGTTCATTCGTTCATCACTCAGCCGTTCATAGTGAACACCCACAAGATTGCAGGTTGCCCGGCTCCGTGCCTCAAGTACGAGGCCTGAGCCACCAGCTAAGGTAGATGGCTGTTGTTCCTGCTTCTAAGATTTTCCTCAGAAAGGGGTGTAAAGAGCTCGCTGTAGATTTTGTGTGACTCTTTAATAGCCTTCTCTTCTATCAAGCCGAGCTCTCTCTGGCTACAATATGTCATATCTACAGAGATGCAAGACCTAATAAAATCTGTTGTGCCCTGTGGCTATTCGGAGATAATTTTATGGCCATACATGCGACAGTAACCTCCCACAGCACGCAAACTTCGCATCTCTTTTTCTTCCCAGGTCTCTATGCCACTCTAGACTAAACAATCTTCTGTCACCTTTCTCCAAGGGTCTGACTCGCCATCCCTTTAATTGGCTTGTTCTTCTCTCAACTCATTCCAGCTTCTCTACCCAACACTCAGGGGCCAAAACCCATGCAAAACTCTAACACTTGACAACACCTAACTGCCACTGGAATGAGACTAGACAAGTGTGTTTCCACATAGCCACCATTTGGGGGCCAAGAAAGTTCGGAGCATTCTGCATCTCGGTTTCCTCCGCCAGAAAGGTTTTTCATCACAAAGAACAAGGATGGAGATCCTGACATTGGAGAGACCAAGTCCAGATTCACTAATTCAGAAAGGTGCAGATTAGCTAGGGAAGGGAAAGAAAGAGGAGAGTAATTCTGCCTAGAGCAAATGCATGAGCAAAGATTCGGAGGCTGAGATGTGGGAAACAAGTTTGACTAGATAGCAAAGAACCAGGGGAAAGGCTAGGAAGTGAGGCTGGGGAGGGTTAGGAGACAGACAGTATAGGGCTTTGCATGCCAAAGGTCCCATGAAGATGACAGTTGCAAACAGTTCTGCACGGTTTTTAAATGATGACTGGCTGTAGGTTCGGCAGAGCATAGGTTTGGAGAAAGTAGGAGGCTCCTGAAGTAATCCAGGACCGCAAAAGCACAGACCACAGTGTCATCTGGGGAAACAGAGGTGGACACATCTGGAAAGGAGAATCAGAGGACCTACTGGCTCAGCGGATGTGACAGGGGAGAGGGAGGTGCAGGGGATGGCTGCCAAGGGCCTGACAGGCTCATCTCAGGTTGGTGAAGCTGTTTCCCGGGAATGCCGGGGGAGGAAAGAGGTAGGGAGACGGTGCGAGTTCAGACTGGGGCCGCTCAGACTCTGCAGTGCCTGGAGATGGCCAAGTCAAGATGTGGAATCGGCAACTGGATTTATGACCAGGAGCTCAGAGGAGTGTCTGGCCTGGAGACATAAATTCAAGAGTCATCAGCACATAGATAATAATGAAAAAAATGAAAACATGGGTGAGATTTCAGGAGGAGGGTGTGGACTGTGACTGAGATGAGCGCGGGAGATCAAATCCCGAAAGTCTCCAAGGCTCGGCAGTCAGGAAGGGGAAATGGTGCCGGCAAAAAGGGTACAGAGTCCAGGGCGGGAGTGGGGGGGGACCAGGAGAGTGCCAGGGTGGAAGAGGGGAAACCAGCAAGGAGGCTGTCACAGGAGCTGAGAGTCAGTGACCTGAGCCAGGTCACATTCCTATCAGACTTCAGAATATATGCTGTCCTGGGCTTCTCCATCTTTGAACCTAGTGTGGTCAAAGTTATAACTGTAATACTAAGTTACACCTCATTTCAGCAGCGACTTCTGGTATACAAATATTTCAGAGAATTAAGAAAACCAACCCCCAAAAAAGGGAAAAAAAAGAAACATTAAGTGGTTGTTGCTCAGGCCTGGTTACTAATATTTAAGTGTTTACTAAGAGAAACTTTTAAATATTTATTTATTACATATACAATATATTGTGTCTGTATATGCTGCAGGCCAGAAGAGGGCACCAGACCTCATTACAGATGGTTGTGAGCCACCATGTGGTTGCCGGGAATTGAACTCAGGACCTTTGGAAGAGCAGGCAATGCTCTTAACCACTGAGCCATCTCTCCAGCCCTAAGAGAAACTTTTAATTAGCTTTTGCAGAGAGCCACTTTAGCTTTTATTCGATAAATTCTGAAAAGACGATGTTCACTTTCTTTACCCATGATAAAATGGAAAGAACCTGTAGGCAGGACTAGGGTGGAAGAGGATCACAAAAGTGTGTGAACCTGTCACTGGCCAGTCAGTGATTGCCAAAGAGAAATGAACATCTACAGAGGCAACAAAACAGAAAACAAACCTGCAATCTGTGTCCACTTCTGTTGTGGAGTAGAATATTTGTTTAACTATGTAAAGATGTGTTGCAATAGTTTTTGCTGCATTTGTTTAACTATGTCAAGATGTGCTGTTTCGCCTTGCCTACCTAAGGCACCTGACTGGTATAATAAAAATCTGAATGACCAATAGCTAGGCAGAGGAGGGATAGGCGGTCAGCGAGTGAGGGGAGCCAGTTAGCCAGATGGACCATCCAAGCAGCCATACGTGAAGAAGCAGGAAAGCCAGTTGCGTAGTATGTACATGAAGGAAACGAACTTCGGGTACACATAGATGAATAGAAAGGGGATAATTTAAGTTAAAGAAAAAGAGCTAGCTGGAAACAAACCAAAACTAGGGCTGAGCATTCATAATTATTAAAGCCTCTGTGTCATGGTTTGGGGGCTGGCGGTCCAAGAAAGACTGCTACGAATTTTGTCAACAAACATTCCCCCACCCCCAATAAACCCTAGGTGAAGCCTGTTTGTAATCATCCAATAAACTTGAAATACATGTTTAAAATGTGGGAAGGAAGCCTATCATCTGATTGTGTGTTTGTTCTGTCCTTTGTAGTCTCCAGAAACTGGTGCTGACCGCTGAAAGCTCAGCTGGGTTGCCGCTAAAGTTTCTGATAGGAATCTATTATGGATGGAAAGCAAGGTAAACATGGCCTTGTTCTGAGAGCCTGGGACCAATGGGTGGGTTTAGGAATCCTCCAGTCCAAAGCCTCCTGTGGGACTTTGACTTAATGGATTTGTAGCTCTTACTATCATTCTCATTAAGTTGTAAACTTGCGGACTGTGGTCGTGCATGCCTATAATTCTAAAATTCTGAAGAGAAGGAGCATGAGTTTAAGGCAAGCCTGGGCTAATCAAGGCGAAGGGGGTGGCAACAGGGGAGCGGGGAAGAGGAAGAAGAGGCAAGAAACTGAAAACAGAAGAAAGTAGTAAAATCCACCTTGTGGAGAACCTACAAGCTGTAGCAAAGGAGCAGAAAGAAGAGAGGAAAAGGGAGGGCTAGATATTTAAAGAAACTTAACAGAGAAAGACAATCCTGTTTATTAGTAAATACACATTTATAGATCATGTACGGGGAAAATTTTAAACTGAACAGACATAAGGGATAATTTATTTTAGGTATGATAACAACATCATAATCATACATTTAAAAACTCTGTCCTCTATCAAGACGTATACTGATGTATTTCAGATTGAATGACATGATGTCTGGTGCTTATAAACATGGGGATCGGGAGCCATGGGTACCGGGGAGAAGGTTTGAGTAGAGCAGGAAGTCTCAGCCGCGTGTCAGCTGAGGCTGCCTAGTGAGCATCCGGGGCTCATGGGGGATCTATGCTCTCTCTACTGTCAGTCGATAAAGACTTGAGATGTTCCTAACAAAAAGCTAAATGTTGTTTTTAAATTCATTTCTTTTTTTCTGGGAGATTTTCTCCAGCAAGGTGGACTTAACAATATCAAATACCAATTATTTGCAAAGCCCTGTGGGTAAATAGGAAGTTAGATTGAGAAGAGGTCACCTCAGATGGCAGAGGCACACTGTATGGTTACCTTGTGACTAGAAACAACCAGAGGAAAGCAAGCAAGAGAGGAAAGCCTTGTCTGGCTGGGTGCATGGGGCAGAGGGCCGTGTGTCTCGGTGCATGGGGCGGAGGGCTGCATGCCTCAGAACTGATTTCCAGCTGAAACATTCATGGCTTTCATTCAGGGCAGACAGCAAAGTCTGGCTTCTGTGTCTGGGTTCTGGAAGAGCATCTGCGCCCTTGACTTTGAAGCCCAGCTCCTTCTCGTCTCCTCTCTCTTCCTTTGTTCCCTGTCCTCTGCTCCAGAGATGGCTCCCGTTCACTTGCTAATTCCACCACGCAATGACAAAGTTCCCGAAAGTTTTAAGAAGAAAAGACTTTGCAATGACATCCAAGCTACGTGGAATAGATACTTCATTTCCAAAGCTGTTGGTTCTTTCTCTCATGCTGGAACTGTACCCCCTAAAGATCCCCTCGCTGTCTGGCTATCAGGGCAGTGGGAAGGCAGCAAAGCATTCTCGGTGGCTCCTTGACTGGGTGGGAAACAGGGCTATCCAGACAGGGGAGCAGGAACAACAGACCTCTCCCTCTTTCTAGTCCCTGAGTATCTGAGAACAAAGGCCAAATTGCACCTGCCTGGAATTTCTAGAGTAGCAGAGTGACTAGGGGTGCCATGTTCAGCAAATGCTTGCCTGGACTTTGAGACCCTCTCTGCTGGATTTTCAACACTATTCCCGAGGCCAAGAAGCTAACCATCCTCTGGAATTCTACTTATCTTTAACAGTTTATCTTCAGCATCACCAAATTACAGATCTTCTCCGAACCTGATCTTCAAAGCTAAGGGAGCCCTCCTATGATGCCCAGGTCTTTGCTTATAGAGCTTGGATGTACAGAAACACCAGCTCCTTGGTAAACTTCTGGAGGTCTGGGCTGTGTCTCAATTACCTATCACCCAAACCATGCCTGACTCGTGGATGATACATATGATTATATGATCATATATGATATCATATGATAATACGCATGAGCTCCACCCATGGCCTTCCAATGCCCTTCTGTTACCGTCCTCCCCTCCTTCTGCTCTGCCCTTGTGAACACCTCTCCTTTCCCATGACCCCCACCCCTTCCAACGCTTGACTCTTTCAGAGTTGAGTCATAAGAAATGCAGAGGAGAGGCTTCATTTTTATGCCCCA
The DNA here is from genome assembly GCF_014885135.2 of Alexandromys fortis. Classification (NCBI taxonomy): domain Eukaryota; kingdom Metazoa; phylum Chordata; class Mammalia; order Rodentia; family Cricetidae; genus Alexandromys; species Alexandromys fortis. The sequence continues at coordinate 1,704,603 of NW_026067970.1, forward strand.
AGCTCAGGTTGTCTCCATGACTTTCCCCGTGGCCAGCATTTGGCTAGGGATAATTTCCACCTTACCCAGGCATCCTCCTGCTCTTGCCGCCTCATGGGCCCATCACGGCTTTCTGGATGAACAAATTCCTTCTTCCATCAATAGGAGCTTTGTGAGCTCAGCAGATGCCACTGGGCCGAGAAGTCAAATAAATATGGTTATTTAAACAACATTATATGGCACTGTGCATAATTCAGGAAATTCAATTATGTTTCTCTGGCAACAGCAACGCAAGCTCAGGCTGGGTGGACAGACCCTGCTTTCTGAGGTGCCAGGAACTGACCTTCATGCCTTCACATGGGTGGGGACAATGTGATCTGGCAGAATCACCGTTACCACTGGAACCCTGCCAGGGTCCCCTCAGTCCGATGCTGACCAATGCAAAGCTGCTTCCCACTAACATCAACCTGGACATCTGTAAGTATGGGAAGATGCAGCATCGAAGGCACAAAGTAGAAGACAGATGCATGGAAGACGCAGAACGGCTGTTCGAATGGGAAATGTCAGGGTCACACATGCCAACTGCCTACTGCCTACTGTCTAGTATGCAGGTCATTAGCTAACGGGAGACCAATGGCGTACTGGCTCGGAGCATAGATTTTGGTACCATCCTTCACAGGTTCACAATGTCTGTGTCTCTGTTTCCTTGGTCATCAAGTAGAAATCATGGTATTAGTTGAGTGCAGGTTCTATTTGATTTCTATTTGATGTTACTGAAAAACGTCTAGTCAAGATTTACTAATGGCATTGCTTAGCCCTGTTTTTTAAGTCTACTTGTAACCTGATGCTTGCACCAAGATCAGAACTGGGGTGGCTGAGTATATGCTATTTTGGATCTACGATTTTTCATTTTCTCTACAAGCCATATTTATTTTTCCACTCCTCATTCGCCCGTGAGCTCCAGTGAAGACTTTCCTCATCTAGAGAGGAAGGCAAAGGTTAGGCTTTGCTTCTTAGAGGATGCGGAAGCTCACACAGCGGCGGGTTTTTGCAGTTTGACAGTTCCACTTGAGCCCCATGCTGCTGATTTATAAGACGTCAAGCTCATTGGCTTCCCCCTCGCTTCTCCCCTGGTCGTTTCTCAATCAAGTCACTGGCTGCGAACATCTGAGAAAGACATTTTCCAAGAGATGCACAGACAGCCCATTCACATTTCATAACTTTGCAGGGGCTCCGCAGATCCACAGTTCAGAGCCAGCATCCGTCCCCTCGGCTCATGAGTGCTGGCAAGCAAGTCCCCTCCACACTTGGCCTCTTTGACTCTAATGCTAAGTGACAGGGCTAACACAGCACACACTGTTCTCCAGCCTGGCCCAGCCTTGCCTGGGCCAGGAGGATTAGGCAGGGAAATACGAGCGGAAGATACCCAGTAGATTTAGTGACTTAATTGTCTGAGTGCTTGAAACTATGGGATTAATTCCACTTTAAATACAGTTGCTTCTTTCTCACTAATAGGAATTTGGTCGAACTAATCCATTTGAATAAAGACCTAATAGAAACTCCGAAGAATTCCTGACAGAGCTTGCCCACCCACTCTCTCCCTTTTTTCTAAAAGGTCCTCACCTTTCCCCACTTTCTCAACAATCCGACCTTAAAATGCATAAACCTCTCCTCTGAAACTGGAGTTTTGCTCCTAAATCTTCCATCTGCGCTTGGTGTAACTCGCAATGGCCACTTTCTGCGCTGTTCTCAGGCATGTCTTGGTCAATTAGTACAATGTCAAAGCCGTGTGGAGTTATTGTAACTCCAGCTGTGAGCTGTTAATAATAAACTTGCCCACAGGACGCTCCTGCCATATGGTAGATGGTCAATCAAGGCTGAAATATGCATTAGGAAAAAAAATGATCCAGTCAACAGCGGGTGGGTGTAGGTGGATGGCTAGGATGCTGGCATGTGACAGCTGAGCCTGGGTCAGTGGCTGTAGCACTGGTACCTGTGACTTGTTTCCACTTGCAGTGACTGTGGCGAAGCACGAAGGTGTGATAACGGGTAAATGACCGGCTGGAATCAGACGAGTAGACACAACACACCGAAATGTATATTGTGGGTCAGGACGTGGGGGCTGCGGGAAAGATTCTTTGGGAGGGAAAGGACCCAGCCCCACATGCTGGTCATGGGAAATGAACTGTGTGTTACAAGACACATTTTATTTAATGGGAGTTTTGGGGCAATAAAAGCCAAGCTGATGAGTGGCGGACAAGGGAGGGAGGGGCAGTAACCTACTTGGCTGACGGCATGACCTCCCTCCCTGGGGTGTCAAGGCTTGATGGCTTCAGATTGGTTCTGAGCTGGGAGGCTGGGGCAGTATGGGTGTGAGTGGGAAGACTTGGTGTGTAGCTGGACCATGAGAGCATCCCTAGAGGGCTAGCTGTCCACCAACGAAAGCAAACGATATCTCAGGGGGCGGGGGATTGCTTGTGTCAATGACCAAACTATTCTTTTTTTGTTTGTTTATTTTTTATTATTTATTTATTTAAGATTTCTGTCTCTTCCCCGCCACCGCCTCCCATTTCCCTCCCCCTCCCCCAATCAAGTCCCCCTCCCTTGTCATCCCAAAGAGCAATCAGGGTTCCCTGCCCTGTGGGAAGTCCAAGGAGCACCCACCTCCATCCAGGTCTAGTAAGGTGAGCATCCAAACTGCCTAGGCTCCCACAAAGCCAGTACATGCAGTAGGATCAAAAACCCATTGCCATTGTTCTTGAGTTCTCAGTAGCCCTCATTGTCCGCTATGTTCAGCGAGTCCGGTTTTATCCCAGGCTTTTTCAGACCCAGGCCAGCTGGCCTTGGTGAGTTCCCGATAGAACATCCATCCCCATTGTCTCAGTGTGTGGGTGCACCCCTCGCGGTCCTGAGTTCCTTGCTCGTGCTCTCTCTCCTTCTGCTCTTGATTTGGACCTTGAGATTTCTGTCCGGTGCTCCAATGTGGGTCTCTGTCTCTGTCTCCTTTCATTGCCTGATGAAGGTTAATATTCAGGAGGATGCCTATATGTTTTTCTTTGGGTTCTCCTTCATATTTAGCTTTTCTAGGATCACTAATTATAGGCTCAATGTCCTTTATTTATGGCTAGAAACCAAATATGAGTGAGTACATCCCATGTTCCTCTTTTTGGGTCTGGCTTACCTCACTCAGGATAGTGTTTTCTATTTCCATCCATTTGCATGCAAAATTCAAGAGGTCGTTGTTTTTTACTGCTGAGTAGTACTCTAATATGTATATATTCCATACTTTCTTCATCCATTCTTCCATTGAAGGGCATCTAGGTTGTTTCCAGGTTCTGGCTATTACAAACAATGCTGCTATGAACATAGTTGAGCATATACTTTTGTTGTATGATAGGGTATCTCTTGGGTATATTCCCAAGAGTGATATTGCTGGGTCCAGGGGTAGGTTGATTGCGAATTTCCTGAGAAACCGCCACACTGCTTTCCAAAGTGGTTGCACAAGTTTGCATTCCCACCAGCAATGGATGAGTGTACCCCTTTCTCCGCAACCTCTCCAGCAAAGGCTATCATTGGTGTTTTTGATTTTAGCCATTCTGACAGGTGTAAGATGGTATCTTAAAGTTATCTTGATTTGCATTTCCCTGATCGCTAAGGAAGTTGAGCATGACCTTTAAGTGTCTTTTGGCCATTTGAACTTCATCTGTTGAGAGTTCTCTGTTCATCTCAGTGCCCCATTTTATAGTTGGGTTGATTAGCCTTTTACGGTTTAGTTTCTTGAGTTCTTTATATATTTTGGAGATCAGACCTTTGTCAGTTGCGGGGTTGGTGAAGATCTTCTCCCAGTCAGTGGGTTGCCTTTTTGTCTTAGTGACCGGCAGGGACCGGTGACCAAACTATTCTTACACATCCCTAGGTCAATTTCACCTGAAATTATAAAGAACCAGTGAAGAATGATAGAAGGCCATGTGAGGTGTTTGAACTCATGCTTTTTCTTGATTAAAGCCAAGTTCTACACACCAGATCTCTCGCAGGTGGGGCAAAAGTGATGAAATGAAATTCCAAACCCCCTCCCATCACCTCTGCTTCACCCCGAAGACCAGGGTCTAATCATGCCAACTCTGCCAAAGCCAGTTTTCTCTATGAAGACCCTGGTGGGGCTCAGCAGCCTGCAGCCTACTGTGGCTGCCCCTCCTGCTTCCCTCTAGCCAGGAGGCGATAGTCAGTTATTGCTTTTTCAAAAGGCTAAGAAATAAACAAGGACGATGTGTCATGAGCACAATGGCCATTGGAGTCAAGCCTCGCCCATTCGCTTCCATGTGGCAATGATGGGTTCTGCATTTGTAATAATAATGACCACCCCTATGGTCTATGGTATATCCAGCTGGAGAGATGGCTCAGCAGGTAAGAGCACTGGCTGCTCTTCTAGAGGACCTGGAGTTCAATTCCCAGCACCTATGTGGCAGCTTGCAATTGTCTGAAACTCCAGTTCCAGGGGATCTGACACCCTCACACCAATACACATAAGATAAATTTAAAAAGAAAATCAAGAATGGTAGTTTCTGTCTGGCCCTTGACAACATTAAAAGTTTGCTAATTTATACCCGAGGCCAATGATGTGAATCACCCTTGAATTTAGGATGATGGAGGTTACCATGTTTGACCACATAGATTTAAAAGTGAAGGAATGCAAATTTAAAAGCCTGCCCTGGCATGGTACCTGAAAATGGCATATTCTAATTTGGAGATGCAACAGGGACACAGAAAAGAAAGCAAAGGGGAGGGGGGGTAATGTCTGGGTCTGGAGGTGATGGTTAGCAGAGGGAGAGAATGGGAGCATCTTTTAGTGAGGTGTCAGGAAAGCTACCATGTTGAAGATATTCAGCCCATTTCACAGATGGAGAAAACAGAATCCATGAGGTGATGTAGTGAAAGACAAAGCATTAGCAAGGTAGAGGAGCAGGCATCAGTCCAAATCTGTGCAGCTGGCTGCTCATCTCTCCATGTCAAAAGGATACATGGGAGCAGAAGCAGGAAGTGGATGGTTCCTGACTGCTAAACTACATGGGGGCAAAGGGGATGCTGGCAATAAGATAAGGAGATGCAAATACAACTAGAGGCTGGAATAGGCAGATTACAGGAGTGGTTAGAGGCAGGGTGAAGGGGTTGCAGGAATCAGAATTGGCAGACTGTAGATACTGCCTGGAAAGTCTGCTGAGACCTAAAAGCAACTGCTCTTAGAAGTATGTCCTGTGAAATCCACGTGGAAGGAATATCGTATAATAAAAGATAAATGTCTCGGCAGCTGTCCCAGCTAGGATTTCTATTGCTGTGAAGAGACATCAAGGCCATGGCAACTCTTCTAAAGGGGAAAGCGTTTGGGGCTGACTTACAGTTTAGAGGTTTAGTCCATTATCATCATGGCAGACATGGTGCTGAAGGAGAAAAGAATTCTACATTTCAATCCACAGGCAACAGGAAGTGTACTGTGTCTCACACTGAGTGTAGCTTGAGCATATAACGAGATCTCAAAACCCACCTCTGCCGTGACACACTCCCTCCAACAAGGCCACACTTCCTAATAATGCCACGCTCTATGAGCCAAGCACTCAAGCACATGAGCCTATGGGGGGCCAAACCTATTTAAACAGCCATAGCAGCTTTAGTTATAACCTGCAAGACTTGAAAGCAACCAAGATGGAATCTGGACCAGAGCATCCATATGACAGAATAAGAGTCATCAATGAGACAAGCTGACAATCAGCTAAAGGATGCTAAATGAGCCTTCAGTGCATATTGCGAAGAGAAAGGAGTCCACTGAAGAAGGTTCTCTGCTAGGGAATTGTTTTTAATGGCTCTCAGAGGTTGAAGGGTGACTGGTAGAAGACATCTGGGCAGGAGAATTATTCTCGTACAACACGGCAATGGTGCATACACACTATGATACATCCATCAAAGCCCACAGAATGTCCATCCCAAGGAGTGTGTCCTGCTGCGGCTGTAGACTTTAGTTAGTACTGTGATAACCAATACATCAAGATTGGTTCATCCATTGTTAGAGGTATAGCAAACTCGCTCAGCCTTGTAAGAATGAGGAGCAGTGGGGTTTGGGTGGAAAGGATAGATGAGGAAAGCCATTGTTTTTCATTCCATGTTTAATGTAAACCTAAAACTTCTACACACAAGAAATGTAATTCAAGAAAAGTAAGCCAGTCCCCTTGAGCTTTGCCCGCCTTGAGCTCAGCTGCTCCCTGCGGCCAGAACCAAGGGGTAGAGCAGTTCTCGGCGGCCTGGGGGGGCGGGCGGCCGTGCCCAGCCTGGGGCTGCGCGAGACACAATGTAAAAAAAAAAAAAAAAAAAAAAAAAAAAGTAAGCCAACTCAGCTACTTGAGTGGCTGAGGTAGGAAGATCACAAGTTCAAGGCAGGCCTTGGCGAAACCCTACCTCAAAACCAAAAGTAAGAAGAGAACTGAGGATATATTTCAGGAGCAGAGAGCTTCTAGCATGCCCAAGGCACAGGGCTCCATGCCCCTTCCCACCCTCCAACACACACCAGACCAAGGCTCTAAAACTGGACCAAGTGGTCGGTGCAGAGCCCACCACATCCTAAGACTCTGATAATAGACAGATACCTGACTTTCCCCCTTTGGTGAAGAGTAAAAGAAAGGCCACTAGGCCAGGAGCATCAGCCCTGGGAGTGTTGGGAAATACACAGCAGCAAAGCAGAACACATAATTCCTTTTGTCTCAGGCACAGGAGGTCACTTCACACTCAGTGGCCCAGCCACCAACATGTGCATGACTGTGGTTGTTGTTTGAAAGACTGTCCACATGCCAAGCTTCTTCCAACTTTGGGCAAAGCATATTTCTTGTGGCTTTTCTGCCGTATGATAGAAACTAGCAACCGGCATGGCAAAATGTGCTGACTTTAGAACTCAGTGTGGGTATTAACATGTCTTCTCGTCCACATCCTGCCTCAGAGCTTACATGCCGAACAGCCTGACAGAAACTTGGCCATGCCACTTAGCAAGTGGCAGTGTGGCCGGCAACGCTCACTGATGTGTCTAGTGCACTCATGTTGACCGGCAGAGGTGGCCCCTGCCTCGCTGAGTCCCCGCTCCCCTCATTTGCCTGACAGTTTCTGGAATGCCACACAGCACTGGCCTGGAGGAGGGTGAGGACTGAGCTCATGTCAGAAGACTGTTTCTACCTAATCCCTCAAAAATCATAATTACATGAAGATGTCAGCTGGTCCCGCAGAAATAACAAAACCACCCTGTAAGAAGATCATGAGGAAAGGTGGACACAGCTCCAACTGAGATGTGTTATTAAATTCTACATAAGGGCACACCCAAAGTACACATAGATTTTAAATTATGCATATTCTTCTATACACACAAACACACGCGCTTTCCAAACACTTTCGGAGAGAAATCAACATTGCCCATTTTCACTTGTATGTAAACTTCGTATATCTAAAACTTAAACAGAGGAGGGTTTATGACTTTAAAAACGCACATGTGTAGAACATTTAACAGTGATTTCACAGAGAGACCCTGTATTTACATCTTTTAATTGTGTAATACATACTCTGTTTATGTGTATTGACATTTATGATTGAAAACCAAGCAGCCCCACGCCAGTGAGTTCTTCTTTGCTTTTGAAACAATCCCAGGCCTTGAAGCAATGTGCTTAGGAAAGGCTGAAGAATGAGGAAGGGTGCTGAATGTTGGCTGAGTCCAAAACGCTTAATAAGGGAAAATAATAAAAATTTAAAATCATAAAAAAATTAAAGTAAAAAATAGATTATATACAAACAAAATCAGGGGCTATTTTCCCCGTGGAAAGACAAAGCATCTTTCTGTGTCTGCCACTGTGAGTCATCTGAAAGACGGAGAGGTGTGAGGTCTGGGCAGGGACAAGGAGGTAGGCCACCCTCTGTGGAGACCCCATCCAACACTTCTCAATGAGGATTCCAGAACGCGTGGCAGGTAAATGCCTGTATTGTCTTCTGAGCTACAGCTGAACACTTCATTTGGTAGGACCACAAAAGTTTGCTTCTTACAGCCGAGCCGCGGGTCTTTAATCGCAGCTGTGTTTGGAAACTTTCTAAAATCAGAAAGGATGTGGTCTGAAGCGTTGAAGTGTGCAGCCACGTGTGGGATACACAGCTCGGAGACGTGGAGTGGCTCGTTTATCAGGTCATAAGGCAGAGTCTCAAAGCTGGGATCCAACAGAAATTTCTAACCCAGACCAGAGGTTGCTGAGTGCCTTCATCCACTGAGGCCCATGAATTTTTCTGCTTCCCTCCACAGCATTGAGTTCTGCTGCCCTTTGGCACATATTATTAATGTTACTGACACTTCCGCTTATTCTCCCCTCTGTATCAGTAATGCAGCCTTATGAATCTAATAAATATCAGCCTAGACTTCAATTGTACATTGGTGAATTCTCTCTCTCTCTCTCTCTCTCTCTCTCTCTCTCTCTCTCTCTCTCTCTCTCTCTCTCTCTCTCTCTCTCCCTCTGTGTGTGTGTGTGTGTGTGTGTGAATGTGTCCTTTTGCTAACTTTCCAGTGCTTTGAGGCAAACTGTCACCCCAAGTGAGCTGTGGGGTGAGAGGAATGGCGGCGTCCTGAGGGAGGCACCGGCAATGTTTATGAGGTCATATCAAGCTGCTCTAGAAACTCATATGGTAACGTCAGTCTTCAAACTCAAAACTAGATGCTCTTCTGGAACTTATGAATGTTCTCTAGTTTAAATTCCAACTGCTGTAGAAACAAACAAGCCTAAAGAATTTCCTAGTCCATTCTGCAGAGCCTCATGAAAAGGTCAGGCTGGGGAGATGGGTGGGGAACCCTGAAACAAACCAAAATAACCAACAAGAACAGCTTTAAGGACGGGCTGGGGAGATGGGTCCAGTGGGCACAGTGCTTGCAGGGTCTTGAGGGCTCTCAAGTGTCTGCAGGCGACACAGCCTAAGCTTTTGTCTTGTCTAACCCCAACCCACGAATCTGAACCTAGGGGAGAACGGCAGCACCATGGTAACAGGTTGGGGTATCTTGGTTGACTTAAACATTTTGTAAGGTTGACTTGAAACTAAATTTCACTGAAGCTCTTCACAGTAGAAGGTGCATACATGTGCAAATGAACAGACTTGATGGTTCTTAAGAAAGGCTCATGAATGGAACATGGCCAAGTGAACAGATGGAGACCCAAAGTCTGGAAAAATCCTGGTTATTTGGGACAAAGGGTGAAGAAACATATGGCCATTCAGATCAGCCCTGCAAGCTGGGTCTGCTGATGAGCTAGCTGGTCCCTGTGAAGTGGAGACTTTCCTAGCCAAAGCCTTTTGCTGATCCCCTGTGAAACATCTTAGGGAAAGAAAGTTGAAACAAAGAGGCAGAAGGACATTGGGAAAGAAACCTGCGTGGCCATCCTGACGCCAGCTTGTTCCCAGGTGAAATGACTCTGAAGGTCTATTCTAGGGAATTCTAAGCTTTGGGTATGTTCTTAAGAGATCTGAAGAATTAAGAGTCTACATTGTTAGGACTGGATTCTATGGAGCTAACAGACAGCCCAATGTAACAATGGTTTCTTTAACACAAAAGTCCAGCTCTCTCATGAAAGAGACCCAGATATGTCAGCCAGTTTCAGGTACCACTTACTTTCTACCTTGCTCAACATATGGCTTTCTCTCCTCCACTTCTAAGATTTATTTATTTTTAGTTTGTGTGATTTGGGGTTTGGCCTGCATGTGTGTCTGTGTACTACAGGGGCACAGTGAGCAGAGAACCCAGAAATTCAGAAGAGGACTACGTAAGAATGCTGCTTATAGGCTTGCTCCTCCTGGCTCACTCAGCTTGTTTCTATTAACATCCAGGACTACCAACCCAGGGGCAGTACCAACCCAGGGGCAGCACTACCCATACTTATCTGACACTTCCATATCAAGAAAATGTATCACAGGTTTGCCCACGGGCCAGCCTGGTGAGGGCATTATTTCCATTTGAGGTTCCTTCTTCTACAATGACCCTAGCTCATATCTATGGTTGACATAACACTAACCATCATGTTGGACAAGGACTGGACAATGACCATTGATTAAAATTTGATTCACCACAAGAAACTAAGGTGTGTTAATAAAGAAAACTCATGGGCATGCTTTCTGTCAGGGTGAATCTCTTTCTGTCTCTTTCTGAGCCAAATGAACAGCAGAGGTTGTTTCTTTCGTGGCTAGAATAAGGTGGCTGTGTTCCAGTGCGAGTGGGGGTCTGTAAGTCTCGCTGTGTTTGCTTCCATTCCACTGCCCGGGAGTAAGTAGAGCTGGGGTCTCTGCTGTTCTCTGCTACTAGACTGTAGGATGCCTGTGATCCCCAGGAGCCCTGAGAGCCCTGCAGAGACCAGCAGATCCCAGAAGGAGAATGATTGGATGACCTCAAGGGCTTCTGATTCAGGCACTGAATTAGGGTTGAACCGCAAAGAGCTGTGTAGTTTTGAAAAAACCTGAATTGACCTTGCCAATGCTTAATTCATTCATCAAAATGACAGACAGTCATCCATCCATACCTTTGAAGCTGTGTGGTGTACAAGGCTTTTGGCAAAAGGAGTTTTCTAGAAGCAAGACCCTCATCTCTAGAATCTATGAATCCACAGAGAGAGAAGAAGGGGGGATAAGCAAGTAGATAGATCAATAGATCACTGAGTTCCCTCTCTAAAACTAATAATTGTTATTTACTTAGTCAAACTTTATGAAGCATGTACTCCCCCTCAAGGGCTGGCTGGAAGACAAGTTAAGGTCAAGGGGAAGATGTTTATAAGCAGGAATATGGATTCTTTTTTAAAAATAATTTATTTTTATTTTATCTACAGTGGGGTTTTGCCTGTATGTATGTTTGTATGAGAGTGTTGGATCCCCTGAAGCAGGAGATATAGACAGTTGTGAGCTGCCATGTGGGTTCTAGGAATTGAACCTGGGTTCTCTGAAAGAGCAGCAGTGTTCTTAACCACCGAGCCATCTCTCCAGCTCCAGAAATATTGACCCTAAGTCTATTACAATGACAACCATGTGGTAGCTTCTTCAGACATGAAAAAGGGAAAGACAGTGGGTGAGGGAGGAAGAAAGAGTGGGAGTGAGACCTGGCCCATAATCTTTCTTATACTGCTTCTAAAATGAAAATTCCTAACTAGAAATAGATATTCTCTCATTCCTTACGAGACAGGACAAAGGATATACACATCTAACTTATTGCCACAATCACTTTTAGCCTGAAATCTGAACTCTCTGCGTGTGGCTGGGCTCCCCGTCATGTTGTATGCACTTTATTGGCTCTGAAGATCTCTGGTTATGGACAGTTTTCACGGCTGCAAAGTCAAATTCCCAAAGCGATTCATGTCTTAAAGATGTTGATATATCACGCTGTGTTCTACTAACATTTTCCATACTGACTGTGACATAGATTACACTACTCCAGCTTCCCAGGGGAGCCCAGCCGGGAGACCCCCTCTGGTGAGTATCCTGGAGCTAAGGTGAACACCACAGACTGCTGAGACACACATTTAATATCGGCAGATGACAGAGAAACAATCTGGCAGCCAATGTGGGCAGGAGAGAGACTCCTTTTCAAGCCGTCTCCCCTCACACACCGAGGCTGCGCTGTACTGACACCTTCCCCGCATACATGAGACAAGGAAGCTATGGAGACAGGAGATTAGCAGGCCCCCATGCAGCACTGCCATAATGAGAAATGAAGGCTGAACTGAGCTTGTCCAAGAAAGCACTTGAAAGCTCTAGAAACATCGAAGCTTGAAGGGCAGAAGGGCAGCAAGCAAAGAAGCCCTCTTCCACCCTAGCGACTTAAACTCAGCCTGGCATGAGCATCCAGTGAGCTCGGCGTGTCTGCCAAGAGGAAGGGAAAGGGTGCACAGTTACCCTGGAGGAATGCTGGGCAAATGACCTCTTGCTACTGAGTCCTCTGTCACCGGGGTGAATCTTTCCTGTTCTCTGCCTCCTCCCACAAGAACGGAAGTACTTCCCAGGTTTTGAAGGTTCTCTTTCAAGAGGTTTGGCCTCTTTTAGTAAAACAAGAAACACTGACTTAGTGTTGTGGTGATAATCAATTGGCAATAGGGAAATTCTTTGGTAAGGTCTTGACAAGAGTAGAAATCCAGACTCGCTCTTATGTTTCTGGTGGGAGTAGAGAGAGGCATGACCTGAGTTTAAACAAACAACAGACAAACACACAACAACAACAAAAACCAAAGTGGTCAGGGATAGAGCTCGATGGTAGAGTATTTACCTCCTATGCACAGGGCCCTAGGCTCTACCCTAGTCCCGAGCACTATTAAAAACAAGCAAGAAAGTGATATTCATGTACAATGTAAATGCATGTGACGTTTAACTAACAACTCCACTTCTAAAACCCCACAACAGAGAGAAGCACTTTCCACCTCGGTAACCTGACACACATTTGATATAGTTGGGGCATCAATGTTGACAAGCAAACAGATAAAAGCATCCTCAGGGTCCATCAAAAAGGAACATGGATCGGCAGAAGCGCAGTGACTAGGAAACTTGCTATGAACTCATAATTCTAAATAAAACAGGCCTGAGGTTCGCCACTTACGTGAAAAGGTTATTTGTCTCGCAGTTTTGGAGATTTTTGGTCCAATATCAGCTAGCTCTTAGATTCAGACCTAAAAAGAATTCTCTCATCATGGAAACAGAGGGCTGGACCACTGGGTCACGATCTTCGAAAACCCTATCATCCTGAATCCTAAGACATAGACTGGGCCTGTGCGTCCAGGCCTCGCCTCTGGGCCCACTTTCTTCCTAGGTGCTCCAGCCTTTGTCACACCAGAGAAGCACTGTCTCAGGCCACTCTGCAGCTATCCTGCTTCTCATTAGGCCGTGAGTACTCTGAGGACAAAGATCCTGACTCTGCCAGCAAGCACAGTCCAGCCTCAGACAGCAGCTCTGCCTGGCTTCCAGAGACAGCCAGTCTGTTATAATGTTTCTGACGGTGTCTATGGGCTGTGCTTCTGATCTATATGTGATTTCCTGCCAGCCTTCCTTCCCAGGAGTCAATAGGACTTCATAAGTGGTCACTGACACAGCCTGCAGTACCTGTTCTGTTGTCCCCCACCTAGACAAGAAGCCAGTTCAGTAATGACAAGCCTGGGAGGGTGTTGCTGAAACTCCTTTCCCCAGAGCAGATGTGAGTAACACACAGCCCTCCTCCTAAGGACCCAATGAAAAGCTAAGCCACAATTCTGACAAAATCCACTCTGGGGAACCAGTGAGTTTATTGGGCTTCCTTTAGGATTGTGGATGTCCCTGCCTCAAAAGGCTGCACCTGGAAAGCCTTACCCAGCAGAGAGGATGGCTTCTCTTTATCCACATAGATGGAGTCCCAGCTCTAGCCTGCCCTGACCTTTGTAGACTCTAACTCCTTTATAGACTCTTCCTCAGGCCACATGCAATCAGAACAGAGTTTTGTACAAGAGGAGGTAGGATACAGCTTCATACTCAGATGAGAATCCCGAGCCCTTCTTTACCCCTCTACACGGGTGTGTAGGCAGTCAACAAGCCGAGCTGGCATGATTTTATACAAGAAGGTACAGCTGAATGCCCCAAAATTGTTGGTGGCTTGCCTTGGAAGACAGTTGCTCAGGACAGAAGGGCTGCTGAGTGCAGTAGAAGGACTCAGGCTAAGTATACACTGGGATGGTGAGTGTTATGGGAGGACTCAGGCTCTGCACACACTGGGATGCTGGGAGTTATGGAAGGACTCAGGCGAAGTATACACTGGGATGCTGAGAGCTATGGGAGGACTCAGGCTCAGCATACATTGGGATGCTGGGGGCTATGGAAGGACTCAGGCTCTGCACCACTGGGATACTGGGAGTTATGGGAGAACTCAAGCTGAGTATACACTGGATGCTGGGGACTATGTGGAATCAGGCTCAGCATACACGGGGATGTTGGGGGTTATGGGAGGACTCACACTTGGTTTAAACTGGGATTTGAAGGCTGCTGTGTCTGAAAATCTTCTACCCTAAATAAGCTTGAGCGTTTCTTGGAATGAGAAGTACAGTTTGGAAAGGACAATCTTCTTCTAGGCTATGGGCACCAAATAAGGCCTCAGGGGAGCCCGTGGACCACAATATGGGATCACATAGTGAGATCTGGAGGGGACTGAGGACGTCTGGTATCACTCCAAACTACTGCCCAATGTGGTCAGAAGGAGACCACAAAAGCCTCCAGGAATGAGCATTTTCAGGAAGCTGATACGACAGGGCAGGCTCTAAGAACTGCATGAGCACTCAAGCCAAACAGGCGCCTAAGGAAAACTGGGAGGTGTGGGTGCTGGTTCCGTCAGCCTCAGTTTACCCCATCGTGTCTGAGATGGAGTGGTGTTAAATAACAGCACTCTATTCCTTGTGGAGAATTAGATCTCACAGCAGAGATGGCCAAGGAGCCTGTTTCTGGCAAAAACACTTCCTTGCTTTATCATCCCACAGAGAAAGGCAAGAGCGCCTTCACTGGCACTGGAGAGGGGCTGGTGGAGAGAGAACAAGCGTAAGAGAAAATGCAAGAGAGTAAGAGATTTAGGAGATTGGGTTCAGACTCATCCTTCTGTCAGGAACCCATTCCCACGGCGATGGCGTTACCCCATCTGTGAGGAATCCTCATCATACAGTCACCTGTTAATGCCCCCCCCATTCCCCGCCTCTCTGCACGGGTTTTCAGGAATACATTTGAACTGCAGCAGACCAGGTCCAATGACTCTCCCAGACCTGGCGACCATGTCAAGATAGCTCCTGCAGATGGCAAGCAGGCGGGTACTAGACACTGGAGCGGCAATCTTGTGGCCCACAGTCCCCAGTGTGGATCGTGTTCTACTTTCACACTCCCCGCTGCCTCCCAAGTCCAGGTCTAACTCTCCCAGTGAGGGACTGGCTCATGCACAGCCAGCCTTACTTCAGCTCCTCCAAGAAACCTTGTCTGGCTACAGATGTATCTCGGGATGTACTCAGAACCCCTGTTTACTGTGAAAGGAAAGGCTGGCATTTCACAAGAAGCAAGTCTGGTTACTGAGAGCAGGACCAACCCCAGGTAACCTCAAAGGCGATGGATGACATTTGGAAAAGAAC
This sequence comes from Alexandromys fortis, assembly GCF_014885135.2. Lineage (NCBI taxonomy): Eukaryota > Metazoa > Chordata > Mammalia > Rodentia > Cricetidae > Alexandromys > Alexandromys fortis. The sequence continues at coordinate 1,719,734 of NW_026067970.1, forward strand.
TGAGTTTGGGTAAGGTATAAAGAGTGGTACCCTCCTTGATGGGTCTATGGTCCTTATGAGACACTGAATGTTTGCTGCCTTTTTCTATCTCTGCTGTGTGAGTGCACCATGAGACCTCACAAGAACTCAACCCTGGCAAACCCTGAGCCAAGGCTTCGAAGCATCCAAAACAGAAAATTAACTTCTGTGGAAGTCACTTAGTCTACAGCGTTGTTAGGCTTCCATGCCGCAGACATGGCTTTCAGGGGTCCTGCAAGCCGCCTCATTTTATATAGTTGCTAAGTATCAAATCCAGAGGGCCACAGAGCAGGCCAGAGACCAAACCCCAGCCAGTCTCTTAACCCCCAGCAACTGCTTCAGGAGGCAATAGAAGCTTGCCAAATACCACAAAATGAAAGAAAAAGCTCAAAGCAATAAGTGTATTTTTCTTAAACATGTCCATACCTTAAACTCTTTTCATCCTAGCCTTGAAATAACAAACCAAAGGTCTAAGGGGACTTCTAGTGAGGTCTGAAATTAAGAATATGGTTTCAAGGCTGCCGAGGATGAGAAAAAGAGAGGCCTGTTCAGTTATGACAGTATCACCTTACAAAGTTATGAATTATGCAAGTGAGAACAGACCGCAGGGTGCGTGACCTCATGAGACTTCGTGTACCTGTACACAACACTGTGCAAACAAGCACCACAGAGCCCACCTGAAAAAGCTTCTGTTATACGGCAGCTTTGCCCTCCTACGGTTGTTCCTCCTCACAAAGGGCGTCCACGTGTGTCAGCGTGGGCCGTCTGTGTGACCGTCGACATAGCTCTCGCCATCTCTGAGCAAAATGACACAATGGAGTGTGGGAACTAAAGACCTAAATACGGGGTGTGGGGGGGGAGGGAGAGAGGGAGGCAGGGAGGGAGGCAGGGAGGGAGGGAGGGAGGGAGGGAGGGAGGGAGGTGGTCACATCAGGGAGGGGGCTTGTCAAAGTGTTGCTCCTGTTTCCCATATATTCCAGACTAGCATTCAAACCCACAGTGTTCTCTATCAGTCTATGCTGAAAGAAGAGGAAGCAATGGAGAAGCCTGAGGTTGGGTCCTAGCCTATCCCTGTGGGTTAGGTAAGTTCACTCAGCCTCCTTGCTGCTTCTCCATGTGTGGAAAGTGTGTTGAATTGTGTTCTCTTTTGTCTCTCTTTAGATTCAGAGGATCCAGATTTTCAGAATTAAAGAGCACTAGGTAAAATTTCAGGTGAGGTTACTTTCAAAAGCTTACAAGCCCTGGACCAAGGCCTCTGGCAGAAGACACCATCCACAATGCTCTTTCCCCACCTCTATGAGAGAAGGAGATGGAGACAAAAGCTGTGCACTGCAGTGGTAGTTTCTTTGTGATCTAACAAAGCTAACCTGAAGATCAGAGTACAGCGCTAAGCCTCAATGTAGCCATAGAGGACAGGCAGTGGTGGCACACACCTTTAATCCCAGCACTAGGGAGGTGGAGACAGGCGTGATATGGTTGGTCAGAGAGGGGAATACAAGGCAGGAGGAGACGGGAACTCAGAAACAGTCTGAGAATTCATAGAGATGGTGCAGTCTGAGGTTTTGTAGAGACAGCAGCAGTCTGAGGATTCATAGAGATAGGATTGCCCCCTTGGTCTGAGCATTGGTAGAGGTAAGAATTCTCTAATGGCTGGCTACACTGCTTCTCTGATCTTTCAGCATTAACCCCTATATCTGACTCTGGGTTTTTATGACTAAGACCAATTAGAATTCAAGCTACAGTGTATCTAGCCTAGAAAGTTAAAATCTGTCCTGCGGGTGTTAGTGCAAAGACTTGGTGGTAACCGTCTGCTCCAGTGGAGCTGACATAGCTGTGGGAGTCCAAAGCAAGTATGGAAAGGACTAGAAACTCACTCCACAGAGATTGACAAACACCACGTTTCTCAACTCTCTTCAGACAGAATATCAGATTGTTGGTATCCTGCCGCGTTGAGATCCCAGACACTCTTGATTTCAGGACAACAACAGATTGATAAAGACCCAGCAAGACGTAAAGTAGTAAGACATAAGCAATCTGAAGAGTCCTTTCTTTTGAACGACACACATGCGTTAGCCATGCACTGATTAGCCTAATATAGACACTGGTTCCCATGTCATTCTATACATTTTAATTTTTAATGCAGAGTAATTTTAATCCAGCTCAAAAGCATGTCCTCAAAGGGCCTGTGCCTTCAGAATAATGAAAAACATCCATCAGAAGAAAGATGGTGAGCAAGTGTGCAGCGCATGAGAAACAAAGTCGGTGTCTAGGAGAGCCTGGGTTGAAGTACCATGATCCGGTTGCATTCGCGCTGGCTTTCAGTTTCACCGTCTGACTCTTGTATCCTGGACCAGTTTGCGTTTACACAGACCATGAGAATTTAAAGGCCTCGCAAGCCAGGGGTCTCTCTTATCAGCAGATGTTTAAATGGAAGAAATAAAGAAGCATTTGTCAATGAAGATGTAATTTGAAGCTAAGATTCTACTTTGCAAACATCAGCACCCAGGGATCCCTTTCATAGCTTTTTGTCTTTTCTGTATATTTTACTAACGCCTGCCTAACGTCCTACTCCGTGTTCATGCTAAACAACAAAATTGGTCAGATGAGTTCAGTTAGTTTCAGTTGTACTTTTCCCAAACATATTAAGCTACATAAGAGCTACAGAAAATATTTTCCCTGGTTTCCTCAAAATTGTGAATTATGTGGTCTTGGTTGTTGTAACTCCAAGGTCTGCTGACTACAACTTGGGTGTCAATATTTATTCACTTGTCAAATACTCACTTGTTATCTGCTCCATAGATGCAAAATAAATATGACACAGTCCTTGTGATTGTCACCAGAAAGGGAAGGCATTGACAGTAATGGTAACATCTGTAACACAGCATTGAGCAAACGACCCATCCTCTTTGAGCCGAACACAGTGATGTGAATGGCCCTCAGTGGCACAATGTATACAGGAGAGTAACTCTTGGTTTGGGAAAACCTAAGCACTCCTAAATTTCTTTGAGAACCTCAAAGAGCTAAGTGGGTGGTATTTATCAAAACTTAACTATATTCAGGGCTGGAGAGAGGGAGGCACTCTCAAGAACGTTTGCTGTGCACATATGAAGGTTGGAGTTTGGATCCCAGCACCCAGGTAGAAGCCGAAAATGATTCCATGCTGCCTGCAACCCCAGCCCTGAGGAAGATAGAGGCAGGAGGATGACTGGGGCTCGCTGTCTGCCTGTCTAGTGCCACATGAACTCCAGGTTCAGTGTAAGATCCTGAATAAGGCGTAGAGTGATAACGGAGGTCACCAGAGCTCATCTTCTGCTCCGGACACATGTATTTGGGCATTCGCTCTGCAAACATGTGCATACATCACACACACATGCACCTCACACACATATGCACACCCATGCACACCACACACAATATAGTTTTTAAAAGCTTTGAGTCCAAATTTTAAACCGAGACCGTTTAGCATTTAATAGCTGCTTAAGATAACAATAGTAAACACATTACATAAATAACACTTTATGATAATGGCATATTCCCTCAACTAGAAAAGTTACTAGTTGAAATAAGCCAATCACAAAAGTATACATATTATCTGATGCCGCTAATACTGTGTGCAAGGCTCCAGAGTTGTCCGATTCTTGCACTGCAGATAGAAGCTATAGAGAAGGAGGGAGGAACCACTGCTTCCTGGGCACAAAGCAAGGTGAGAAGGTTTGGGATTAATTGCACAACAATGTGAGTGTGCTTAATACTTAAAAATGATAAAAACAGTAAATTTAATTTTTTTCTTTATTTTTGAAAATTTCATGCATGTACATAAAGAAATATAATCCTATAAATACCCCTATTTCACCTTCCTACTCCTTCCAACAAACCAACTGGGCAAGACATCTGTTGTTTGGTTTGGTTTTTGTTTTAATAACTCACTAGGCCTAGTGCATGTTGCTCATATGTGCACGGGTGCGGACCATCCAGTGGAGCATGGAAAACGTGCCTGTGGCCACATCTGCAAAAATAAAAGATTTTTTTTTTCTCTCAGCAACTATCCACTGCTAATAGCTCCTCCGGCAAGGAATAGGGCTTGGTGGTCATCCTCATCTGCCTACATTTCAGCTGATCATGTGCAGGTAAGCTACAGTTGCTATGAGTTCATGGTTGCACTAGCTGTATTGTGTCCAGAAGACAGGAGCCACAGCTCTTCTCCCCACCTACTGCCTCTTACTTTCTTTCTACCTCCTCTTCAAAGAGCCTTGGTTGAGAGTTTAGCATCAATACCTCAGTTATGGTAGCATACTCACTCTCCTTATCTCAGCGCTTTGACTTACTCTGCATCTCTCCGCTGCTGCCTACTCCAGCCCCAGCTGAGAGCAGCCAGGTCTAGGGAGACAGACACAACTATTCGGAAAGCGAATTTGACAGTGTGACCATTCAGACAATAATAACAACAGGTCTGCTCTGCAGCTTATGACCTCCCCAGATATAGGCTTTACAGAATTCCAGTACCAGGCAGGAAATTCCTTCCTGTGGCTGCAGCAGGCCCCAGGTCCAATCAGAAAGTGGTTCTTTACCCCATAACGCTTGTGCCACTATAGCACCGCTGGGCAGCCTGGCCCGTCAGGTACACATTGCAGCATGCAGGATTCAGGGCTAGGGGAGATCACTAGTGTGTCCTCCGCCCCAGCCGCCCGTGTAGCACCATCTGGACCTATGAACGTTAGCCCACAGGGAAAAAGCTCCCCATCTAGTTTGAAATTGATTCCCGCAGCCTAAGTGTGTGATAGAAGACAATAAATTTTATACTAATTGCGTTTTGCCACAATTAACAAGTTTTAATGTTTGGAGAAGGGGGTGGTATACTTTTACATTTTCACGGATCTTACGACTGTCTAGCTTTAACAAATCATGTTGAATTCTCTTACCCCCTCCTAAACTCTTGTACTCAATCTGTTGCAACATGCTGCTGCGATTGAAGTTACATGAAGCTTATGCAGCCTCAGAACCACTGCTCTCTAACGTGTGAAAGCTTTTGGGGAGACTGTTCAGTATAAAGAGGTGTCCCTTGATGCTTCGCCAGAACTCTCCAAGTGGCAGCTTCTTAAAGATTACTCGGAGCATGGCATCTGAGAGCAGAGACAAACTCCTGCCGCCACAGTCAGGTCTACTGTCCATCTGGTACCTTGAATCTTCCATCCACACACGCTTTTATAACTTAAGCATAGTATTGGAGAAATACCAGCAGACTCTGCTCTATATTCTTCCAGATTTCTGGCACATTCTGTTTTACAGTATCACAGAACCACAAGCCAAGATCACTTCTCAGCTCAGTGGAATAGTCCTTACCCATTCTGAAGCTGTCAGGCTTGTGGTGGTGAACCCAAGTTTCCAAAAATTCCGAATTTCTTCAGAAAGCTCGATTTTAATCTTACTTATAAACCATCAGTGATTTTTCTCGGCACAGCAAGCTTTCTTTGTTTAGTCATGTAAATATACCTGTATCTTCAAAGTCTTAATGTTTCAAGTTTTCCTGTTATTCCTCCAGGTAAAACTGGAGTATCCTGAAAGATGGAACTCCTCCATTCACAGCTCAGACCACCAAGCAAGCTTTTCTCATCAGGGAAGTCATAATTTTTCTGCACGCAGCCACACACAGGAGAAGGGCTTCACAAACAAGTTATGAAAAAGATGTGAGTGTGGTATCGAGGTTTAAGAAAATTGACATTTTAATTAGCATTGTTATTTTACTACTCAGTGAAGAAGTCTGTGAGGTGAAGCTGACTTTTCTCTCCCCCTCTCCACAAGTTCCTGCTGGTGAGCTACACCAGGGCACACAAGCAGGTGCCACTGCCTTGCCTAGGCCACTTCTGCCATCGGTACAAAGACCAGTCATATAAACAAGGGGAATACAAAACAAGACAGCATTGTCTCTCAGTATCCTAAATGACCCCGGGTTCTCCTGTGTGTCTCAGATCCAAAGATGGTGACGTCCCTTAGATAGAATAAAGTGGCATCTGCCTATAACCTGCATACACCCTCCCGCATACTGTCTCTACACGACTACTATACTACAGCATAAACGCTACCTGGTTCTTAACTACAGTGTTTAGGGCAGTGGTTCTCAACCTTCCCAATGCTGTGACCCTTTAATATTGTCCCTCACATTATGGTGATCCCCAACCATAAAATTATTTTTGTTGCTACATCATAACTATAATTTTGTTACTGTTATGAATCGTAATGTAAATATCTGTGTTTTCCAATGGTCTCAGACAACCCCTGTGAAAGGGTCATTTGACCCAAGGGGTTGAGAGGACTCCTGGTTTAGGGACTGGGGACAAGATATGATCAGTAGAGAAGCCATATATTCAATCTAAAGTCATTTGACTCCTCATCTACAGGCCATAAATACAGATACAGAGGTCCAACAGCACAGTAATCCCTTGAGTTTCTAGACAGGGCTCTGAGAGCCTGCTGGGAGAGCGTTCCCGCTACAGTTCTAGCTGAAAAGACGCCCCTGGAAATGTTGGGCCAGTTAGTAAACTTTGGTTTCCTCTTCTCCGAGTGGATATAATAACCGTTCCCATGAAAGTACGCTTGAGGAAGAACCGAGCCCAAGCTGGACCTGTGCTAACCTCAGCACCCGGATTATTGTGAGGGATAAATGCCAGCTTTCAGGGCAGGGTTTTCTGTCGCTTCTAAGGCCGTGTTCACCTTTGCCTCCCTCTGAAAAAAAAAATCCCATAAACAGCACTGAAAGCGATCTCGTGATGTTTTCGCTTTGCAAAAGAAGATGAAATTTAACAACAAACTGTTAAAGGCACTGACAACGTGAGGGACTGTATTAAAGGGTCGCACTGTATTAAAGTGTAAATGCTGGCTGACGGATGAACATTGCAGCTGCATGCCAGGCTGGTATCAGATATGCCTTCATCCCTGAGAAGTGTAAGGCATCTTTAAATAAACAAACAAATGCTTGAACACAGTTTATTCCGAAAGGGGTCCTAGACTCAAGATGACCCAGCAGAATACCTCCCATCCTAAGGAGAAAACTAAGCGAGCATATTGGGTATAAAACAATTAAACACCATTGTTCAAGTCAGTTAGTGAATGTTGTGCAGAGGCTTGTGGGCTGGTCTTTCCTTCCTTCCTTCCTTCCTTCCTTCCTTCCTTCCTTCCTTCCTTCTCTCCTTCCTTCCTTCCTTCCTTCCTTTCTCTCTGTGAATGTCTCTCTTTCTCTGTCAGAAAAATTATAATGAAAAAGTGGGAGTCCCCGGATGGTATTCAGATCATTTCTTAGTTAGGATGCAAGTCTTAGCCTCCAGAACCCCTGACAACAGAAACTTCAGAAGAACAGCACAACCCTTTCCCTCTCAGAAGTATCCAGGCTAGGCGGTGGGGTTTCAAGGAATGAAATAGCTGGGAAGTCGCTGCATTTGTCCTATTTCAAGCTGCGTGTGTAAATAATAAAGGTCAAACTCAGAAAACAAGGCCTACAATTCCTTGGTGAGCAGCCAGGCTCCAGTTCCCATCATTAATTCATATGTTGATAGACTTCCCCAGGAAGCCTGGGAACGCAACAGAAGTAACTCAGCTTCCCCCAAGAGAAAAGGCCTCGTTTTTCCTTGGCAGATTCATTCCTAATCACATAGCAGGGAACCATTATTAACATCTGGATATTCAAAAAGAGCCACTGAATTATTATAAAAACTGCTTCAACTCATCAGGCTAGGGCTCGGGTGATCTACAGTGTGCTCTGGGCTTTCCCCCACTTTCGTCAAGAAGATAAATGAAAAAGTTCTGTGTATTTCAACTGCCATTACCCATTTGGTTTTGATCTGGGAAAATTCACGTCCGCCTACTGTACCTCTTATCCCAAGGCGGATATGTCAGCGGTGGCTTCTACCCCTCCCACGGTGGGTTTCAGAAGGCTACTGCAAATGCTAATTGGCTCAAACCAGCTGCAAGTCAGAAACTAACGCTGGATTCGATTCTCTTTGATCAAAAGTCTTCCATTCTTTAACCAGGAAAGCCCTCCCTCGATACTTTAGACGCAGATAATTCCTAAACATCAATGATCGTGAATTCCACTGACCCTGCAGGGCTCTCGGTCCTCATCCGAGCCCTTGGCCTCAGGAGCTGGTGGCACTAGGTAAAGGTATGTCACTCCTCTGCTTGAAACCTGCTTATAACTTCCCATTGCTATTAAGCCAATAAACTGATTCCCACCAGGACCTGCAGGCTCCTCTTGCAGTCCCAGTATGAAGAGATTAGGAAAACCAAACAAACAAACAAAACAAACAAAGCTATTTTGGGAGCATCGCTCTGCTCCCTACCCGGACCTCAGTAAGCATGAACTCAAGACTTTGCAAGCAACGTTCAGCAAAAACCATTCCTAGGAGCAGGAATGTAAATGTTCCATCAAAGTCTGCTCCATCTCCCCATTCTCCATCACTTGTTCCAGCCCCTCCTCCCACACCATCCCTGCTCCAGCCTCCTCTCCCACCATGCTGCCCATCTCCAGACTCTGCCCCCAAAGCTCCCAGAATGCTTTTTACTGGCCCAGGCTCACTCCATCTCAAATCACTCCCTCAAGGGCACTCTGTCCATGAACACACACATTCCACTAGAGGAATCTGTGTTTTGTCTGTCTCCCCAAAGGGGCCTCGCTCCTTTTGACTTATGTAAACTCCTCAAATTTAGCTAAGAACCTACATACAGGCCCTCAAAACTTCATGGGAGGAATGTGGTAGACCATTTTTTGACAAGACAGACCTCTCTCGACTGATGTTTACTGTGCTGAGATTCAGCGTGTTTCCCAAGGGAGAAACCCATCTCAGATGCGGGGGAGGGAAAGCAGGAAATTCCGGGTGGTGTTAGATTTTAAGGACCCTTTTTAAGGGGACAGACAGAGGCTCCCAAATCACTGGCCTACAAATTTGGATGGGCTAATAGGCACTTAATTTGAATATGTCTTCTAGTTCTATCTTTCTAAAAATTTACCTTCAGAATAAGCTAGATGTTTGGGTAAGCGAACCACAAGATACAGAGAGCAGCAGAGCTGGTATCCAAGGCCCAAATAAGCCATAGAGTTATCTTTTTATTTTATTGTATTAATTTATTTACTTATGCACACATGCACATGTGTGCTTGCATGTGGGCGGGGGGCGGGCATGGAACGGACAACCTTCAGGAGTTGGTTCTTTCCTTCCATCTCATGTGTCCCAAGGATTGAACTCAGGTCAACATGCTGAGCACCAAATGCCCTCACTCACTGAGCCATCTAGCCAGTCCCACGTTCTGAAACTCTTCCGTGGGGGACCTCAAGTTTCTTCTTCACACATCCGCACTAGTATCCAGTAAGGGAAAACGGTGGCCACTGTCTTGAAGAGATCACTAAGACAAAGAGTAGTCAGATCCCAGGTCTATCCAACCACAACCAGAGTGGATGCAAATGAAAGCTATTGGGTTTAGACATCGTCTTCCAGATGTCTAAAATTATGCCGGATTCTTCCTCTGCGTATTTTCCAACTCCGTCTTCATCCTTAGTGTCCCCAGAGGCCAATATTAGGTCAGGGTCTTAATGTCCCAGCTCGCTGTCAATAATGCCCAGCCTTATGGCTACCAGAGTCTCCTGTGGGTTACTGGGGGACAAGGACCCACACAGGCAAGGGTGTTTCCAGCCTGACATGAGTTTGCTTGCCTTTCACAAGGACATAGGCTGGAGGGCTGTCTCCCAGGAGCCTTTTTTCTTTTCATCTTCCATTATCCTTACAGAAACTGTTCATTTCTGCCAGCAACTCTAACAACTGGTTTTAATTTTACCCTTTCTCATACCCTCTGTTGAATAATTACCATAATCTTCATTCAAATACGCAGCAAGAAACTTTCGTACATGATTTGTAATTAACTATAAAAGGATCCATAAATCCCTTTGAGAAGTGCAAGGACACGGCCCAGTGTTGCAACATGAAGAAAAGCATTGTCCTGGGAGGGACTGTGTAACTCTGTCCTTTCTCTGCTCTGAAGGTACAACTGTCACTCAAGAAGGCTTTGCCGGGCCTTGTTTTTTGTTCCTCTGATGTTTCGTTTACTTCTTCCTTCTTAAGTAAGACACAAACACACTGGAAATTAACTTGGAAGAAATCACACATCCTGTTGGCTTGCCTGGTGGTAGTTGAAACGCAAGGTACTGGGTTAAGAGTCATTTTCCCCGGGTGGAAGTGAACCGCTCTTGGAAAGTGGCCTCTCAAACGGCAACTTGCCACACCACCGGGGGAAGAAGGATGGAATTCCAGGTGAAACGTATTAACAGAGTTCGTTTTCAGTCTCGCCTTTGGCTCCACCTCCGGGAGAACTAAGGCCTAAGGATCCCAGGACACGAATAGCAATTAAATTTCACTCGGTGTAAAGTTGGAGAAAGTGTCCCAAGCGAAAAGGCTGTCTCTTTGCCACGCTGCATGCATGGGTGGCAATAAACAGCCAAACTCGCTGGCTTTGATATAGTGGCGTGCACTTTCACAGGGCTCAGGTTGATTTCATTTTAAAATGTTGAATTTATGGGACAGAGGGATTGAAAGGTCTGTACTGACATGTTTAAAACCTTGCTTTAAAAAGTGGCAGATTGCATCGTTCCATTTAAGCGTTCACACCGCAGCCTGAAACATAATCTGTTTACTGAAGAAACAACTTTTTATTGCCTTGCGAATAATTTCCCATTGAAAAAGAAAACAATGTACAGTATTTTACAGCTCCGTGAAACATCTGGAAAGTTTCTGGCTTGCTAAAGTGATGAAGAATTTGCATCCATGTTAGAACTACTGATTTTTTAATTCAACACAGAACGATTCAGACATCCTATTGAACCAACTAAAATCTGAGCAATACCTCAAGCTTCCAGAGCTCGCTGACAACACACAGAGGACTCCAGCAATCTGTGCCCAGCAAGGTGAGTGGTTTCGGGAACCTGCCCCTGTGTCTTCAGGCTCTGAGCTGTGTAAATCTTCCCTGCCTTTGGGTCACTCAAACTACTATAGCCGATAGCTCGTACAATATTTACCTTTAATCTCCAAACACCCAGCCTGAGGGTGCCAGGTTAACAGGAAGCTTCCAGGAGAAAGAACAGAGGCCCTGACTGGGCCATGTGGGTCTCTGCCATCTTGAACCTGCAGCTTAGGAAGAGAGTGTGGGACCACAGTGTTGACCAGTCAATCCACATCCTGTTGACAAGAACATGATCAGGTGACCAAAGGAACAGCAAACATGTCAGAGAAATGACTATTAGCTATCCCGAAAGGACAAGGAAGGGGTCTGGCAAACAGTCCTTACATCCCAGCCAGCACTTTCCAAGATTAAATTTTTCTCCAAACGCCAGCAGGTAAAACGCTTAGAGCTGGTTCTCCCTTCTCTCCCGGGGCCTGGAAATCACTCGACTAACAACGTTAGGGTGTGGGTGAGGTGGGTGACTGCACAGCAAAGCCTTCTGCCTTGGCACTTTGTCCTGTTGTCGTTTCCTAAGCTTGTGGTTTTAGTTCCGAAAATCGTGGAATGGCATTCATTATAGAGACGGTAAACTAGACAAACCAAAGCTTTCGGAAAAACTGCAACTTTTGTAGTCAAAAATCCTTATTGTATTTCATTCTGGATTACTCCCTCTACCAAACTATTATTTCTCCCCAAAGAAGCTTAATGCAAAGTCAAGACTCTAGTGCTCTGAGCAAAACCATCTTCACCCAGTTACGGGAATGCTGAGGGGCAGGCACAAGGCTTAGGCTCCGCAGTGACTCACATTGCTGTGTCCTCAAGAGCAGATCTGTCTAGAAGGATACATTAAAACACCTTACATACTGGGAGGTGGCTTAGTACAGAGGCTGCCATGAAAGTGCGAGGACCCGAGCTTGCAGCCCCAACGTCCACTTAAAAGCTCTACAGAACTGATAAGCTCTGTCTGGTGACTTTGTCTCAAAATTAAGGAGAAGCAGGCCAGTGAGGGAGCTCAACAGGGAAAGGTACTTGCTGCTAAGCCTTGTGACCTGAGTTCAGTCTCCGGAACCACATGGTAAAAGGAGAGACTCGACTCCCTCAAGTTTGCCTCTGACCTCCTTATGCAAGCACTTAAATGACATAAACAAACATACATACATACATTTATATTTGTAAGTGGAAAGCAATAGAGGAAGAGAACCTGTGTTCATCTCTGGCCCACAGATGCAAGTGTTTGCACTTGTGTAAGTGCATAAAAGAATCTGCATATGCTGTGTATATACATGTCTGCACAAATGCATGCACAGGCTCGCGTGCACGCACACACATGCACACACACACACACACACGTTCATTCTTTGTTTGATTCTCACTGCACATCTTTTAACAATGGCTTTTCTCTGCAGCATCATCAGATACGACTGACTTCATCAGCTGATGGCAATTACTTCCTTGTCAGTCTCTTCTGTTAGTCCAGGGAAGAAAGGCTCCCTCTCCCCTCATCCTTCCTGTATCACCAGCATGCCCTCAGGCTACGCCTTCTGGTGGGTGATAGCTAGATGTTTGTAGAATAAGGGTGTGTTAAATGCAATTAGAAAAAGATGAATTCCATAAAACATCAAAAGAATCAAAGAGCTGGATGGGGCGCAGGAACTTGCTAAAGGAAGGCTAGAGGCTTAACAAGCAGGCTCTCTAGGCGACACTATAGGTAGAGGGACAGCCAAACAGATGCCCGGAGGTGACAAAGCAAAAATGCGTCTGCAAAACAGTTAGCATCCCTGTTCACCACACCTAGAGCATGCGAAGGGGAGAGGAGGCGGGCCTAGAAAGGAGGTCGCAGCCATTCTAGAAGGGCTTTGGCTCTCAAGGTACCAAGTGTCTTCAGCTCTGTGGGCAGTAAAGAGCTGGGTGAAGGCCTGCACAGAGAGGATTGGTCTGCCAAGCAGAGAAGGTAGAGCTGGGGGGAGTCATGGTGACCAGCCAGGTGAATGCCTTCGCTTTACCTAAGGAAGATGGAGAGCCGGGGGCAGGCCAGGCAACACTCTGGGCATGGGACTGAGGGAAAACCACAGCTCTTATCAACTGCCCAGAGCTTGAGGAGCCAAGGAGGAGGAGCACGAAGTCAATGAATATGTGGTGCTTCCATTCAGGGCCAGTGGGGTTTGAGGCACTGGGATTTGAGAAGGGCAGGGAGTGGCAAAGGTGAGGGACCGCAAAGCCATTAGGCAGGGGTGGGGTTAGCAGTGAGGAGGGCCTTGTGGCGTAGACCTTGTCATCTTGAAGTTGCTAACGTGGACTTTTGTTTTCAGTGTCTCTAGAGAAATTCTGTGGTCTGAATGACCTTCAAAGTTCCTGTGTTCAGGCTTGAGGGTGTTATAAACAGGAGGAAACTGAGGGGAAAGAATTAAGCCATGAGGAGTCTATCCTTATGAATGAAGGGAAGTAGGTTCTGCCTTTCTGCCCTTGTTCCCTCTGCCGCATGAGAACAGGGTTCCGTGCACACACAGGATCTTGAAGCAGAGAGCAGATCTTCCCTGGGCAGTCGCCCTGCTAGGGAGCTGACCTCAGGCTGCAAGCTCAAAACCGTGACAAAGAAACTTCCAGTGTTTACAAATTACTCAGTCTCAGGGATTTTGTTGTTGCGGTGTAAACAACCCAAAGGCACGCATGCAACATTCCAATTCATGGAGGCATTGAAAATTTGGTAAACATAAACTCTGGAAATACATATTTCCGTCCTACAGGGATATTTATTCACTGTTCTAACATACATAGAGACTTTTAACAATTAGAAATATGTTCCAAGAGCTTGGACAGGGCTTGAGGACAGGGCTTCCCTCATAAGCTTCATTCCCCTCTAATTGTAGTAATCTCGCCACTGAAGAAAGGGATTCTCCCCCAATTGCCCCCCCCCCTTCTAGTTCATTGGAACCTACTCTGATCTCCTTCTGGGATAAGCCATTTCAGCAAACACATAGCCTAGAAAGAACAGTGTGGAAAACCCTACTTGTCTGTATGGAAGTACTCACTATAGGCATCAAAGCAAAGGAAGGCTTTGTAGAAGAAAAGAACTACCTTCCTTCCAAAAAAAAAAAAAAAAAAAGGAAAGCAACCAAACAACTTTGCACCATTAGTATCACATGTGGCAAGTCTCAAATGCAAACCAGCTGCCATGTTCTGTGCAAAGCCTCCTTGTTATCAGAGACATTTTTGGCTAGCTTGGTGTTGGAGTCCAGGGCAAGCCGACAATGAAGATCGAGAGATCCACTCCTGGTATTTGGCACACTGTGGGCTCCTCTTTTGGACACAGAAATTCTCCAGAGATGTTCTCTGGGACCATCTCAGCCCTCTCTCCCTTTGGCTCCTGCATGGTCACATGTGGAGAGAAATGAACTGAGAAAGTGGGAGGTTTTCAGTAGATTTGAAGATGAAGGAAAAGCAGTCCCTTTCCTCCTTCCTCATTAAACCCTGGGACAATTGCTTCAAGAAGAAAGGATGTGCTGCCCAATTATTCTAAGAATACACTCTTGGCACACCTGTTTTGCCTCTCAAAGCTGACTTTGATGACATTAATTTTTACCTACACGATGGTCTAAATTTTCCCTGAGATCTTCATCTCATCCTGACACCAATTAGAACATGAGTTTCGTCAGAAGAAACCACCGCAATTTAGTCCATACCTTGGAAGGAGCAGAAGCACGAAGAGAGACGGAGACGGCCCCGAACCCAATCGAACAGGTGTGCATTTCCATAATAGCTGCACAATTCAGCGAGGAAGTGGCGTTTGCTGCTCTCGCTTGCGAACAGAATTAGCAATCTTCACAGGCCCTGTCCCGGTGATTGAAATAAATTACTTTGTTAAATTGCAAAGCAGGTTGACCCATCTGTTGGCCCGTGAATGTTCAGATTCTCAGAGGGTTTATTACTCCAAATAATGTCTGCCATATGCAGCGGTAAACAGTTCCTTTAAAACCGACTGAAGGATTTGGTGCTGCTTTTGAAGGCAATTTATAAAGCGCTTCATGTTCGCCTGAAAGGACCTGCCCTTCAACTAAACTTTCAGCAAAGTCTAGTTGTCTTGATCAGTTAATCCCAGCTGAGACACCCTGCCCTCTGTGCAGAGGAAAGAAGAAGGGCTCCGGGGAGGTGGGGGGGACCTACTATGCGCTGGGCAGAAACTCACCTATTGGCACTTCCTGAGAAGTGCCAGGCTGTCCATGTGCCTGAATATTTTATCCCAGAGAATACAGGAAGCCAGCGAGGCTAAGTGGCCCATCCAAAGACAACTGCTATGCAGCCCATCTGGGTACCAGACACTGGGTTCTATGGAACACTCTGAGTCAGATGTGTGTATCCTAGGAAGTACAGTGAGGATTTTGCCCAATCACAGTTTAGACCCAAAGGCAAAGTGTTTCTGCCCTTGAGCTGTTTTTAAGTCCTCTTTCTCAAAAAAGCAGGAGTCACAGCTTCCCTGTTTGGTCACCAAGGATAGGGCCAGACTTTGACCTTCCCCTGGTAAGATCCTCATAGGAATTTTAAAGACAGAGATCTGTGGATCTTCTTGTCCTGTGTGCGTTTCCTCGCTTTAGATCACCCCCGATTTCACATCCCCAGGGAGTATGCCTGCTCTATCCACACAAGGTCCATAAACTGCTCTGACTGCGGACCAGCCATGATTTGTTCATGATGTTAGCAGGGACTCGCTGTGACTAGGATACAGATGTGAAATTGCTGATGGATGGCCCAAAGCCAGCACATGGTCAGCTCTTCTGGTATTCAGCTTCAATATTAATCATGTGTAGAAAGGCATTTTCCCCCCTCTGTGAAAAATGAAATGGCTAATATACAGTATGGAATGAGGGCTCGGGAACAATTCCTTTGCTTAACGGGAGAAGAATAAAGCTATTAAAAGAATAAACTCCTGTATGTGACATGATGACAGTGGGGTTTTTCTGACGAGCTAAATGAATAAGCCCCCTCTGCTTTGATTTATGCCGGCACAGAGTCTCTCGGAGCTTCAAAAGGCAGAGAGCACATTTGCAAGCCAATGGTCTCCACTCGGTTTGTGTAACGGGAGTGAGAGGCCAAGATGCAGCCAAAGGCAAACTTTGGACAGATTGAGAACTGAAAGGGTCAGGCCCAAGTGCTCAGGCCTTGCAGGGTCACCAGGACCTTTGGCTGAGGGTATTCACCCTTTGTTCCCACAGCTCCCCATATGCAGCTACCTCTGCAGGAGCCAAAGCCAGGCCCTGACTCTGTGCTTTGCTTTTTCCTGAAGCCAGAGAAATCAGCCCCTCTCCCTTTGCCCTCAGTGGGTATCCCAAGGAGGGGCAGAGAAATCGGGAGTGTGCTTCATCTCTCCTAGACGCCACATGCATCCTAGAACCACAGGCAAACCTCAGGAAAAAGCTTTGCCTCAGCGGGGCAGGGTAACTCCCCTGTAACTCCTGCACTCTGGAGACCGAGGCAGGAGCATCACGAGCACCAGACCTGCCTGGCTGCCCAGAGAGGCAGGAGATAAACAGTTCAAAGCCAGCCTGGGCTGTGTAATAACCTGCTCAAAACACAACAGAAAAGCTTAATATATATAAATTAATTCCTCAGAGAGTATATTGAGCATCAAAAAGATCACCCACGTGATGTCCATTGAAGGAGAAAATGGAACTGAATTTTGGGCTTGCTGATCTAAATCAAGAACAGCCTGTGTGTGTATCAAAACATCAGATTATACATGATAAACATATACAACCATTAATTACGTATAAAAACGGTATGAAGGAAAACACAAGACACCTGACAAACCCCCAATTCAGGGTGCCGGGAAAAACAAATGCAAAAGACTTTACCAGCAAGTGGCTTGCAAGGACCATGACTGGTGAAGGCAGTGAGGAGCTAGCAGAGAGCAGGAACCTCACACGATAAGGGACAGAAAGCAGATCCCGAGCCAGGATGTGTACGGTGAAGCAGTGGGAATTTGTCAGTGGTGGTTCTCTTGGATTTAGGTCCGGGGTCACATGAGACACTAACATTTGGAGGCATCTTTAGGCCATTTATGCAACTTTTCACTAAAGTCTAAAATTATTCCAGAACGATTTTGAAAAGGTACTGATGCAGAAAAACCCACAGGGAAGAGTTGCAATGTCCCCAAAGCCCTGAACCCCACTCCTTGCTCCAGAATCAGCCACACATAACCCTTCTAGCTGTTGAATTTTCCAAGAACTGTACACTTAGGACAATTATGATTAATTATGATTAAAACCTAAATACAGTACTGAAGACAGTATTTCCTAACTTCCTGCCAAGAATTCCCCTCATTTTTTACCAGCCCTCAATGTTCATCCGCGTAAAGGAGAACAGAGAAAGAAAGAAGAAAAAAGAAAAGCTTTCTATTTTGAAATCGGAAATGAGTTTAGACTCTAGAGAAAATTGTAAAGACTACAAAGTTCCCCAGTTAACTTTCACCCAGCTCTCTCTCTCTCTCATGTTTATAATCGTGGCACAGTTCTCAAAGACAAGAAATTAGCATCAGTACAATATGGCTAACCAAGCTACAGGTTTTACTGGGGTTTCTCTGACCTTTCCATTACCAGATCTCAGCCAGGGCTCTCCAACTCTCAGTAGCACTGGGGCGTCTTTTCTATTTAGTGTCTTCTAGCCTATGACATTTCCTAGTGTTCTATAACTATGACGCGTTTGGAAACTACGGGTCAAAGTCATAGAGTATCTGTCCTTCTGGGGCTGGTGACAGTAAGGCTGAGCCCTAGAAGTTCACAGCAGACAGATGCTGTGCCCTGTGTAGTGTTTCAGGAGTGTATGGTCCCTATAGTGTGATCCGCTGCAGTGAAGGGAACCTTGATCTTTCAACTAAGTTCTGTTTCTTCAAGAGAATGCTACACATTTCTTTCCTTCCTGTTTGAAGGAATCCCTAAGTCCAGCTTATTCTCCAAGAGAGATCAGTTCAACACTAACTCCTGGAGAGGGATACCAGAGGAACCTCTAGGATGTGCTACCCTGTAATGTTGGCAATAATGACCGCTGTACTTTTCTGAGACCAACTGACTGATGCTCAAAGTTTAATCAAAGCTAAGGAGATGAGAATTCTGCCCAAGATCAGACCCTTAGTGTGATAAAGCTGAGATAAGCCAGGACAACCTGATTTTGGTGCCAACAACCCAGTCACCCTACAATCCTCGTGAATAGAATGTTCTTTTCTTTTTCAAGGCTTTTGCTCCTCCTTGCTTCAATATTTGTCATGATTGGCACTTTGTCATTCAAGTATCTAGTTGGTGGCACATCTTCAAAGCCCTTCCTTGGCCACTCCCTGCCAATCATTCTCTACCTTGTGATCCTGTTACAGAACCTGTGGAACATCAATATAATATGTTCCCGCTTATGGTTTGACGGTGTAACCTTGTTCAGCAGGAACCTGAGCTCCCTGAGAGCAGGAGACCTTGTCTGTTTGGCCACTGGGACCCCAGTCTGGTGTTGAGCTGATGTGTCAAGGTACTTCCTCATTCTCTGCTGATCTCCTAAATGCCACTGCAAGCCAGATAATCTCACTCTCCAAGACCAAGTGTCAAGTGTCCCTGTTTCGAACTGCTCCACCTCAACACTTTCCACAAAGGATAAAGGCCAAAGGGGAAAAGAACTATCACCATAAACTTTCTCTGGCCTGGAGACAACACCTGATGGAGAAGTCTCACAATAGTGCTTGGCCTTGACTCACCAGTCTCTTGGTTGCCCAGAACACACATCTGGATGAGACTGATAAATGCAATGCACATATTTGTAGTGGTGTATTATCTATATTTGATAAATAAATGTTGCCTGAAAGACCAGAGCCAAAGTTAAAGCCACTAGTGGTCAGGCAATGGTGACACACACCTTTGATCCCAGGATTTGGGAGGCAGAGTCAGCTGGATCTCTGTGAGTTCAAGGCTACCCTGGGCTACACAAGATTGATGCAGAAATAAATCCAGGTGGCGGTGGCAGCTCACACCTTGATACACCCTTAATCCCGGCACTACAGGGAATATAAAACAAGAAGAGAGGCTGTGTGCTTAGTTTGCTGTCACCCAGCCCTGGTAGAGGTAAGACTTTTCTAGTGGCTTAGTTGCTTTGCTTTTCTGGTTTTCAGATTGAACCCCAATTTCTGTCTCTGGGTTTTTATTATTTGTGCTACACATATCTTGTGTGAAGCCTTTAGAAGTGAGCCTGTGGCACCCACCATCTGTGTCATGGGTCCACATAAGACCTACAAAAAAAAACCCTTAAAAGTAAAAGAGGGCTCCTAGACCCACAAAAACGGAAGCCATGCACAGCTTCTTGGTAGCCGTATTTTTTTTTTCAGATAGGCTCTGTTTGCTGCCAAAAGCAGAGACACAGCTCCTTTAAGAAGGCTTCCTGGTTTATACTGGCAGCACTAACAGCTCTGGCTCTTTCAGGTGATCCAACTATGGAACATTTAAATAGGGTTTGTGAGCAGAGTGCTACAAGTTGCTTAATGGCAATATAGACCTGCTGTGTGCCTGTGAGCATGGTTTGTAGAGATGGCAGTGGACATACCTCCACCATGTTGGACTGGGCATAGCCAACAGGCAGGGCCACAGAGTTTGCCCTAGTCATGCCCACATAGCATTTAAAAAAAGCATTCCTTGTCAGAAAATAATTACAGATATACAATAAAGACAGATTCCGTTGAAAAAGATCTCTGAATGGGTCACGGTGTTGGATAAATGTACGTAGGCTTGGGAGAGAGAAGAAAAAGAATATAGACAGTTAAAAAAGTAAAGTGAAGTCTTTAAAGAAACAGTAAAAGTAATATAAAAGAGTACAGAAAGTCATAGATTAAAGAAGTAAATAAAAATAAGCCATCTAAAGATGAAATATACACAGAGAGTCTGGATATGTACATTATTATTTTTTCTTTGAATTTTTTGACTGTGAATGAGCTAAGGACAGAGAGATATTCCATTGTATGGGCTGTAAGCTAAACTAACATGTATATTTTGAAGGTATCTTGACTTCAAAACTTGAATTGAAGGATATTCTGCTTTGGAAAAGAGTGTCTGCTTTTGTTTCCACAGGAAATAATAGTCTGTGGATTCCTTCCAGGCTAATATAGCTTTATGGATCAAGACCCTCCCCCACGAAGGGTTTCTGTAAACCCTAAGAATGCTTCACCCAGCAATCATCAGGAAGTATTCTCAAAAACTACACCTAAATTCCCCAAATGATTGTTTATAAATATTTGTTTTCATTTAAAGAGGGATATGATATAGAGGTGAATGCTTTACATCAGTATGGACTTTGGTCTATTGATACAAATTTAAGGTTGATTTATAACACTGTATATATGTATTTCTCCTCTTGTTTAAGGTATTATTTTGTGTATCTCATTTAAAAAATGTAATGTATCATTTAAAATTACAAATTGAGAGATAGTCATCTATAATATTTAAGCTTGTAGTTAAGTTAGTTCGGTTTTCTAGATGTACGAAGATATATTTCAGATGAATAGGTATTCTTTTGAATACTAACAGAATATGGTATTTAAAACATTTTAAGAACTTAGGACTTTTCATGACAATGAGACATAGCTGCTCCTGGCAGCACTAGTCTACTTCAAGAGGATGGGCATTGAAGAGGCTCCTTATGGAGTTGGTTAGCAATTTGGGCAGGAAACTGCTCTTGCCTGGACTGCTTAATGGTATGAACTGGATATGCAGGGCCCACAGTAAAATGTCTGCTGAACTTGACAAAAGAAGATGGACTGGTCCTTCAGGGTTCCTACTTCATGAAAGAGTCTGCCAGACATTCTGCAGAACCTAGAAGAAAGTGACTGACAAACTGCCAATATAGGCAGAATTATCTTTGAAATTTCCTGCTTCATGGAAAAGACTGCCAGATACTATGAGCCTGTAGACTCAAGATGGATGTTGCAGTGATACAAAAGAACTTTTTGGGGTGACTATCCAGGCAGTGAGATGTCTCTGTCAATTCTAGAGTTTTGGAAACTATTTACAATGCATTTCCTGTTTGCTTAGGTAATATTCCTTCTGGAGTCTTTGATGAAGTTGAAGAAAGGTAGTTATAATTTTAAAAGATAAATTAGATATAAAACTTTAGACTCACAAAAATAGAATAGATGATAGAGTGTTTTCCTTAATTTTCCCAATGTAAATGGACTAAATATTGTAACCATAATTCTTGTTTGATAACTGTTTTGTTGTATTAAATCTTGCTATGTTAAAGTTAAAACCTTCTTTTTATTTAGACAGAAAAGAGAAAGTGATGTAGGATATCCCTCTGTATGCTGTGTTTTGTTGCCATTAGTTAATAAAAAAGCTGCATAGGTTTATGACAGTACAGAACATAGCAAGGTGGGAATTCCAAGCAGAGACAGAGGAGAAAAGAGGGTGGAATCAGAGAGATGGCATGTAGCTTCCAAAGGAACAAGCCACCACTGCCAGAATCTTTTCAGTTAGCCATAGCCCCGTGGCCATATACAGATTAATAGAAATGAGTTAATGTAAGCTATAAGAGCTAGGTAGGAATACACCTAAGCATTGGTCAAGCAGTGTTGTAGTTAGTATAGTTTCTGCATGATTATTTGGGTCTGGGCTACCAGGAAACAGACAAGCAGTCTCCGTTTACAAACCTGATACCTAAGTAACTGTTCATACATCTCCTGCCAGACTGAGGCCACTCACCTCCCTGCCATGTTTGTCTCCTTAGAGTTTAGCAGCTCTGATGACATCACTTCCTCTTCATCTTTTCCAGCTTCCTGCTTCCTGGTCCAGTCCCTTGGGACTGCTCTGGGATTGCACACTATTTAGAATCCTTCTTCTGCCTATATTTGGTTGCACTTTTTAAATGATTATTTTAATACTTAGGTAATTTAAAAATGAAAATGCACACATTTGTGTAATACAATATGGTGTTTTAATATATGTAGCTTGACAGAATGACTAAGTCAAGTGAGCTAGTAAATCTTCATTTTTAAGGCTCGGGCTGTGTTCCCATCTCCCTGTCGGTGATAGATAGCCAGAGAGACACCTGCCCCCCCCAGTGTAGACAGTGGCTTCACAATAGCCAGTACCCTGGAAACAAACCCTGCTTCCTGAGATTCTCATAGGAAATAGTAATGTGGAGCTGAGAAGAGTCACTATCTTCCTGCTTTATGTTTTGCTGCTTAACTTAGCCAATATATTCTATTATGGTTTATCACAATCATGAGACCTCTCAGTGGGCTTCAGTTACTCCTCAAACACAAAAATTATATATATACGTATATATATGTGTGTGTGTGTGTGTGTGTGTGTGTGTGTGTATTCCAACATTGTTGGCATTGATTCCATAACCTGATTTTAAAAAGAAATATGGGCCAAGGTTTAAAGAAAAATAGAATGCCATTTCTGAAACTTAAAAAAAGAAGAAAGTCACAGTGTAACATGTCTTTTTCTGTACTGCCAACTCCCAAATAACCACACAGAGACTTCTTATTAATTATGGAAGCTTGGCCTTTGCTTAGGCTTGTCCTACTAGCTCTTATAACTTAAATCAAGCCATTACTACTAATCTACAAGTTGCTACATAGCTCGTGGCTTTTACTTCTTCTCCTGCATGCCCTGATTCCTCTCCATCTCCTCTGGTATCTCTCTCATACCTAGATTCATCTCCTTTTCCTCTCTCTCTACCTGGAATCCCTGTCTAACCTCTTCTTGCCTAGCTTTTGGCCATTCCACCCTTTATTTAAACAATCAGAAGGCACCTTGACAAAGACGCATCTTCACAGTGTACAAAAGAATTATTCCATAACATCACAGTAAGAAGCAGAATACAAAAAGCTTATGAGCAAGACTCCCACACAGAAGTGGAAGTTGAGAAGATTGCGCCTATGCGTTAGCGCCACCCAGGAGTAGGCAGTGCATGTAAGACAGACAGAAGGATGGGAAACTGGCATGATTTTTCAGTGTTTGATAATAGTTCATTCATAGTAAAGACCACTGACTGATTTTAGAAGATTCCTAATGTTCAGACTGTCAACACCTTACCAATAATAATTCAGAAATTATTCTAATGTAACAAAATAAGCCATCTACAAAGCCATAGTGTCAAGATCAATGAAGGGTAGTAGGCATCATGTGCAATAACCACTGTGCTCTGTGCTACGAAGATGCTTAGACACCTGTCAGTGACTTCATTTTTAAGGAGTAAATGAGATGAGAGAAAGGACCACTAAAGCATCGTCACATATAAAGACTTAAATGAAGAATGTGATTAGGGATGATGGTGGTGCTGATGGTTTTCATGGATTGCACACCGAGCTAACACTGCTGTCTCTCACTCTGGGATGCATCCTGCTGAAGGTGCAATGCTGAACAGGGCATGGAGGACCGTGGTTCTGGACACATAAGGGCCACGGATGAGAGAAACAAATAACTAAGAACATCGACCACATTTTGGAAAGCATGCGGGCGACAATAAAAGGTGATGCAACAGACAGAGATCAAAGAACATGTGATGGGGACACTGGGGGCTCACCGTAGATGGTCAGAGGAAGCCTCGGGAAAGAGGAGAACTTCTTTTAAAGAGCTGGGTGATGATGAGTCACAGAAAGTAGTGAGACAGAGCTTTGCAGGCAGAGAATATAGAAAGAGGAAGATAAGCCTGTGCTCCGAAAACAAAAGAAAAGCCAATCAGGTGCACTGGCCAGTCAGGTGCACTGGCCAGTCAGGTGCACTGGCCTATCAGGTGAACTGGCCAATCAGGTGCACTGGCCAGTCAGGTGCACTGGCCTATCAGGTACACTGACCTACTGTCAAACAGGGAACTGCTGAGGAAAGAAGCATGAACCATGGTGAATCATCAAAGGGTAACAAAGGTCCCCATTTTAGAATAGGGTCCACCATCTCATGGAGACAGTCACACATACAATGGCCTAGAATGGTTGACATGGCATAATGGCATAGTTAGTGTTCTCACTAAATGGCTATGGTTTTAGCAGCTTCCCAAACTACTGGTACCTGACTGTTTCATGAGTCTGTTCCTATGGTCTGCTGAGTTTTGTGCCTTCGTCTACATCCCCTTAGTGACTTTCTCTGCTGCCTACAGCCTATAGAATTCACCTCTTTTCCTTGCAACTAAGAGCTTAGACTGGGGTCTGAAGAAATGGCTCTGTGGTAAAAAGCACTGGCTGTTCTTCCAGAGGACCCAGGTTTAATTTCCTGTACCCACACGGCAGTGCACAACCATCTATAACTCCAATCCCAGGAGATCTGATGAGATCTAATGGCCTCTTCTGGCCTTGGACGACACCAGGCATGAACATAGCACACATAAGACATACTAGCAGACGAAACACTCATACACAGAAAATAGGGAAATACAATTGTTAAGAACTTAGACTGATATATGATATAGCAAGAACATTGAGTTTTTTCTGAGGACAGTAGGAACCCAACAGATGGACTGAAACAGGACCGTGCCACAGAGGAAATCAGGACCCTAGAATCCACCTCTGAGGCAGCGCAGGCATAAAACGCTTTTGCTTCACAGGAAGTTCATCAGGTGACGCGAATGTGAATCCCCTCAATGTGACGGGTGTCACTCTACCGCCTCTCGGCACTCATTAGTGGAAGATTGAACTGAGAGACCATTAGTGGCAAGAGTTATTTAAAAGGGGGGATCTGAAACTGCCCTGGGGTACACACAAAACAGTGCCTTTCCTAGAGATGAAGCAAAGCGAGAGAGAGAGAGAGAGAGAGAGAGAGAGAGAGAGAGAGAGAGAGAGAGAGAGAAAATCCCAGTGAGCGCTAACATAATCCAGAGATTACAATGCCTTTAACAGGACATCAACAATTATTTGCAGCTTGATAGCGACGTGGGATTAAAGTTGAGCTCTTCGTATCAAAACGGAGACACAAAGTTCTTTCTTTCCAATGGCTAGCAAGGCAAGTTTCCTTGATTAAGCAAAATGCACATTAAGGGGCTGTTTTCTTCATTGCTTCAAGGTCAGCAAGACCAGGGGCTGATTAGTGAGAACAGGCAGCATCGCTCAGACCCGGGAGGCTGGGCCGAGTGGGAGCAGGCCCTTCTTACAACAGCAGATTTGTTCCCACCAGCCATCTTGGGGAAGGAGGAAGGAGCTCCTGGGACAACTATCAGCACAGTAGCAGCCTGGTGTGTTTTCTTGTCCTCCCCCGGGGAGCTATTTTCTTTGCAAAACTACAGTGATTTTTAATAGGCTGCCATTTGCTCATTAAAGCCATCTGGGAATTCAGTCAGCATATGGACCACAAAATAGGACCCTGTATAATGTTTAGGAGTTTGTCGTTTAATAAAACATTTTATAAGCTCTGTGAGTACCTATTAACTAATAACTGCCCTTGCCGGGGCCCAGTGGCCCACTCTGTGGGCTCTGAAGAGCTCCCGTGCTGGAGGGGAGTTTTAGGGAGCTCTTTCTCCAGTTCCCATTTGTCTTTATTATGACACTCAACCGGCACATGATGAACAATCAGTCACTGTTAAATTACATCCCTGGGAATTGTACCAGGCTTGACTTCTTATCCTTCAATGTCTTCTCGGATGCTTCCTCCTTCAGAAAAGGGAGGCCCTGGGTTCTGGGCCCTGGGGAATTTATTATCTTCCGTAAGGGAGGAAAGATGATGTGTAAGGGGCAGTTATTGCTGAAGAAGAGCTTTATCCCCCTGCTTCAGGACCTGGCTCTATCAGGGTCTCTTGTGATGAATAACTGAAAAGAAAATGGTGGGGGAGGGAAGAAAAGAAAAATGGATGGACCCCCCCAAGCCATTGCCAAGCTCACCCAATTATCCTCAAAGCCAAGGCCTCGGATAACCTGATGACCACAGGCTCCGATATTCTCTGGTGCAACAGTTATGGAAGGGAATCCCTTGGAAGATTTAATGGGCACCAAACTTAAAGTCACAGGGAAATTAAGAAGACAATTCAAACAGGAAAATGCCTACAAGCCAAGCGCGAGGGTGGGAGTTTGCATCCTCTGCAACCACACAAAAGCCAGGTACTGTAGTTCTAGCCCTGAGGAGAGTCAGACCCTGGAGCTCTGCGACTAATCAGTCTAGCAGAATCAGTAAGCTCCAGGGTTGAGCGGGAGCCCCTATCCCAAAAGCAAGAGAGAGAGCAGTGCAGGAAGCCAATCAATGTCAGACTCTGATCTGTATACATATGAGCACCTGCACACATACACACAAATACACCACACACACATACACACAAATATACCATACACACATATACACAAATACACCACACACACATACACACACAAATATACCACACACATACACACATACATACACACACATACACACACAAATATACCACACACTCATACATATATATATATACACACATACACACAAATACACCACACACACATACACACAAATATACCACACACACATACATATACACACACAAATATACCACACACATACACACAAATATACCACACACACATATACACACACAAATATACCACACACATACACACAAATATACCACACACACATACATACACACACAAATACACCACACACTCATACATATATATACACACATACATACAAATATACCGCACACATACATACACACACATACACACAAATACATCTCACATACACACAAAAACTACTTTTTTAAAAAAAGAAGTTTCCTACTGCATCCTTACAGTGTACTCATTTTTAACAAGAAAAATGAAAATGAAACAGATTTGTGGGCTTGAGTGCAGATCAGTGGATAAAGTGTTTACTGTCCAAGTTCAAAGCATCACATTTGGATCCTCAGTGACCACATTTAAAAAAAAAAAAAAGCACACCTAGGTGGGCACGGCAAAATCGGATAATCAGCACAACCTCAATGCTCTACCAGGGGAGACAGAGCATCCTCAGGGCAAGCTGGCTACCTAGACTAGACAATTGGCCAGCACTAGGTTTAGTGAGAGACCCTGAGTCAGTAGATAAAGTGGAGCACAGTCCAAGAAAACATCAACATTGACTTCTGGCCTCCACATGCAATTGCACATGGACTTGTATTATATACACTATGTACAGAAACACACACACACACACAAACATAGACTCTGGTAGACAACTATGGAAATCTAATGGCAATCCTATAAATATTGATTACCACAATGGTTTGAATGAAAATGGCCCCTACAGGCTCATATACTGGGTATTGTTTAGGAAGGATTATGAGATGGGGCCTTCCTGCAGCAGGTGTGTCTTTGGGGTGGGCTTGAGGTTTCAAGCATGCTGCCATCCCGTGTCTCTTTTTGCCCTGTGTGGTGAGTCAGCTGACACTCTCAACCGCTGCTCCGCATCATGGCTGCCTGTCTGCTGCCATGCTCCCTACCATGATGGCCAAAATGGCCAGGGACTCACTCTCTGAAACTGTAAGCCCCCGGTTAAGTCTTCTATTAGCTGCCTTGGTCATGGTGTCTTATCACAGCAATAGAAAAATAAGTAAGACAATCACAGACTTCGAACTGTGGGAGACACGATCATGTTACCATCTTAGAAAACTCAAAGGACACTGGCTACTGACGGACAAGCTTTGGGTTCTTGACTCTGTTGCTAATTTTAAGCATTTCTTTGCCTTTTCTTTTTTTTTCTTTTTTCCTTTTTTTTGTTTTTTGTTTTTTGTTTGCCTCTTCTTACCTCAGTTCACAAACAAGAGGGCAAGCTAGGGTTTACAGGGCACCATCAACACCCAAATGAGCCATGACTTTGCCCTAAAAAGAACATAGGCTAGATGTGAGGAGGTTGAAGGAAAACGTGTTTGATTGGAGTGGGCACAGAGTGGGTATGTTCGGGGTGGGAGGCCAGCATCCAGCAAGACCTACCTCTGTATGGTGAGTGAGAAGTTCCTTTTGACTTTCTCAAAGGCCTCGCTAACACCTATCTTTTTCTGATACTCTTTACCGCAAATAGCCAAATCTCAGGTCAATACACTATCTTCACTTGAAAGAAGGCCCCACTCTTTGAAGTTATGCTTCGGGGAGGGGGAGGTTGTTCATTTGGTCACTGACCGGAAGGTGGGCATCGAGAGGGCCACAGTGCCTCACGAGAATCACAGGGAGGAAGGGGGGTCTGGAGAGAATGCCCAGAAATTGTTGAGATAAACTATGAAATGCTCAGCCTTGGCCACTCCACAATCAGCACGCGTTGGTCCATGGCAACTCTGATGGGCATTGTGCTTCATACTTTGTAAACACTGCTGCCCTTGTCCCCCCCAAGCTAGGTATCACGTCAGCTTCCTTTTTTAAAGGTAGAAAAACTGAAGTGAGGAGAGGGTTTGTCAAAGTTATAGCCCAAATATTTAATCAGCCTGGGCATCTAGAGTCCAAGCCCACCATCTAGGGCTCTGTAGGCTGCCGGCAGTTCTTTGCTGAGGGTGACAAAAGCCAAGAAAACACAAGAGATTGTCATTGTTGTCACTGGTGGTGAAAGTGGTCTGCTTCCATTAACCAAACCCCCTCCCTAGCAGAAACCACACCAGTGGTGATAGGCAAAGCCAGAAAGGAGAATATTTTTGTTGATCAGAAGGCATGAGGGTAAACAGAGCAGAGGGTTTGTGCGCCTGCAGAATTTCCTCAAATTACCCCAGCTCTGCTGCCTCCTTCCCTTCTCCCTTCAGCAAAGCCAAATCAGGATAAAAAACAAAGCAATTAAAATATCTCTAATTTCCCCCCAATGACAGCAAAATCTTTTCCTAGAACATGTTCTCTCTGAAAACTCCATCCACACCACTCTCAGAGAACATCTCAAATCTGGGGACCCTTCACACTGGGAGATTGATGAGTGCCGAGCTGGCTCCCCAGGAGTCCCACCCACACTGAAGCCTTTCAGCGCCTTCCTCTTGGATGCTCTACCTCAGATGGCGTTCAGTGGGAGGCGACGCTGAGTACTGAAGAGATTCTCAGAAGCTGAATCTGACCCAGCAGCACATCAAAGCACCTGACATTTGCCCCGAGAAGACCCCGTGTCCCATTCCCAAAGAGAGTCTACCCACTATCTGTGACGGCCAGAACGGAGACTTAGTAAGTGGTGACAATGTGCCCCATACAAAGAGAACACAAAGGCCCTTTGCCCTCCACCCGGTTTCCAGTGTCTGCAAATAGAAGCTGCAACAGCTGCCACTCATTGTACCCTTACCGCGGTCCAGCTCCAGCCCCAACCAGCGGCCAGTTTATCTTCAGATGAGCGGTAACAAGCGGGAAGGTGTTGGGGCTTCCATTTTACAGATGGTAAAACTGCCACTCAGAATCCTTCAGCGTTAAATCCTAAGAGCAAGTTAATATCTAGTTCCAATGTAAGCACTCTGATCCAGTAGCCTACAATGTGTCCTGCTGCTCGGTCGTGCTTCAAGGGGGGGGGGGGGCAGAGAAAGTAGCAGTCTTAAAGGAGTGACATTTCAGGTCATCTCTCATCTTATTTGCTTGTACTAAGCAGTCATTTTTTTTTCAGAGCTATCAAGGTAACAGGCAAAGCGTTACCATATCACTTGCAATTGTTTTTGCTTTTAGGAAAGTTTCACAAACACTCTGCAGAGGGGGGAGCA
Organism: Alexandromys fortis; assembly: GCF_014885135.2. NCBI lineage: Eukaryota > Metazoa > Chordata > Mammalia > Rodentia > Cricetidae > Alexandromys > Alexandromys fortis. Next base: position 1,749,335 of record NW_026067970.1, read on the forward strand.
GCGGGGAGCCTGCGCAAAGGTGGATTTCCTCTTCTGAGACAGCTGAGGTTACTCCAGTGAAGTACAGCCCAAGGAGAGCCCAGGCAGACAAAGTGCAGTGCAGGGTGGGGGTTCTTTCTGTTTGTGGTGTCTGCTTTCCATAGATGAAGTCCATTATGATCTTCCCAGATTTGAGTCAAAAGTGAGGAGAAGCAGGACATGAGGGAGATGCTGCTTCCCTAAAGCTGTATCTGTCTATTTCATGTACTTGTTGTGAGAGTCTTGCCTTCTCTTGTTGGTAGTATGGTAGCCGGTAGCCTTCGTGCTTAGAAAATGACGATAGAAATCTATCATCCATCTATCTATCTATCTATCTATCTATCTATCATTGTTTTCAATGTCCTTAAGCTAAGAGTTAACCATCTTTGATTACTTTTTCAAAGTCATATTTTTAAACTTTTATTCATCAAAGAGGTTTTAGGATAACTCTCTTAAAGAATTTAATTAACATTTATTATTTCTTTAAAACTGATAGAGTAATTCTAAGAGAAAGAAAACATAACCTTTTGGAGGTACAGCACATGCATGCCTACCTTCTTTGTTAAAACCTGGCTTCTGAATTTTTAAGAACCTAATGGCTTCTGGTTCTTTGTGTTGGCTGTCACTCCTAGCAGAAGTTTGCAAAGGCACATTAAGAAGGCTTAGGGTAATCCTGAAAGGTTTTAGTATTGAAAAGCCCATGAGATATGTGTCAGGGAGTCAGGTGAAACCTCACAGAAGAGTGTAAGTCAGTCTTTATTGAGCAAAATGATGTAATAAGAAATTATCTGTGGGAACAGGCAAAGATATCGTTCTCTATTACAGACACAAAACAAACAGAAAGCCAGAATAGCTCTACCAGAATTTAGATCACAGCAAGTAAACACCAAGTATCTGATTTATAAAAGAAGAAGAAGAAAGAAAAAGGCTAATTGACCTTCTGGGCATAGCCTGACAGTCAAGCAACAAAACCTCAATTGTGAGCAGACTCTATCTCAAGAGCAGCCTGAGGGAGGATTTGGCAAAATGAAGTTTGGGCTTGGACTAATTTCACATGCTAATGAGAATCTCCAGATAAAAGCCGCTTTATAATGGGCGCTAACCAGTTGGCAGATGAACACAATTCAGAACAAACTGAGCAGGAATTAGCCATGTTTGTCATGATACCATATGGCTTAGGAAGGAACTGCCAGGGTCTGGTTTAACCTATCAGAGGGATTGTTTAGGGGAACAATGTAGTTTGGCATTTCTGGGAAATCAGTGCAGAATCTAACTGCCTTCTCACAAGGAGACTGAAAGCTTTAGATGCAATCCTCTGTCATCCCCTGGAAGAAACTAGGATCCATCAAAAATCAGGTGGCAGAGATGTGGTCATTCTCTTCAGTCTCCAAAATTCCTGCATCAAGCCAAAAAAAAAAAGGAAAAAAAAAGTGACAGAAAACACATAAGTTCAAGAGCCAGATTCTCCACTACTGCACCCCTAACCTTGTGTGACTGTTTTGACTTAAATCGCAATGACATCTCATCTTCACAGATCTAGAAATATTAGCACATTTTCTGTGTCCAGCATCCACATGTGGACAAAGGCTCTCATATTGAAGAGGACAGGCAGAGGATATGTCAACCATAGCAGAAGGTTCTATCAGCCAGCGCTACTCAAGAGTCAAAGATCTCCCTACATGAAATTAAGCCTTCACTCGGTTTCTCCACTTTTAAAAATAAGAAACTAATAACGCATGCTCCCAGGGAGTGAGGTGAATCCACTATGTGCAGATGTTCTGTAAGCTTTGAGACGTGTTAGTCATTTTGGTGAGGACGGCGACAGCAATGACCCCCATATGAGAAGCCTTCATCTCACCAGAAATGATTGACAGTCTTGGTCTTTGCTCAGAGAGCACACATACCATGCTGGAGAGTTTTCTCCCAGCTGTACGCTCTCTCCTTCTCGAAAACTTCCCTTGTAGTTAGTCTTTGGGGACAAAGATCTAGACGATGTAAAAAGAAAGGACTCCATAATCCTGTTTAGAACATATGCTGAGCTTGAAAAGAATTATATCAAACAGAATTCGTCACTCAATCTAGTGTTTCTTCAGTGAATTCCCCCAATTCAGCGTACCTAGATCATACTGGCTAATAACGGGAACCTCGATTCTTGCAGATGTCTTCCAGAAGGTGGATGCTTCCCAGGGCAGAGCCAGCTGTGTCCGCCCGCATACAAAGCATCAGTTCTGTCTTCCTTTATGCTGTCAAGCTAAGAGACACTGTTTTATTACGTTATTTGATGGAGTCATACACAATTTCAATTTCTGAAAGTCAAAAATGGTCAGAATCATGAGTGCAGGGGGTACTTGTCTATACGCTCAGCACTCAAGAAGCTGGGGCAGGAGATGTTTAAGGCTAGCCTGCACTACATAATAGGACCTTGTTTAAAACAAAACAAAGAAGTCAGACACTGGCATCTTAATATGGTGCAGACCAATACTTAGGCCAGTTTAGCCTCAACGTAGAGTTCAGAGTTTAAGTATCAGCTGAGAAAAGCCTGACTCCAAACCTCACCTTGTCACTTAACAACTATATGTCTTTGAGAAATTAGTAGATGATTTAGAAAAATAAATGCCATTTGCAGACCAAAAGAAAATGAGGTTTTGTGTGGAAAATGCCATTTTGTATGGCAAAAACATTATTGAAAACTACTCATGGATCCTCATAATAAGGCTTTTAGTTGTTGATACACCACCTTTGCAAAGGAACATTCATCTTAGGGAAGATGGCCTCCCAAATAACAAAGTCTTTAAGAAGACCCTGGAAGCCCGTTTCTCACCTCCTGGCCTGATGAAGGCACTTCCGGCTTACCTAGAACTGTGCACTTCCGGCTTACCTAGAACTGTGCACTTCTGGCTTACCAAGAACTGTGCACAGGAAGCGCTTTGGATGGCAGAAAGAAGCAGCATCGCACACCTCCAAACACAGAGGCTAAAAATATAGTCACTTGGTCTTGACTTCACTAGCTCAAGACATAGCCATATCACAGTGATGTTCAACATCCCTTCTCGAGGCAGCAGAAACACCCCCTCCAAAACCAGGCTATTCTAATTCATAAAAGCAACCATAGAACTAAAGCTGTGGGGCAGAGCAAGGGCAGTGAGTGCCCAGCACTGAAAGGAGGCCAGGGAAAGAGGTAGCCATCATGCCCTGGAAACAGACACCAGAAACTGTGACCTTGAGGACAGCCAGGCAGGTGGCACAAGAGGAAAAGCACACCAGGTTGGGAGCAAGAGAAAGATGAACAATGACTCAGACACAGAATCCAAGCAGTGACCGAAGTCGGAGAATCATAAACAGACAATCTGTGAGCCAGGCAGATCCCCCCCCCCCGGGGGGGGGTTTACAGCGTGTGAGCGTCGTGTGGAGAGAAGGGTGGATAAGCAAACTTTCCTTCTAAAGGGATCAGAAAGAGTTGTATTTCTTTGTGCTAAAGACTCATCCATGTAAGATGTTTTTGCTTCCAATCAGTAAGTTCCAGCTTGTTACTGGAAGTGAAGATGGGGTGGCCTTAATTTTCAACAACAGCCAATAGTCATTCATTTGCCCCAGGTTTTTTTAAATTACATTTGTGTGTGTGTGTGTGTGTGTGTGTGTGTGTGTGTGTGTGTGTGTGTGTGTACAGCAAGCACATGTCGATGTCAAAGGACAGCTTGCAGGAGTCAGATGCTGGGGACCAAACTCGGGTTGTCAGGCTAAGCAGCGAGCTCTCCTGCTCTGAGCCCCACAATAACTCTTACTGTAGCAACCTGAGCAAAAGCACAGACTTCAGATTCAGAGAGCTGAGCCACATGGTTCTGTCACTTATTAACGTCACGCTGGAGAGCAATGCCTATGCCTATACCTTCAGCGGCTTCATTTTAAAACAGAAGCCCTAACACGCCTTCACTGACCCTGTGGTTAATCCGGAGGAGCCACACCTGGCAAACGCCTGGACCTGGGCAAGCACTCAACAAGGAAGGTCTCCTCCCTGTCTGGATGACTCCTCTCTTAGCATCTCTTAGCTGAAACCGTTGCTAGTCTTACTTTCCTGGTTGTCTTTCGGGTCCATCTATCAGGACCTGAATGTCCTTGTTGGACGTATGCCCTCTCCTAAGAGTAAACGGGCTGCCTTGTTTATTCTTCCAAAGCGACGGTGGATTTCAAACCTCACTCTTGTGTTTCCTTAAGATTTGGATCTAGTCCTTATTTTTGTTTTGAGTGTAGGTACCATCTTAGGCCACACGTCAACACTAGAAAGAGTTCATTGTCAACCGATGACAACAGGGTGGAAAAACAGTCCTCCAAAGCAAGCATATCCCGGACACCTGCCAATAAACAAGCCAACTGCCCGCCATCTCCCACCGTGAGCAGCTGCTCCTGGCTGGGGCGCTAGCCCTCAAGGTGCACCTCGCTTCACGCTTCACCGTCAAAGACGGTCTAGGTTCCTGGACTTCTGGATTATCAGGTTCAGACATCAGTGCCCCTGACTGAGGAGACCACCCAGAGGGCAGCTGGAGAGCCCTCAGGCTCCCCAAAGAATGTGCAGGAGAGTCAAGGGTCACATGCTCCAACCGGCTTGCTAAAAGTGTCCCAGGCAGACCCTGTTGAAAGGTCACCGAGGACAGTGACAGGGAACAGCTTGAGGGAGCAGAAGGGAGGGCGCTGAAGAATTTCTTTTTTAAGTAACAAAAATTACATCTGTTTCTGGCTCAGTTTGGACTTTCAAGTCGGAGTTTTTTCTTTCGAGGGCATTTCTGTGGCATTTGTAGCTCATGTCTAAATCACAAAATACATCCATTGTGCACTTCTGGGCTTGCGGACATGTGCCACGGAGCCCAGCACTGCGAATGCATTTTCTCACTTCATTAAACATTGCTCTGAAATGGCGTCCAAACGTCCGCTCTCCCTGCCCCATCTGGGGGGAAGGATTGTGTTACTTTCCCCCTGTGGGAACAGAAGGAATGGAGAAGTCACAAGCTGTGAGGGTTGATATTTTTCAATTTCACATGTCCGACGTTGGGAGCTGATTGCAGGGACAGCCTGGTCAGCCATGCCATAGCCAGGAAGGGCTCAGTTGTCTTGGGGAAGGTCCCATGTTGCCCTGCAAATCTCTGATGTCTATAGCAGCGGCAAAACTGGCCAAACCCCAGGGAGCCTTCTCACTTCAATGGGTGAGGTGCTGACTCCACCTCCCACAGGCAGGCCAGGACGAGTTCTGCTGACTTAAGACGATGCCACGTAAATTAGAACTCATGTAACCATATGGTCCAAACCTGCGGCTCGTATTTTATACACAAATGACTATGACAGGCGGTATTTTTGTGCTGACAAGTTGTATTTCACCCATGTTTACTTAGAATTCCATGCTAAAAAGCCAAGCAGTCAAACTTTATGCTATTTTCATGCAGAAAAATTCATTGAGTTTGCTTCTTATTAGAAGATGAAGAGAAGCCCACCAACCAATGCAACTTCAGCTTCACCCTTCACTCTCATCAAAGCGTTAGGCCCTGGGTGCTTTAGTTTTCTGATGCCTAGCATTTGAAAGCAGACCTTGAGTCCTGACTTTCAGACAGGCCTCTGACTGAGTGAGCTAAACAGCCATTCTACCTGATTCAAAAGCAGGAACTACTAGGATTACCAACTACCCCACATTCTGTGACCTCTGGGTATTGGCAAACAAAGCCAGCCCACTCAACCTTCTGTGACTTTGCCCCCTGCACACAGTGACCTATCACTTCTAAGATCTCTGGGTAGTAAAGAAAATAGCCAACCAGGTGCTGGCTGGCTCAAGCCACAGACAAAGGCAGAACAATGCCTCCCATGTGTGCTAAGATTTGGTCAAACTCAAAGTCAAGTGAGACCTAGAGACTTCAGGACTAAATTAAACTTGCAAGAAGTAGGAGACTTCGGAGCAAATCTTAAACTCGCCCTGGAAAAGTTCTGCAAGTGTGCAAGGGTGTATGTGTTTGTACACATCTACAAACAATGCCTTGTGCTTTGAGCCAAGTGTTCTTACTGTGCAAGGGTGTATGTGTTTACACACACCCACTAACAATGTCTTGTGCTTTGAGGAAAGTGTAAATGGTGTGTGTACAAACACACACACACACACACACAATGCCGTGTGCTTTGAGCAAAGTGCATTTAGTGTGCATGTGTGTATGTGTTTATACACACCCACAAACAATGCCTTGTGCTTTGAGCAAAGTGTAAATGGTGTGCGTGGCACACACACGCACAAACAATGCCTTGGGCTTTGAGGAAAGTGCATTTGACTGGAATATTCTTCACTCTGCCATCCAAAGTAGCATATTTGTGAAACTGAAGCCATGCGTGTAGCTTGAAGAAGATACTTGTTCTAATTTCTAAACGCAATAAAGAGCATGCTAACAAATTCACCAAAACTACAGTAGCATTTAGTGACCCAGAGTCATTTCTTATAAATCAGTTCTAACTCAGGCACTCAAAGCACATGGCTGCCAGCCCCCAGCCCTCCCTAGAACTGTTGGAGAGTCCATGTGCAGGCCCTGAGGGCTTCTGTGAAAGCTCAGCAGAGTTCTCCAGGCAGCTGACCTGGGTTTGAATCCTACCTGCTCTGTTCCCTCTGAAAGCAACTCTCTAATGTGGCCAAGCTCAGTCTCTGACTGGTAAATTGGGTGCAATGGACAAAGTCCAAAGTGTTCTGCTCTGATCCCAGCCGAGGTGGAGCTGCTGAAGGGTGGTGATGGAGGAGGTGGGGGAAAGTGCTCTGGGCTGACATCTGATTTGTCTCCCTCCCTCTGCTTCCCCTCCGGGCACCATCTTGGCTCTCCTCCCCAGGTGTTTATCTTTCAAGTCTTCACTGATAATGGCTTAAGGCCTGATTCATCCCAGGTGTATTTTAATGAGAGACTCCACAAAAGCTTCAAGACTATAAAGATGGAAGGGAATAATTTTCTTTTAATGAATATGTGCCATTCCATTATAAAAGTCGTGCATGACTGGCCACAAAAAGTGAGAAAACGCAGAAAAGTAAAACACGAAAGAATTTCCCATCATCCCATTTCCCAAATACCATATGTTTTCACAAACTCCATGAGAGGAGGGGCTTCACTGGCTTCAGACAAAATACATAAACAACTCTAGATGCTTCTTATCACTGAACATTAGAAGCCGGGAAGCATTTTCCCCATAGTCATATACTCCTCGTGAAGAACTGGTTTTAGTGGCAGCAAAAGCAGGGACATTTTCAAAGGCAAAACTTACCAATCATCTTCTTTAATCCTTGTTTTGAAGGAAATTTTCCTAATCCTGATAAGTGCTGGAGACAATGAACGAATGAGCCGAAACTAAGCATAGCTTGTCTGGGAGCAGGGGTTTTGACTGTATTCTTTGGCGTTACCCCGATATTATACTACCTCCCAGCCCACGGCAGGTGGTCTTTCCTGAAGAAGAATAAAGGTGGGTGTTTTGTGGCGACTCTGACCGCCACTCCTAACATACCCCTCACTGTCCCTGGTTTGCTGTCTTGTTCTGCGGAAGGTTGACAAGTGGCTTGTTTTCTCTGTGCTTCTGTCTCTTAGGTCCTGTTGCTAAGACAAAAGCGTGGGCTAAGACGATACATGCCGCACGCGCATCGGCTCTTCCCACTCATGACCTTCACAGGCATGTCTGAAAAACTGCTAGGAAAGTTGAGATGTATTAAAATCATTTTTATACTCCTTTCTGCAACTTATAAGCCATGCCTCTGAGTCTCCGGCTTCCAAGTATCTGAAACTTTTGGAAACTCCTCAAATGGATAAAGATTTTATTTGATGCAAAATTAAAGAACAACAACAATAACAAAAAAAAGATGCATTACTTCTTTTCAGTCAAGAGCTTTGATTCTCACAAAAGTGCACCGAGGCTTTTTATCCCGCCCTAGAAGCATGTGCAGACACCTGACATCAATTTAGGATCCAGAATCTCATCACCTCGAACTACAGCATCAGTGGTTCGAGCCAAGGACTAGAAATGAGTTTATGGAAAGCTACAAGTTACACCCAAGTATAACTACGAGAAGATTCTCAGAAACGATCATAGGTGGAAAGGCAGAATTTAATCTAACAGGGGAAAGAGGCATTTACCTGGCACTCAGCTGAATGCCTCACCCTCCGTGTGTTCTTATACAGATTCAACCAACCTCAAATCCCAGAGTCTTCTAAATTTTATCAATGCTAACGACATGCGGGATTTTAAATGTTTTAATTAGATTTATTTTTAAGGATTTTATTTTCTTATTATTAGCATGTTAATTGACATTTCCATACACGCATATAATATACTCTGATTAAACTCGCCCCCAACCTCTCCCACCCCCTCCCATCCTTATTGACCTCTTTTCTTTACTGCCATTCACGTTCCCAGAGTCAGGATTTTGGATTTTAATTTGTGACACATTTAAGGCCATCTAGAAACGCATGCATGTGACTAAGCAAGAGAGTCTAGCAATTCATGTGGTGTTAGGTCTAATAAGGAATCTAGAGATGAATTAAAGTATATGAAGGAAGTGTATAATTTACAAAGAACCTGCATCATTTCTATAAAGAACTTGAATATCTGCAGATTTGGGTAACTAAGAGCATGCAAGGGGCCTACTAACCAATCCCCAATGGATACCAAGCGACAGCTGTGATGCTTAGCATATTGTGCTAAAATACTATTATATGTTTTACTCCTTTAAAATCTAAAGAGTTCATGCATATACCACCGAAAATGCTTATGAACACAGGATTAATAGACCTGACTTTGAAAATCATTATGATATGAATATGTTAAAATTGAAAAGTACATATTATCAATACCACTCAGCCTCTTACATGAACTCGGACAGTGCCTGGGGAAACGGTGGAAATGCCTTTGTCAGTTCTGTCTCCTTTCCCAACACAGCAGACCTTGTGACGCAGAGGTGACTGAGGCGACCACAAAGGTGACTAGGAGGCTGGGGGATAGAACCCTGAAAAAAACACTAAAGGAAGCCAGGTGGGGAGGGAAGTTCCGTGAGATAAGGAAGCAGAGCTGGAGAACTTGGGGATTTTTTTAAAGTAACCTTTAATTCTGTGAGAGGATGTTTATATAAGAAGGTGACCTTTTCTCCCCATCTCTTCTGGGACAGGGTCAAAAGCAATGTACTATGCTGGCGAGAGGGCTTAGGTAAGACAGAAGAAGGAATTTCCCCAATGTGGAGATTGTTAAAGCCTAGAATGAGTTAGTAAGGGAGTCTGCGGACACTCTGCCTCCGGGGAACACTTAAAAATAAGATAAATTTTCATCTGTCATGGGGGGGGTTTAGAAGTAATCCAACCAGAAGGTCTCTCAAAGCATTTTCCAGCCCTATAACCTGAAGGCCAAATTCCCTCCAATTTTATTTCTCTAGTTAAGTAGATAGGAGATGGATGCCGGAAGCAAAACTCAGGCCTGGGGTTCGGCAGAGGCTGCTCCCTTCACTGTATAATAAGATGGTGCTGTTCACACAGGCTAAGCTGTAATCTTCCCTGGAAACCACATGAAGGAACAGCTCACAGCTCCAAACTTGGCACAACCGTGCAGACTCCTACACTCTCATCCCTGCAAAGACAAAACCATGGCCTCCCTTTGGTCTGCTAAAAAACACCCCTTTAAAAAAAAAAAGCGAGAGGTGAGGGGGACATTCAAGAGCTCCTGGAACTGGAGCTGCAAGCTGTTGGGAGACACCAAATAGGAATATGGGGGCGTGAAGTTGGTATCTCCAGAAGGACCGCAAGCACTGTTAACTGTTAAGCCATCTCTCCAGTCCCTTTCGGTTTTTAATTTATATTCTATCTTTTCCAGATGGTCCCTGGAAATACCCATTTCTACAGCTAGTAGTCACTACAAACAGCATTTCCAAACCTGATCGAATGCTTTCCCAGCAATGGCTTAGCTAAGTTTCCACCTTCGCTGTAAGAATCTGAAAAACTTAACTGGAGTGTGTCTCATTCTTTTCATTTTTCTTTATATTTTTAATCAAGGCAACAGCTGGTTTACTTGTAAGTCCGAGGGTAGAAAACCTTGATGTTTACTAGAGGGTCGATAAACAAGTTGGTATAGTTTACTAATTTTTTTTTTCTTTAAAATGTGTCAAGAGTCCTTTGTTTCTGGTCAAAACAGGATTTGAAAGGGCTCTGCTAAGCCAGTCCTCCTCAGGATCACTGGGCCTCCTCTTCTTTCTTGGCCCCTGCTTTTCTCCCTCCTCTGACTTCTCCCACCCCCTCACCTCCTCAGCTAAGAGCATTGTTCCCTCCGAGTTCTCCCACCCTTTTGTCCAGCACAAAATCTCTGAATCCAAGCGCAAAGAAAAAACATTGGCTCCGGGTAAGTGAAGAGGCCCCAGTAGAGACTCAGGCACATGGGCCCCGGCTCTCTAACAGCCAGCTCTCAAGAGGCGCAAGAAACATCCTTACACAAGCCCCTTCTTTCAAGGCCAGGTTAGAGAAGAAAGGGAAATGCCAGCACCTAGAGACAACACAAGCCCATTAAAGCATCCTAAATTAAAGTAGATCATAGCAGTTAGACTGTTTGTGGGGCTTTCCCATGGCTAGAACTTGGCTTACAGGTGAAAATTAAGATGGCCAAATGACACTCGTCAAAATAAAAAAAGTCCTTGTTTTTATTTGTGTTGAAGCTTGACAAAGACCTTAAAGTCTCAGTGGGCGTGAGGTGTAGAGAGGATATGCTTTACCCCACAAAGGGAGGAGAAAAGGTGTGTTCTCTGTGTCCAGGGTAGAAACCAGGACCACAGCGATGGTGTTTTTATTCAGGGTTCTCTCCATTCATGTCACAGGGTGTCCTGCTAGGATGACGCTTGTCATTTGTGTGTATAGTTCAGTCAATAATAGGCTAGAAATGGGTAAGCAGGCAGGACTGTAATTTTTTAAATGTTTTCGGTTATTTGAGGTTTTATTTGCCTCATGCTTCAGGAAGAGCAGCTGCCCACAGTACTCTTCTTACCTGAAGAGTCCCAAGGCAGCACATGACAAGAGACTGCATGCACCCCTCAGTTCATCCTCAAATATATGCACGTTTGTGCACTAAGAGATATTAGCTTGGGCTTCGAAAAAAATCCACGAAATAGCAAAGCGCTTTATTAAATATTTAAGACATGGAGAGGAGTGGATCAATACAGGCTTCTTGACTAGGGTTGGCCTCCGCAGACAATCCGGGTCAGAAATCTCAATCCTTTCTCCTCCAGTTTACCTGGAGAGGCGGCTGATGCCCCGGTTCTTGGCAGACCCCTCAGAGTCCAACGCTCCTTTCTCAAAACCAGAGACAGAGATGAAAGGGAAACAGGAAGCTATACATGGACAGGAAAGAGAGAGAGAGTCCCAGCAGAGCCTGGATTCGTGTCCCTACCCAACCCAAAGACAAAGGTGGCACTGCAGTCCATGCTGCGTGTTGGAAGGGACTGATAAGCATGTCCTTTCTGGGACAATTCCTGGGCTCCTTGAAGCCTTAAGAGACGAACAAAACCAGAGGCCACTTTAGCAGGGCCACTTCACTTCCTTTCCTCCATTCACCAAGCAGTACTCTCACTAGTGGACAAGAATGTGTTTTTGCACACAGCGAGTCTTTCCGAATTCAACCGACTCTACCTTTAAAACAAAAACAAAAAAACAAAAAGGCTTGCTTCCCTTTGTTTCCTACCCCATCCGACACCCCCCCCCCACACACACACACCAGTACTGAAGACATTGTAGAAAAGTGCCTTGACCCAAGGGATCTGCTGCAGGGTGCTGGTCCTCTATGGAAACTTCTGGATATACGGCAAGTTCCATTGCAGCACAACAAATCACCCTCTGAATAAAAAGCGCCAAAAGTGAGGGGGAAGAACAGATGAAAGCCGCAGAAGGCTTCGTAAATTATGTATGCGCCATGCCTGATGCACGCAGGGGTCGTGAATTCAGAGATCTCAACAGCACCACACCACCAGCAAGCCAATATCTGAGGCCTTATGTTCTGGAAACTCATTACAGCTCTGGGAATGAAAGTGCAGGGCCGAAAAGAGAAAACTACTAACAGGAAATAAATTATTTAGAAGAGGAAATGTGCTTGTTGTTGTCCCTTACTCTCTGAGCTTTCCCCAACAGTTTCAAAACTTATGGAAAAAGACAGAAGCCTGTCTCCTAAATTATCTCTCCAAATAAAATGACCTCTGGCCTAGGATGCAAAGGACTGTCCGTGCCTTCATGAACCAATCTGGAAGATGTATAATATACTGATCTTAACCCTTCCTTCTCCTTCTAAAATGTCCTAAGGAAATAAACCACAACCGAGCTACACCAGAGGCATCGTTTGCTCCTTCAGTTAGACTTTCTAATGAAAGAAAGCCCAGCTCCTTGCACTAAATCACAGACCTGGAACGAAGGTGCTGATACCTCTGTATCTGATCCCACGCATCCCCACTTTCATTCCCAGCGGTTCTCATAACTCTTGTCTCCGGCATCCAAGAGTACATCTGCATCACTTGGTCTGCACTGCAGCAAGGCAAGACACATTTCACATGTGAGAGGAGCCTGTGGCTCTACGTGGCCAGCTGTGAGCCCTGGGTGTGCTGGCCCCTCAACGGCCCACGGCCCTTTTCGCACACAATGAAGCCCAACCAACTTAATGAACAAACGAAGAGCGTCCATAAAGCACTGTGGCCAGGCAGCCCACTGTCCGCTCCCACCCTTCCCCGATGATTTCCTTCAGAACCATTCTCTGTCCCCGAAGATATCTTAGTAATCAAAGGAATGTGCCCTGTTCCAAGAGTCCTACACATTCTGTTTCTTATTTCAAAAAAAAAAAAAATTTACTGGAATCCTCCCCACCGCATGTGGATTGAATTTTCATTCTCCTCTCCCCATTTCCACCTTTTCTTTATTTCTGTCTCCATCAGACCAGAGCATTCAGCGTGCTGCAGAAATAATTTTCTGCTGAATGAGGTTTGGCCATAAGTCAAGGGCAGATTTATTAAGGCTCTTGCACAGCCTATTCCCTGGCACAGTTGACATGACAGCTTAAATCTCTGATCACCCTTACATATAACCCCTGCACTGCTAAACAGTCCCCGAGCCAGAGCCAAGCCGCCCTGCCTGGTACTGAAATGAGCTAACAACGGCCCGAAGCTCATGGAGACAGGGCGTCTTCACCAGGACCCATTGTTTTCTGCGAGCACACAGTGTGTACAGAAATACTCAAGTATTCTCTCGCTACCCAAGGTGCACGTCTTCTACCCACTTCTAGCAGAAGGCCACCTCATTGTCACTACTGCCAAGTTGTGGAAAACTCCACTCTGGTGTGTCACCAAGATAGCAATTGTATGTTTCAAGGCAGTTGGGTGCTCTGTGAGAGAGTATTGTCATTTCTGTTTGGGTTTTCTGGTTTGTTTCCATATTTGAATGATTTTTGCCTTTCTGGGACAGTTTACCTAGTATCCAGCACCGCATAAGCCAGTCTAAACACACACATACAACCATACACACACACATACATACATACATACATATACACACACACACACACTTCCTTGAGAAATAACAGGAAGGTGAGATTAAACATTGGTAAATCGAAGCTATATTGCTAATGAGAGCAATTTAGCTCATAAAATTCTTTATTAAGAAGCAGTCTAATGGTTTTGCCTAGAAGAGGCCTCATGGTTTTTCTTTTCAACTTTAAATGCTAAAACAGAAGGCAAAGCCTGTCAAATGCCCTTTGAGTAATGTAGGAAGGTTTGGAGACAAAAGGCGGACGGTTTGTGGACTAAGGGTCTGTAGACTAACTCTATAAAAATATGTATAGCGGATGAGGGAAATATTTATTCAGGAGAAAAATAATCCCTTGAAGTTAGCACAGGTAAAGTTTCACTGTCCAAGGCTCCACGAGGGAGCTCTAACTTCCCCTGGGAGACAAAGGGTCCTGGGAGCTGGGAGAGAGAAGTCCAGCAGAGAGAAAGGCTGGAAGCAACAGTCAAGGATTTGGTTGCTGGGGGAGGTGTTTCCTGTCCACAAAGAAAAGTAGAAAATCATGTCCAAACAGAATTAGCACAACCCATAAACTCCCCAACCACAATGTCAGCCATGGGGCATAGACCGCTCAAGCTGTAATTACTTCTAGAAAAATAAAAGAATCTTGGCACACAGCCAGGGAGGGGCATCCTCAGAGAAGAGCCAGCCACAGGAATGTTTAGAGGGGTCATACATCTTCTGTTTTTGTTTAGGTAAACACAAGTTTCTGCCCACACCCTGTTACCGCCAGAGACACTTGAAGAGAAATAAGAATCCATTTTTCTTTCAGCGGAAGATTAATTGTACATCCCCTGACTTGAGTGCTGGTGTGGTCCTTGGGGCCTCGCAAACTCTGCCTGGAAGAAGCACAGCAAAACCAAACAGAAAATACGCAAAGAGCCGAGAAGAGCAGATTCTCCAAGAACTGGCTCTCTGTCGGCTGGAAACATTACCCAAAAAACTTAGTCAAATTCCCAGAAAGTTGGTGTTTGCAAAAAGACCATGAATGGTTTCCACTGGGGGTGACCCATCAAAAAAAAAAGTGCTACGCTGGTGTACTCATGGGATCCCCAATTAGCCCTACAGAACAAGCCTCCAGCCCCGTGCTCCTTCTCCGGTCCAGATTTGATTTATTGAAGGGGAGGCCTGCTGAGTTGTGTTACCTCTGGGCAAGTCCTGGGGAGTCACTAACACCTGTGGCTGCACAGGTCACCCTCCTGCTCACTGGCAGGATACTTTCATTATCTGCTAAATAAGCCAAGGGCTCTTCCTTTTAGAGAAATAGATGTGTTCCCTCCCTAATCACAGCCATTCCTCTCCTTAGAGCTTTCTACGAGGACCCTAGGAATGACTTCGGGCAGGCGTTTGTCTTCAGGGTTATGGGACATTAAGTCATATCTGCTCGCTCTGGGAACATTATTTTAATCTAAGTGCTTTAATGTCTAATCATAATGGCATAGGTGTCCCATTCCTTAAATGTTTCCATTTTTTAACTACTCTAAAATAACTTGTGTAATTGAATCTATGCCCATAAATTCCTATTTATGAAAACAAGTTGCCCATAAACACATTTGGAAAACCGCTTTCTCAACCTTTCTTCTCCAGTGCCTCAACAGCTAAGAGTGTGACAGCCACATTGGAACTATGAAAATAACTGACAGGTTTTGTGCTTTTGGATTTTTTCCCCTTCTATGCCCTCAAGTTTCTGAGCCTTTGAGAGCCGCCAGGGACAATGACTCTGGTTTAATAACTGTGAAATGCTATTGAACTAGCAATAAAAAATATTCTCTGCCACCAAACAATATGATACTTACAATGGCCAGCAATGCTGCCAATCACAAGGCTTTCATGCCAAAGTAGCCTGAGTTCCTTTAGCAACAGGAATAGCCCCTTGGAAGGGGTGTTTACACACGCAGGGAGGCTTTGGCTGCCCTAGGAGAGTTTCTCGGCCTCATGCCACAGTTCGAACCGCACAGAACTGCTGCATTTATGTTGTTCTAGAAGAAAAACACGTCCCTTGTTTGCCGACCGAAGAAGCTTCGAAACTGTGTGCTGGTGTTCACGGCCTCAATCTCATGCATTCTTGCTCTCTTGGCCTCCATCCATAATCAGAGCAGTCATCCGAAGTACCACTAAAACATCTCCAGGTTTCTTATTATGGTGGATAAATTTGGCAGGATAACAACTTGTTCCATGGAAAGGTGATCTTTTTTTAAATTCAAGAATAAAATTTTTGAGCTAAAAGATATCACACCTAAAATAAGGAAAGAAGAAAACACTGTTGACTTAATGCGTTTCTTCTTGGAAAAAGTTTTAGCAAGCTCCAGCGATCCGCCCTCAGGAAGGCTGCCCAAATATACCAGGAAGTCAATAACCCTGTTCTCCTGCTGGGTGCTGCAGCTTTCCCATGATTTGAGCAAACTGAGCACATTTCTAAGAATATAGTAAGTGCCAAACGGGTGAGAAAACATCCTCAAACTGAGGCACTTGCCTTTAGTCATGACCCTGGATTGCTGTACAATGCCTAGATATAGAAATCCAGAAATGTGGGCAGAAGATACATGCAGGTACTTCTCAGAGGGCTAAGGCACCTCTTGTTCAGACTGAAGTCACGGGCTGATTTCTACAGGTCTACAGAGTGCTATTGTGCCCTTATCCTCTGCCTGACATGAGCTGGGATTTGCTTCAACACAGAGATGGTTCTAAGTTTATCTTTCCAAGAATAAAGGGGGCAAAAGGAGAAAGTTCTCACGCAGCCAGAGCAAACTGTCAGAGATGGACAAAAAGGCATAGTAAGGGCAGAATTCATCTTGATTTTTGACGTTGGGTTGCAGAGGGACAGTTCTGAAAGGGTTCAAAGAAGAAAGATGTAAATGGGGAGGGTTCTGGGAGGAGGGATGACAGCATTCTCAGAATCTGACACCACTGTGTTCCTGTAGGAATGAAATCATTTTTAAAGAATAAGAATGTGGAAGGGAAGCGGGGAAAAATGTCGAGCTCAATAAAAATAAATAAAGAAGGAATAAAAATGCATAACTCTCTCTTCAGCATATGGAGTGAGGACAATTCTGTAGTGATAGTTTCTTAGGAAGTATGTGCTCTCTGTCTCAATCTCTGTCTGTCTCGCTGTCTGTCTCTCTCTGCCTATCTCTCTCCAGACTGCAGACTCCTTGAAAAGAGCATTGTATTCTCCACCAATGGCTCCCTGACAGTTCCCACCACTTGCCCATTCAAAGCAGAGTCTCAACAAATGCTTGCTGGCAACTGGTTCCACTGTCTCTGGAGCTGAAGAGATTATTAATTTGACCACATCAATGGCCAAATAGTAGCAGTTTCACGTGTGGTCAGTGTGGGGTTTGTCACCATGCTTCTGCTGCAAACTAGCTCATTCGACCCACCAACATTTCTGTGTTGGTGTTTGTTCGTCACCAAAGCTAGAGCATCTGCCAGTGAGACATGTGATAAACAGATTAATCAAGAATTTGACAAAGCTGACGGCTTGCTTGAAGAGTAGCTAAATCTTGGGAATTAATCCCTAAGCCTAGCATGTTAGAAGACCTTTGTGTTATAAGTTAAAGACACCCATATGTGATGACCCAATCCCTGTGGACACAAGGATTGGAGCTAACCAGGTGTGGGTCTCGGGTCTACCCAACCCACAGACACCAGGAACTGGGTGCTATGATTAGCAACCCATCAGAATTATCTAAAAAATAAAGCTTCCAAGAATGGACAGGTAATGGGGAACAGGCAGACAAAGCCACAAGTATGATGGAGGAATGTCATTGGTTAATTAAATAAAGAAACTGCTTGCCCTGATAGGTTAGAACATAGGTGGGTAGAGTAAACAAAACAGAATGCTGGGAGGAAGAGGAAGTGAGCTCAGAGACACTATGCTCCCCTCTCCCAGGCAGACGCAATAGCTCTGCTCTCTGAGGCAGATGCACGCAATGAAGCAAGCCGCCAGGTCAGACATGCTGAATCTTTCCTGGTAAGACCGGTGCTACATAGTTTATTAGAGATGGGTTGATCAGGATATCAGAATTAGCCAGTAAGGGCTAAAGCTAATGGGCCAAGCAGTGTTTAAAAGAATACAATTTGTGTGTTGTTATTTCTGGTGTAAAGCTAGCCATGCGGGAGCCGGGCGGGATGAAAAGCAGGCCCGCAGCCCCTACTACACAGGTATTCAATATTTCCCCCATCAATCTAGTCCCTGTATGCCACTATCCTGTCTGCAGACTCTAACAGGGATCTGTAACTCTTAGGCTATCAGTACAGGGTTGATCAGAACCCTTACCCCAATTCGGATGACTCTACTCCCCCAGCCTCAACAAGATGTGTTAACTGTTTGCTCCCTATCAGGGCCAATGAGCCAAAGGAGTTAGTACATGCTTTTCTGTACCAAGTGGATCTGGTTTTTGTATGAATCTGTTGCTTCTGATCTGGAAGGCTGAAGGAGGAGCATCATTTGAGTCAGGAATTCAAGGTCAAGCCAGGAAACATATAAAAGAGCCTAATTCCTAAATACAAACACACAAAGACACAAACAAAAATACAGCACTGCAACCGGATCAGCTTTGAAAATCAATTGTCCTTTATTCCCCCATAAAACAAACAGATGTGGGGTGGGCATCAGTATAAACCCTTCACACTTGCAAAATAGAGAACTTCTAGAATGAGGCCAACACCTCCGGAATCTCTAAATTGGTTCGAGGAAAGCAAAGGTTAACAGAAAATAAAGTTAAGATAGCCTGTGGACATCCCTGTGTCCATGGGGTAAAAATCACTTACCCCATGATTATTGATAGGAGGTTAAATAATTGATCAAATCTATGTCACCTTTTAATACATACATATTGAATTAACTGCATGAATTTCAGGTTTTTTGGCTTTTCTGTTGAAACTGAATGAAGCCTGCCCCCACTAACAGACTTTGCTGTCTCTCTGAGGAGAAAATGCTAACTCTGGTAACAATGAAGAAGCAATGGGTACAGTGTCCTAGTGGCGTCTGCCTGTAGCTAAAGCCCAGAGGCTGCAACTCCATGCAATGTAAGCTTATCTGAGACCACACCAGGATGGAGATGGGGTGGGGATGTCTCTGTCTTGAAGGATGCCTCCACTGAGCAGGTAACTCCACCTGTGTACTCAATGTGAAGGTCAATGCCGATCTTCAGACTGTTTTCTTCACAAAGGAGCATCACTCCAGCCTCCTGCCAAGGTACCTAACAGCAATGTCCAGAGAATCCACAAAGAGAACTGTGACAGAGCTAATGAGATTAGATCAAATAAGGGCTCAGTGCAGCACCTCAAAGCCTGTCCAGCAAGAAAAATAGAGATCCAAAGGAAAGGGGCCTTATGGTCAGGACCTGGAGGCTTCAGGCACCACTGTGGACATCCGAATGGTGCTGGAACTAACTAACTAAGCAATTGCTCTGAAGAAAGCCCTTCCCTGCAGGGTCAGCTTTTTACAAATGGGAATTCCCTGGAAGTTTACAAGCCATTTACCCATCAGAAATTCTGCTTTGTCTGCCCTGGGCCATCATACATATCAACAGGACAACTAGCTGGAGGACCAATGATAGCGGGAGGCAAGTGGGAGTGAAGAGCCATTGATAAAGAGTGTTTTCCAGCTAATTGATGGCTGCCTATACAAGATAGAACAAACCAATAGAAACAGCAATAACAGGGCCTGTTCAATTCCCAGCACTCACAAGGCAGCACACAACAGTCTCTAACTCCAGTTCGGGGATCTAATGCCCTCTGCTGGCTTCTGTGGGTATCGGACAGGCACGTGGTACATGTACACAGATGCAAGCAAAACACCCATAAATATGAACAATTTTTTTATTAAAAAGAACATAATTATAATAACAATGGAGTGACTAAAGCACAATGATACACATATGTGAAATGTTTAATGAAACATTATTGTGCATGCTGATTTTTAATTGATAAAATATAACAGAAATAAACATATATATGGTAATTAAGTAGTAAGAGCTGTTCTAAAGTATGCCCACATATTAACTACTATACACCTACTTGCAAAGGCTACGCCATTTTACCCATGTCATAATAAGGACCACACAAAGCAAGCGGCTATAGCAGAACTGACAGGAAGCAGTGCACCACCAAAGGCCATAGTCTTTGCTATTATAAACACTGATCTAAACAGGAAGTTCATGTTTAAGTTCATGACATAAGAAACTGTTTATGGAATGCGCTTAGTACATATTACCATTGTACCAGTAACCTAATATGAATTGAACTCATCACATTATAATAATTTATTATTACAACTAGGATTGCTACCATTACTAGTAATTCGTAGCATGCTGACCACGTCCCATAAGAACAAGGGGCTGGAGAGGCACAGCAGTTAAGAGCTCTTGCTGCTTTCCAGAAGAGCCGAATTCAGTTCCCAGAACAACTCAGGTCAGGTAGCTCAGAGCCACCTTTAACTACAGCTTCAGGGGATCCAATGCCCTCGTCTAGCCTCCATGGGCACCTTCACATGTGTGGCATACCCTCACACAGACACACGCGTGTACACATAAACAAAAATAAAAAGGAATCTTTTAAAAGTGGCTAACGGTCAAAAAGTTCTCCTGACAAGCCAAAGCACTGACCGCATTTCCAACCTGAATTAACTGATTTCCTAATTCAGAAAAAGAGGTTCTTCCTTGACATTCTGAGTAACTTGGTTGTGAGGTCTTCAGATGAAACTCTGCAACTTTACCACTGACGAACTGATATATTTCAGCATATTAAAATAGCATGACTCTTTTTAAGTTCTGAAGACTAAAGCAGTTTAAAATATAGAAAGAATTTGAGTAATCTCAAGACTTTCAAACTTGGTATTCAGTTGCTTCTGTATGTAAGTCCAGAGAAGAGACTGTTGACAAAAACCCATTTAAGACAGAAAAGCCAGCAACCAGTACAACCCAAGCTCATCTGGACAGATGTTCTGCAGGCATTATTCAAAGATGACAACTGAAAAACACAGTATGGCAGATACTGGAGAGTAGCGTCTACCTGACAGCAAGCCTTGGGCTCCGTACTATTTGGTATAGGGTGGCAGGGTGACCCCAACCAAACCCACAGAGACAACATCTGTGCTGAGGGACAGGAGCCTGTCTCACCCAAGTCTGCCTCCCGCTGCCCCCAGCCCCAGGAAATGACCAGAGGATGATAAAAATCTATTGCTCACCATTGCACTTAGACCAACAGCATTTGGAGTTGCCAGAGCAAAACAGAGGCTCTTAGCTGATTTGGAGTTCTGCTTTGTGTGCTTGCCTTCTGAGTAGAACAGTGGTCTAAGGAGCAGCCAAGGAGGACCTGGAGCCTGGGCGCTTTATGCGAAGGGTTTCCCCCCCACTAGAGTATACATGGTCATTCTAAGAGTTTCTGTCAGCTGAAAGCTCTTGCTCGCAAGTGTTCCTGTAGTTCTTTGCATTAAACCAGAAGCCACAACATCCAGTTTAAGCTGTAGGCACAAAAGCAAAACTGTCTCTTTGGGTAGAAGGCTTCCCTGGCAGTACCAGGGAGACATGTTTGTTTTAGGCTGAGGGAAGGCGGGCAGGCAGAAAATGAGCTGAGAAATGGTTTTTTATTTTATTTTTTCAAGTGTGGCAGCTCATTACTAACCAGTGAAGGAGGGACTCGGGAAGCCCACAGCTCATATCTCTGCAATTCATTTAATATTCCACCCAGAGAAGCACGCTCCACCCGAAGTGAGCCTAAATTCTAACTCACAGGCCTTTCCAAACAACTTGAGGAGCTGCAGGCTCTGGGAGCTTCCAGAAACTGTGAAGGAAGAGAATTGTGAACATAGAAGTACTGAGGCTTGCTATAGGGCTAGCACCAAAGCTCGGAGAAACGGCAAAAGTTTGTTTGTTTATCGTGTGTGGGGCCCTAGCTTCTGTTCCCAGTGCCTCAATAAAAAAGAGAAAGAGTTGTGCTTCGCTCAGTAAATTCAATCTAATCAGCCCAGACTTCGTCCATTTTTATTTTCTAAGCTCATGTATTATGACAAAACGTTCAAACCCGCATCTTTGGAAATTGCTTAACTTCTGTTACATCGAGTAACACCGTATCTATTTTGTCAATCTGTAGACCTGCTTCAGTGTGTCAAGGTTTATCAGGCGATGCCAGAAGTCTTTTAAGTTGCAATTTGGCCTGTCTCAAACAGGCTGGTTCCCAGGGGCCCAAGGACAGGAATAGAAGAAAATATTAAGTCTACATTACGGCTGAAGGGGGGTCAGACGTGGAGAACAGAGGTGAGGGTTCATTGCCTTGTGCACCTGTGTTTTAAGTAACATGCGTGGTTATGAAAATTACCTGAACCCTATCCCTGCTTCCCCTAATACCTAGACCTAGGCAAGAGGTAACGTGGGAAAGATGGCAGACAACACACCTCTCTAGCTGCCTCCTTTGGGAGCAGCGGAGTGGGAGGTGGACCATGGTGTGAGAAACAGCAGAGGGAGGGTCTATTGCTTTGCCTTATATTCAAAAACTAAAATAAAATCTCCCAGAAGACAAAAGAGACAAGAAACAAATAAGAAATAGCACACTCAGGTTTATCCTGAACTCAAATAAACTTCAGGCTTGAGGGACTACAAACCCACAGCCAGGCTGCTGTCCCAGGATGGGACTGGCTCCTCTCTGCACACCCAGATGAAAATATCTGGAGTGATGTTGCAGAGAGGCTTTTCTTCAGCCCTCAAGGAAGAACAAGCCCTGTTTGTTCAGAGAAACTTCTCTTCTCCCCTGGTTCCCCCTCAAACTACGGTTTTTCCTAAAGCCCTCAGAGGAAGTGTCACCCAAACATAAGGAATCGGTCATTAGTGTGTCCAACAGAGGACTTTTTTTTTTTACGTAAAACTCTGAATCTATAATGAACAAAAGCAACTGTTCAGAACTCTCAGGAAAAAAAAATCACTCAGCAATTTTGAGTAAACGTGCAAGATTAATGGATTGTCATATAGCGAGAAAGGAGAGCATTAGGGGAAGGGTGAAAGCAACGCTACAAAATTGGTTTGGAATTCGAGTCTACCCGAAGGCCCCTCGGCAGGAGCATTGCTGTCTGCAGCATTTTCCACTAAGCGGCGTATTAATTTGAAAGCCTTGCCTTGCCCGGTCACCCGGCACTTAGTGGTTGGTTTTATGTTAAAAATGCTTAGCTTGAACCCCGTGCTGAAAGTTTGCCCAAATGTCTCTTAGCTGACTGCAAAGCTGAGTGCCTGGGGCTCCAAGTCTGCGCCTCAAGAATGTGGGTGACTGGGGACCTTCTGGCTCCACACCTGGATTTGTCAAGGCCTCTTAGCGGCTGCTGGGAATGTGCCCTGCCTGGGGCCTGAGGCTCTCCCCCACATCACCCCTCTGACAGATGAAAACACAACAGGCTCTGTTGCCTGACTGACACATTCCTCTCCTGTCTGCCTCTGAAAGGACTTTATTTCACGGGCCTGGAGTCGGGCTTTTGACTGACAGATTGAGAAGGGTAAAAGTCATTCAGTTCCATTAAGCTCTGTAACTTCTCTGGAACAAAACACCTTTAAAAGAAAAAAAAAAGTGGGGGAGGTAAAGCTGTGGAGAGTGGGGGCGTGAGCTTTAGGGAGAAAAAAGGGGATTCTTTTCAGGTTCAAAAACAATCCTTCTCTTTGCCTTCTGTCTATCAATTAGGGCGGCATTCCCAGAGGGAATACAGGCCCGGCCTCCTCGATGTCATTCAGCTGCCAGTCTCCTGACAGGGACACCAAAGGGCCTCATGTAGCGCTGCGGAAACTGTCTGTCAGGCCATCAGCAGCTGCTATGACGACATCGCCTGTTTTTCTAGGACTCTTGGGGGGTAGAGATGGGGGGTTCACACTAACAGTCTATGAAACTCAGTTCCAAATCTCTGTTCAAATCCCTCCCCCCTTCTAATCTCAGTATGAATTCTCCACAAAAACAACCCTAGGCTTCCTTGCCCGGCGGGCTACATGGTAAATAAGAAATCACCCGCCAAGGACACGTTAGACCGGGGCTCTGCTTCTGGGAAAACTCAAGCCCTGACTAACCGTATTCAGCAGTGTGGGTTCAGATGAGTCCAAAGAAGCAGAATTGGCAGTGAAAGGCTGCTCACTCCTCTGAGAGACTTGCCCAGGCCCAGAGCATGTGAAGAACCATACCAGCCCACAGCAACTTCCTGCCAAGCCTCAGCCTTGTTTGGGTTGCTGCGGGTTTCAATCCCCTCCTGAGTTTTGCTTGGAGGCCAAAGACTCCAATGGAGCCCAAAACTCCCGGCCAAACTCAGCACCAAGCAACCACTTCCCACTTCCCTATTTATCAGCCTCACTTCCTGCCTTCCCCAGGGGCAGACTCACAAACTGATTTGGGTTTTCCCCAAAGATTCCCTCAGCCTCAGCTGATCTTGTTGAAGGAGTACCACAGGCACCTTAGCTTTCTGGGTTGACCTGGGGGGAAATTCCCCTCCTCCCTTTTTACCCGCTCCAACCTGCCTAAGGCTCTGCAGGTAAATCAAAGAAGACAGGGTAGCAACCTGCAAAGTCACACTACACACTAGTCACTCTACACTTGAAATGGTTGGGTTTGTAACTCCTAGCCTTCTCCTGGAAGTCTTTGGCATTACAGGGAGTGACTTCCAAACAGTAATGATAGCACTTTGTACCAAACTAAGAGCTGAAGAGTGGCTGCCGAGCCCTGAGGTCAGGCCCTGTGCTGCGATGCTTCTGCCTCTGCTACAGTTCTGCACATGGTCCATACAGACCTTACTGAGTGCTTAGCTAACCCCTGCGAGGGAGCTCCCTCATCTAACGCTGCCTCCGTGCTGCCAGACCCACAGAGCCTATCACTTCTCTTCCATATTCTGAAAAAGCTGCTGGGGTCTGGCCCTTTCTGAGTGTAAATCTATCACACGCTGGCTTCACCCAGATGCTGGGTCTTGAATCTGAAGACTGGGCCCGAGGAAACAGAATTAACCAGGTTTTGGCACAGGGAAGCCATGCAGAGAGGAGCAAATGGCCAGGATGAGGATGACAAGAGAAAGTCAGAGAGGTTAACTCAATTGTCCCCTTCCTGTTCTCTAGCCGCAGAAAGACACCCCCAGGAGCCAGGCCTTGGCCATCTGCACCAACAGCATCTGCAGCAGTCATGTGGGATGTGATGGTTCCCTAACAAAGGACCATTTGCAAACTGCCTTGCAGGTCTCTGGTTGCTATTGCTTGACATTTCCAACACGGAAGCAGAAAGCCGAGCTAAGGCAGTGGGCAGGAAATCAGAGTAATACTTAGGCGGCGTCTCCTAGAGCAGCACAAAAAGAGACCTCGGTGCTGAACCCGAGGATGTCTTGAGCACAGCACTTGTGATCAGTACCGTGAGAGCAGCACTTGGAATAACCCCAAATGGACAGATGGCTTGGCTCTCCTGGATCCTTAACGATGGCCTGTTCCCATCCATGGGCCTGTGTTACTGCCCAGGGTCCTGTAACCCCATCTCTGCCTTGTGAATTTTCCAAAAGGACCTCAGATGGTGTGTTGTATGAGGCTCATGCTTCTGCTCACAGTGGAGAAGACAGCTTTGAAACATCTCTTGATTTAATTCTAGTAATATATGCATATCAAAATATCTGGCCTGCAAAGACAACCATCTCGGCTTCCTGTCATCTCAAGCCAGTCCTGGTCATTTGCTCTGCTTTGGGTTCTACGTCATTCTTTCTAGCCTTTTGTTTTAACAGCCCTTCCATCAGGTTGGTGCCTTCTGGTTTCTTCCCATTAGGCTAATAAGGTAGTGGGTAGTGCTTCAGGCCACCAGAGACAAGAGGAGAATGCTCCATTACCTGAATGTGATACCTTAAGTGAACTCTCCTTTCTTTTGGTAGTTCTCCTTGAGTGGTTGTGGATTATGGGTAATCTCAATTCAATGATCACTGTTTGATTTCAGCAGAATAAGTAGTTGTTGCTTGTCAATAGTTGTGTGGGGGTCTGGATAATGTACTCAGTTGAGTTCACTCCTCTCATATTCTTTTCTTTTCTTTTTAATTATTTTGCTTTTTTGACTCATTCATTTATTTATTTTTTTATTTTTATTTTATGTGCATTGGTGTTTTGCCATAGGTGTCAGGTCCCCTGGAACTGGAGTTACAGACCGTTGTGAGCGCCATGTGGGTACTAGGAATTGAACTCCTGTCCCCTAGAAGAGCAGTCAGTGCTCTTAATTGCTGAGCCATCTCCCCAGCCCCCTCCTCTCAGAAACTTGAAGATGGACAAGAACAACACAGTCTTCCAGATACACAATTCTCCCACCTTCCAGTTTCATCCCAAACCAAAAACAAGGCTCAGCAAGAGACATAAAACCTAAGGTCTCCCCACACCATGCCAATAAAATCCCAAGTCTAAAATATACATAAATTAACAACTCGTCACTTTGTGGTGGTGTGTTACATCCCTCAGTCTGTCTCGAGAGTGAGACAGGGGCATGGATGTGAAGGGTCACTTTGTTCCCACTAAGACCAATCAGAAGATGGGTCCTGAATGTTTATTAGCATGCTGTGTATGCCTCTCTAAATAACACAGAGAACCATATTAAAAGGAAGATACCCCATCACTACTACTAAAAATTATATGGCATTGTGTATTATCGGCTCATAGTCATCTCCCAATACAAAGATAACTTGGAGGGCATGGAATGCCACAAGTGCCACGTGTCAGAATAATCAAAAATAATTGGTGGGGAAACCCCAATACATCATTCCTAATAAGACAACTGTACGTGAGATGTATATTTCTGGTGCTTCAAGGAAATGTTTGGAACTGTCTGAAAAGATGGATGAAGCTGATCTATTCCAAGTACAGAGGCAGCTGTCACACCCAAACAGCATTAAAGCAGAATGTCTCCTGGTTAAATCTTTGATCTTCAGCAATGTTCTTGGACTGGGGATTAAAGAAACATAGGCACATTCATCTTAGCTTTACTTTCTAGAAACCTATAGATTATAACAACATAACTTTACTGGAGTAATCATCGTATTAGTGAAGATTTATTTTTTTAAAGAAACAGCTAATTAAGGTCAGGGTAGTGGCAAACTTAACTGTGGTTGAGATTATTGAGGACTGTACTAGAAATTTAACCCAAATATTTGGGGTTTCCCTGTTTTTTTTTTTTTCATGAAACTCACTAGCTTAAACAAAGCCCTATGCCCTATAACTCTCAGAGACTCTTTTTCGTTCTTCAGTATAAAAGAAGGGACAGAAGGGAGTGAGACAGAGAACCGAGGAAGAGATGAGAAATGAAGATGGCTAGGCTTGACATCAAAGTCCATAGCGACCATCTCTGGAATATTCATTCATGGGCTGTGCTGAGAAGCCATAGAAAGCAGAAGATGGGAGGGGGGAGCAGGACCACGGAGAGCCAGACACACAGCACTTCCATCACAGTGTTCAGGCCTAGCTAGTGCTTTTCGACTAAGCAGTGAGAGGAAACAAAGACCAAGTTGCCATCTATATGAAGGCGCTGACTGTCAAACTAATTCCACTCTGCAATATCTTTTTCTGAAGTCAAACACTAACTGGCTTCTACACATTTAGAGTCTAATTCAGCGTATACTAAAATGCTTGTTAGCTTCTCTCGAAGAAGTAAATCCTTACTGGGCAACATTACATCTTCCCGACTCCTGGGAAAGGGTGAGTCTTCCTGCGGTGCTGTTTGTACATTGGAAATGAATGTGTGTGAACTCCATGGTGTCTGTATTGCAATTCTGGGATCTTGAAGGAGTGGACGCTAAAGAATCTTTGGCAGAGGTGCTTGGCTTTAAAATGTTACCCCATGCTCCAGATCCCAGTTTTCTTGCCCTTCAACCATTTGTTTCTCCATCCCGAGGCGCTGACAGGTTCACAACACTAAGCTGCCAATTCTTATTCATTTCTGGAACCTCTTCATCGTCCCTGTAAACTGGGGGTCTTTTTTTTAGGATCTCCAAGTTTCTTCAGAGACTCCAGAGAGAGTGAGTCAGAAAAGAAGAATCTAGAATAGCCTGCTTTCATTTGTTCCATACACTTGATCAAAAATATTTCAAATACTCAACTTCCCAGAATTGATAGGAACCTGACTACATTCCAGTTATTCCACAGCCGAAGATGTCAAGGTGAGCGACAGCAGGAACAGCAAAGACCGTTAACTCCTGTGGTGCAGCTCAGGACGGCTGTATAGGGAACAGCCTCAGACACCGCGGCTAAGTCACTGCCTCGCTCACGCCAGCTATAAAGCACTAGCATTTTTCAAGGCTCTGGCCATGCATGGGTGGCCTTTGCTTCAGTTCCTGGTAAAGTTCTTGCACTCAAGACTTCAGGGTCACCATTTCTTCCGTGAAGCTTGCCATTGAGAACCAAAACCAGACTCCAAACACGGAACCCATCAGGAGCCCAACACCAACCTGTCACATGACCAGCAGGACATGTGAGAAGTTTGCTCGCTTCTATCAAGGCAGAGCTTCCCACACTTTGAATACTTTAAATGTTGGTCTAGTTGGCTTTCTGCACATGTCACTAAGCATGCTTTGAAACAGCCTCAGGAAATATTATTGTTTTGATATTTACGCTTTGGGATCCCATGGGCAGAAGCAGCGTTCATGCTAGATCAGTGCTGGCTTTTTCTAAACCCACATGCTCTGTTATGTCTAAAGCAGGACTGTGTTATGCGGCTAAAGTCTAGACGTCATTTCCTCAGGAGCACTTTCAATACTCTTGGAAGATGGCAGGACAACACACACAAGGCCCAATCTGTCCACCCCAAGTATCAACCTCCACACCCATGTGAAAGACCAAGGGTGGTAAAGCTTCCCTTTTAACTGTGAGTCGGACTTAGTCCAGCACCAGAGCTTCTTCCACACTAGATTCCTGCTATGGCATATGCTCTTGTACACTGTAAAGATTTGTCACTCATATTGGTTTAATAAAATTTTAATTGGTTTAATAAAGTTGGCCAGTAGCCAAGTAGGAAGTATAGGCAGGGCAACCAGACTAGGAGAATTCTGGGAAAAGGAAAATCAGATGCAGAGGAAACAAGATGAGAATGCCTCACTAAGAAAAGGTACCAAGCTATGTGGCTAAACATAGACCAGAATTATGGGTTAATAAAAGTTCTAAGAGCTAGTTAATAATAAGCCTGAGCTAAAAGGCCAAGCAGTTTATAATTAATATAAGCCTCTGTGTGTTTCTTTGGAACTGAATGGCTGTGGGCCTAGGAGGGACAGAAACTTCTGTTTACAGAGTCCCCTTTCATGGTCATTTTCTCATAGCTAAACATAATATAAAGCATTAAAATTAACAATAAATAGAAACTGGAAAGATGCCTCAGCTCTTAAGAGCACTTACTGTTCTTTCAGAGGACCTGGATTCAGTTCCCAGCACCCACATAATAGTTCACAATCATCTAATTCCAGTTCCTGGGAAGCCAATATACTCTTCTGACCCCTGAGGGCACCAAGCACACACATGCTGCTCATACATACATACATACATACATACATACATACATAATACATACATACATACACACACATACATACATACACACACATACATACATACATATTTACATATATGCATGTAAGCAAAACATATACAAAAAAATAATTTAAATCTAGAAAACAGATGTTTAAAATAATAGACAAAAAATGAACTCATTTCAAGAAAACACAAAGAAATAGGAAGAAGTCACTTTGGAACCAATAGCATCAAAACAGAAAAATATCCACCCAGTGAGTCGTGTTCCCCTCACACTCATAACGTACCCTGGGAAAATCTGAGTTATTTTACCCACACTGGCACCACTTGTTCTCTTTTGAGAAATCAGTTGTCTTTTCTAGAATCCTTAATTAAAAAGCAAAGATATGACCCAAAATGTAAAAAAATTTTAAAATCTAGAATGAACAGCTTAAAAACACAGCACCGCTATCACCTGTCACACTAATTCAATGCCAAGACTCTGATCCCTTGTCTTAGGCATTCAGCGATCCCCGTGAAGTGGTCTCTTAGAGCTCAGGTACTCAACTACTTTAAGTTTGGTTACTGGCTTCAATAATTAGAATAATAGCTCTCTCAATTCTCGGCTCTTCCTATGTGCAGGCCCAGACTTTCCATGAGATCAAGAGTTATTAATGAGAAGACAGGAAGCTTGGATTGTGTGTTTAAATGGCTGGGTGATAGAGCCAATAACTTTGAACACGAGGTGTCCTTAATCATCTCAGTTTATCCATCTTGCCAACAGGGAATGGAATAGAAACATAGTCTTATCAGCACTTTTGGAGAAAATGTCACACAAAAGCAAAACAATGCTACGTTAGCCTTAGCCTCCTAGAAACCAGACTTGAAGCAGGAATTCAGTTCTGTTTTCTTTGGGAGGGGCAGTTCCCGGGCAACTCGAGGCTTAGAGTCTTTTAAACAAATGGAAGTGAAGCAGGGAGGCTAGAGGGCAGTGCAAAGACACGCGGGAGGTGTTGACTTAGCTTCACTCTGAGCCTCAGAGAGAAAGTGGACCCCAGGAGGGAGGGGAGAGAAGAATGTGTCTGTCTAGCTCTTTGCCATGTCCTGATGGCTACTGGTTAATGCCACATACCCCTGCTCAGTCAGCCAGAGCTTCCATGTAGCGCCATCTCATCTCTCTAACAGAGCCCAAACCTGCCTAGTGGCTGAGCATCAGATGTGGAACCAGGTGAGAATACCCAGATAGAGGACATCAGGCTGCACAATGGTGGGTCTTCCTAAGCGTGAGAAGGAGTGGAGGAGTAGCAAAACCGCAGGACACAAGGCTGAGAGAAGCCAAGGATACCCATGACGTGTATGCAAAGCTGTTGCCAAGATTTACCAAAGTGCCAACCAATTTGCTAAGGCACAAGGGTCAAAAGCAATAGCACTGAAATGTCTGACTTCGAATAGCAAATTTAGAATGATTTTGATAAATATAATCTTTAGGTGGAATGGACAAAATGCTAAAACCCATGGATGCTTTTAAACTTGTCTAGAAGTTACCTTCCATCAATGGGAAAGAGATGAAGGAAAAAATACAGCACTGGGGATTGGGTTTACTCTTCAAGTACTTGACAGTCTACTCAGTCACTACAGGAAACCTTTCCCAGAAGTGAGATAGTCAAAATACTCATGACACTATTCCTGCTGAGGAATATATGCTCAACACCCATCCTTTCTCTGCTGTCTAATACTGACACTCAACACCCATCCTTCCTCTGCTGTCTAATACTGATGCTCAACACCCATCCTTGCTTTGCCATCTAACACTGATGCTCAACACCCATCCTTGCTTTGCCATCTAACACTGACGCTCAACACCCATCCTTCCTCTGCCATCTAACACTGACGCTCAACACCCATCCTTCCCCTGCCTTCTAACAGTGATACTCAACACCCATCCTTCCTCTGCTGTCTAACACTGACGCTCAACACCCATCCTTCCTCTGCTGTCTAACACTGATGCTCAACACCCATCCTTCCTCTGCTGTCTAACACTGATGCTCAACACCCATCCTACCTCTGTCTTCTAACACTGATGCTCAACACCCGTCCTTCCTCTGCCGTCTAACACTGATGCCTCAGATATTCTTTGAGAACCTGTTCTCCTAGTCCCAGGATCTGCAGCCCAGGCAGGCCTAACCCAACACCCAGCCCCAGAAGCCTATACCAGGCTCAATCAATTGGAATCATGTGGTTCTAAATCAGGGCCCTTTTCCCCTCAGCCTCAGGAGCCACAGCAAGCCAACTGATCTTCACAGGTTAACGAGTCATAGGAAGTGAGAATAATAGAAGCAGCCTGGGAAAGAAAGAGGAATGGAAAGAGATCAGACCAAAAGCATAGCTAGGACTTCTGGATCCAGCAAATCATTCTGGTTGATGAGCCAATAAGGCCCCTTTTGGGGTTTAAAGTAATTTCAATTATTTTGTCACTTTTCAATTGAAAGATTTTGGATTGTTGTGTTGGGGGTGGGGGTGGGGCGGGGGTAGTATATCTACAACTAACCACAAGAAAATGTGGTCTTGAAATAAAAAGAAAAACTAAACACTGTTACCATCAGCCTAGCTGATGGTTCACACTGATGACATTTAAAACACCACCAGTCTGACCAACTCCTTCGTTCTGATGCTCAGGGAAACGTTAGTCCACGGGACCTCTCTGCTGGAGCAGTTCACAGCCATCCATTTACCAGCAAAGCAGTGCCGCTTTCTCAGCCTCTTTGAACATCCCATTGGGTTATTAACATGGAAGGTCGCTAGTTGGAACGGCAAGGCCTCAGTCAGGTTGTGGACGTGGAGGCGAGCCTGCCAATCGATCATCGCCGTACCACCTGCTGCACTGCGGAAAATTACCTCACGACATTCTTCGGTCCTTAGGTAAGTCCTTAGATGTCATCCTTCAGAAAATGAATCACACATGTGTCTTCCTCCCCAGTGTGCTGTGCAGTGGTCTGAGTGAGGGTTATAGCGGTTCTATGTAAATATGAAGAACATCTGAGTGCATAGGACAGTGGGTATCTCTGCAGGGTTAATAAATGTCAATGCTTTGGAAGTTGTCATCATTCTGACACTGGCCCTCCTCAGTCCAGGGTCTCTTCCTTATTCTCTCTCTCTCTCTCTCTCTCTCTCTCTCTCTCTCTCTCTCTCTCTCTCTCCCCATGTGTGTGTGTCTACATTAATTAAACCCTGAATTCTGAGAAGAATTTCCACAAGTCGGGGAGAAGGAAAGGGCTCCAGTGAAGACAGAGAAAATGAATGCTATGGGTAACGGGAGGTTCTCTGGTAATGGAATAGTCCAATGTGCTTAGAAGGTAAAAGCTGATGGGGGCGGAGTAGGAGGAGCTGGGAAGATAGAGGGGACCGAGTGCAGTGGGTCTTCACAGGCCCAGTGGGGTCCATCACTGTGTCAGGTTCCCACCCTGATGGAAATGGGCAGAAAGAGGCACGTGTGTCGAGAGGAGCTCTAATGACAGCCATGGATATTCACTGACTAGCAGCTATACCCGGGGGAGACCCAAGGGGCTTGGCTTGGGGCTGGTAGAAAGATTTTAGAAGATGGAACAGCTCCCTCCTCTGGAGCCAGGTAGATGTACATTTTAGGGTGTTGGCACCTTTGTTTCCTGTTGCTTCTAAAGAAGTTATCTGTAACATGAAGAAGACAATAAGAGACTAGAGACGTGGAGACAACACTTGAGGGAGAGCTGAGGAGCCATACTGAGACTCTAGGGCCACCTGCTCCTGGCATTCTGGGTATGTCCCTAGACTTCTCGGTTACTTGGGTTAGTAGATTCCCCTTTGGTTTGAGCTAGCTGAGTTAAAAGTGCCCTGGCTATATGGACAGCCACGTGGACCATGTTCAGCTGTATAGGCTTACTACTTCAGAGCTCAGGAACAGTTAAAAGCTCTACTCATGATAAATGGTTAGAGCACAGAGACATACAGCAGGCACAAAGGCTGCGGAAGGATTGAATGAACATCTGGGGTCAGGGGACTCCACAGAGCCTTCTAATCCATCACGTGCACGGGGGAAGCTAATCTACACCTGCAGCTGGCATCCGACAACCCTCCCTGTTCCCAAAGCAGGAACCACAGGAAATGATGGCATGAGTTTGAGCAGCGAATCACTGCCAATGTTGCTAAGACAATCCGGAGAGTAGAAGCCTGACCCAACAGGGTGACAATGCTTCAAGAGGAGCAGGTGACTTGTAAGGTCAAAACACAAAGCCCGAAACCGCATCACTGTAGCAAATGTGAAGGGTCTGGTTACCTCCCGGCCTGAAACCCAAGACTCGTGAAGGAAGAAATGGCTGAAATGTCTGCAGTTGGCGGTGACGCCCGAGAACAGAGAGTACTCCCGCCCCATGTACAAGGGGCAAGCCTTTTGCTGCAAACAGCTTTGAACCTTCTGGTCACCTTTAACATCTGTCTTGCAGGGGATGGGGATTATTTTGCTTCTTGGACCGAGCTCCAGGGTATCCAGTTACTTAACACATTGAACGTGACACTAGATGCACCTTAATTTTGCCCACAGTACAAAACCCCGAGTTAAAATGGCTCCTGTATGTATTATATAAGAAGACTAACCAGACGCCATCCACAATCTCAAGATAACCTCTCTGCAAGGAGAAGTTAGTCAAGGCTAGAATGCACATGGACTGGGATCCTTTTCCTTCTGGTATTTCTGAAAAACAGAATGTATAAACTCCATAAAGTGCCTCCTCCAAGCTGGATGAGTCTGCCTCTGGGCAAACCTCTTACCATGCAGATTTAACAGGGAAAATGGGGAAAGGGAGGCTGATGTTGACATGTCTAAGCATTGCTAGCCTCCATCACTGTGCTCTGTGCCCACTTCCATCTTGTGCTTACAAGATGGAAGTCCTGGGAGAAGCGTGAGGTCAGCTGGGTGCACCTCGGGATAGGGCAAGGTCTGCAGAAAAGAGTGTGGTCCCTAGAGGAAGCTAGAAGCTCCCATGTCCTACCCAAGGCTCAGAAGAGTAGAGGTGATCAGTTAAACATGCTCCAATTTCACAGTTGATGGCTCTGAAATACGACTGATCCTTGCTGTCAACGGTTCATGGCATGTTAAGAGTGGCCGCTCCTTTTCTTTTCTTGGTCATTCACAAAATAATCATGCGTTTGCCCCTGATGGCGAGTTGAGTTCCAGAAGAGATTCTGCATTGATATCAGCTGCTCTGACCACCCCCAAGAGGCACAACTGAGTCACAAAGAACAGCAAGAGGGATAGACAAATGGTCAACCTCATTCGTGAGAGATAGACAAATGGGCAACCTCACTCTGCTTCTTGGTGTTATGCCAAAGGAGGATGGCAGAAGAGCCCTTCACACTTGAGAAAGAGCAGACAGCTGTTTCCTAGGACAGGTCCTCAGCTCCAGGTCCCCGAGCTGAGGGCGGATGGCAGCAAACGCAGAAGATGCTAGAGATGGATCTGAGTCAGCAGAGACGAGAGGGAGCCTTCAAGTGAACTTTACAGTCTGAGATTTTCCTGAGCATTAGCTGAGCTCAGTCCCAACTGCTCTCCCACACACACACACACACCCGTCCCCTTCTCCTGAATAAGGATGTTAAGGCCTTGAGTGACTCAGCCAAGGCTGCACGGTAAGCAGTGGTAAGAGGGGATTGCAGGCCTCAGAAGCTGGCTCGTTCCTTAACACCTTCCGCCACTCTACGGGGAACGAGGGAAGATTTAGGCCCAGGTGTTTCTCACTCCAGTCTTTTCAAACTCAAAAGGCAAACCAATGTTTGTGATTATGTATATCTTTTTATCAGCATTCCTGAAAAATAAAAAAGTAAAGAATAAAGCTGGCAAACTCTTGGTGTCCATGTTCAATAGGGTGGCTATAGTGATAATGATAACTGAAATTTTACCTCAGGAGCATATTTTTCTGGTTGTTCAAGGACACAGGACTGGAGAGACGGCTCAGTCAGTAGAGTATCTGATGCACACACATAAGGACCTAGATTCAGATACCCAGAGCCTCCGTAAAAGAACCTCAGCCCTGGGGGTTGGAAATAGGCATATCCCTGAAGCTCATAGCAGAATACATATATTTATCCATATGGAGAGCAATCAAGGAGAGATACTCAACATTGACCTGAAGGAGTATTGACAGCTAATGTCGGCTAGGGGAAGGGTGTCATTCCCTTCAATGGTATAACCACTAGTTGCCGGTGCCCCAGTAAATATTCTCCCACCATGCTCATGCAGGGAACCCACATACAGACAGGAAACTGGGAAGAGGGTTTGCTGAGAAGGAGTCTTCAGTGGGAAAAGGATGCGGGGGAGGGGGGGGATAGGCATGGTAATGAGGGGTGAAAAGACTAAAATTCATTACAAAAATGTATGAAGCTGCCTAAGAGTATTTTAAAAATTGAAAAGAATCTAGAGAAGGAAAAAAAATTAAAAATTAAAAGGAATCCTAGAGAAGGGTAGATTTGCAATGGAGCTTAAAGAACGTGTGACATTGAGCAGAAATGAGAGGAAGGCGGGCGGGTGGAAGCCTGCGTCCTATAAACAGGCAAGGAAGCAGATGGGATTCTCTCTGGAGCTCCTGTGGTCCCTGAGGGGAGAAAGGAACAAGCAGCACCTGCTTTGGGGTGGGAGCCGCAAGCCTGGTCAGAGACGGGCGCTGAAGAGGAATCCCACAAAGTGCATGTCAATCAAAGGCGAGTTATAAAGGATTTTGAAAACCGGGCTGGGGATTTTCATTTTTAACCTGTAAATAATGAGGAACCACCAAATGTTTCTGAGCATAATTGGTGCTAAGATTGTTCTCTAATAGAGAATCTGCAAGGCGCTGTTAAAGGCTCCTGGAAAATAGATTTTAGACTGGTGGTAGTGGCGCATGCCTTTAATCCCAGCACTCAGGAGGCAGAGGCAGGTGGATCTCTGTGAGTTCGAGTCCAGCCTGGCCTACAGAGTGAGTGCCAGGATAGGCTCCAAAGCCACATAGAGAAACCCTGTCTCAAAAATGAAAAAAAAAGATTTTGTTTTGTTTTTGCCCATTGACAGTGGGGGCAGAGGAAAGGACATGATGTCAGATGAGGCCTTGTCCAAGATGGGTCCTGAGTCGGAAAAGAGCAGATAACTGGGACCATGAGTGACCTTCTCAGCTCTCTGAGACAGATAACAAAGCCCACAGGCTGTTTGCAAAAGTAAGAATGGACAGGCCAAGTAGCCAGTGGACCCAGGCGTCACACTGTACACAGAGAGAGATGGGAACATGATAGGCAGATGACTGGTTGATAGTGGTTATCAACCTGACTTCATTTACATTCAACTAAAGCCCAAGCTGCTGGACACTCCTGGGAGGGATTTTCTCCATCACACTAGCAGGAAGACCCGCCATAAAGCTGGGCCACACCTCCTGCTGGTGGCTCACACGAAAGGACATGGAAAAAGAAAACATTTTCCTGCTTGCCCTCACTCTCAATGACTCTTATTACAACGGGTCATTTCAGAAGAAAATCCCACTTTGACCTTCCCTTTGGTCTGTAAGGGCGCTGAAGACAGACCTACCTGCTGACACTAACTTGCGCAATTCTTACACACATCCTCTGACACGTGTGTCAGGAATGTCAGTGTGCACAGCAATAAACTAGACAGCCTCCATTTGTTTACTTCATGAATTGTAGTGATACTTCATTTGCATTTTCATAAATAAAGCTTGCCTGAAGATCAGAGAGTAAAACAGTCCCACTGGTCAGCCTTACAGACCAGGCAGTGGTGACACACACCTTTAATCCCAGCAGCCACGCTAGTGTGCCATAGAAACTGGGCAGTGCACGCCTTTAATGCCAGCCCTAGACAGGATTATAAGACAAGAGAAGATAGCTTTCAGACACAGTTTCATTCTGAGATTCCTGGAGGCAGGATTGCCATTTCAGACTGAGGTAGAGGTAAGAGCTAGTGGCTGGCTGTTTTGCTTTTCTGACTTTCAAGTTGAACCTCAATATCTGTCTCTGGGTTTTATTAATTGTGAAAGTGTGTATTAAAAGAAAAAAAAAGCCTATACAAAGAACTGTGTAAGAGGTGGTTCCTGGTTTTATGGGATCACACAGCATAGGAAGAAAGAAATACCCATTCCAAGCTGTGTCCGTATCCATGACATCACTGTCTTGGGGGAGCACATTTACAGCTCAAGTCTCAAGTCTGTTCCACACCTAGATGAGCCGTTCTCGGGAGGAAACGAAACTGTTCTAAGTGTCCTGGGCATGTGGAATCCACAGCTGTTCTTGTAAAACTAAACGCCAACTGTCTGCCTGCCTATTGGCCGGTTGCCTCCTCCAAGGCCTTTATGTTTATTTATTTATTTGTTTACTTATTTGCTAGATTTATCACATTTTCAGGCTGTGTCATTTGGCCCCTGGGCCAAGATAAATCACTTTTAAAACTTGAACGCCATCCCTAAGCACCACGTGCCTTCCCCTGGCCCTGACAGACTTTCTAAAGGCTTTTCAAGGACAGAATTAGATCCATCTTACAAATAAACACACTGGGAACCATGGAGTTTAAATGCACTATAGAAGGAAAAAAATGGGTTCCAGGGGAAATGTGGAGTGAGGACTGAACCTTCTGCCCCCTCTGGTCTAAGTTTGGAAGTTGTCCCTGATTCTTGGCATTCCAAGTGGCCAGGCAGTCGCTGCTGTTTAGCGCAAAGAGAAGCTTCTCTGATGAATGCTGAGAGCAGCATTCGTCTGTAAGTAAAATCTTGATATTTGGAACATAGTTTGGTTTCAGTTCAACTTAGCTAAGCAACAGTAGGAGGATTCTCCAACCACCACCAAGCCTACCAGCACCCAGGGCCTATGACATCCCTAGCCATGAACTTTTGACCATGTCTACAGTATCAGGGAGGACAGGGAGGTAGTCTCTCCTGCACAGCAGGCCTCAAATGCAAACTGAAAGCAGGTGGTTAGCCCCATAACAGCTGTGCCAATACTGCAACACTAGACACTTCCTGCTTGGCAGATTGGCATTGCGGTTCATAGGTCTCATGGCTATGATTGACGCCCTTTCTCCCCCAGCAGCCTGCATAGCATCTACATGGACCGTGAATGGTGGAGAAAGGATCCGTAAACTATTACCTTCATGGCACAACATATGTAAACAGGATCTCACAGCATCTGCCATGGACCGCACTCTGCCTATGAACAGTCAATCATGGGTCCGGGAGGGGCTCATGAGGCTTTATCCTTCCATGACGAAGTACCAGCTACTGGTGTATTCTGGGGGACAATGTCATGTCAATGTCTTCAGTTGTGTGTCCAATGCATGTGCAAAGTATTTGATGAGTTTATGAAAAGACGATTTAGCACAATTTAAATGATGCTAGCCAAGAAAATCTTTAACAACTTCATGCATGTGTGTACTTCGTTTTGATCACTCACGCTCGCTCTCTCTTCTCTTTCTCCTACCCCTGCTCTCCCTCCCACTCTCCTCTAAGTCCCTTCCCCATGTAATAGATCCTATTAAATAACAACTGTGAGATCCTGAAGGCAGGGTTTGGTATCAGTCACATTCTACCTCCCTGATCCTCTCCTCTTCTCTCTGCTCTCTCTTCTCTTCTGTTCCCAGCACTACAGTAAGAAAGCAAGTCTAGAGGGTGAGACATTTCTAAGGAAAGGACTGTGTAGCAAGCTGCATTCTAACACTAACGAAGGAAAAAGAAAATGGCACAAGCCACCCAGTTAAGGAAACCACCTAATCCACAAATGAGCATAAATGGTTCCAACTTCTCGGGTATTTTTCCTTTCGCGTCTCCTTTAACCAGAATAGCAAATTTCTGATGGAACAGGAAGAAAATCACCCAAGTCATGACCACCAAAGTCCAAAGTCAACCCTAAGACATGACCTTTTAGCTAGTGACTGAGCCTTCTCAGCAAATGTGTAAAATCTCTGCCCAGAAAAAAGTACCGACACTCACTGGATTCTGAGAACCCCTCAGAAGTACTTGCTAAAACAACTTTCTTACCTCAATGAACATTCCTGCTTGCTGCCTATCCCAATAACTTTCCAGCCTTTTACATCACCAGTCCACTCCCATAAATGCTATGCTTCACCCCTTGGAAAATGTCTGCCGTTCCTTAAACACACACACACACACACACACACAAACCTTACAAAATCGTTTTCTATGTTCTGGCAGGCTGCCCAGTCTCCCGCCCACTCAGTTTCTATTATCTACACAAATGCATCAAAGTATGCACACACACACACACACACACAAAACACACAATCATGAAAGTCTTCTCGTGTCATCTAGAGGCAGCTTTGGCCATGCTAAAGCATTGATCGCACTGTATGCCCAACGTTGGATTGAGAGCAAAGTCCTCCATCCGTCAGAACCACAGGCACGCCATTCTCATCTGCATCTTACAGAGGGAAAAGTTAAAGTCTGCAAACTTGACAAGACCATCTTCCTTCTCAGTGGAGACCTTACAGGCAGCCCCAGCGCATGCATGGGCACAGCTTATCTTCGAATCAGCTTCAGGGAAGGGATAGAAAAGTCTCATTTTGTGGCTAATTGGATTTGTGCCTCTTTCCACTACATAATGAAATTCAAAGCCATTTTATTAGTCCTCTCGGGACTTTTTTAAAAAAATCCTTCCTCTACTGTATTACATTAGCCTCACCAAGATGGCCCCGTATAAAATAAGGTCAGGTTCCTCTGCGGTATGCCTTTGTTGTTCTGCTCTCACCGGGGCACGGAAAGGTCATGCTTTGCTTTTCCAGCTTCTCTTTCAATTATTCCAGGCAGGAAGAGCCCACGAAGCCTACTAAGCCCAGAGTCCAGCAGACCCCATACTCTCAGTGGCCTTACTGTGTGTTTCTATACACGACACTGAGGCCAGTGCCTCCATGCCTTGGACAGCAGAGAGTTTTACAGGCAAACAGCTTCACCCCAGCCCAGTACCACCCCCACACCCCTTCAAAAAGTAGACTGTGTCTCACTAGCTCTTTTGAGGACATGATGGAGTGGACTCAATGTTTACATCTCCTCAGATTTCATCTGTTAAACTCTTAACCCCTGACTGTTGGGTGGAGCCTTTGGGTGGTGGACAAGTCATGAAGATGGGGGCGGCCCTGAGCAAACGCCCAGTGGAGCTCGGAGCTCGCTTGCTTTCTATCCAGCGTCCGAGAATACAAGAAGTCAGCCATCTGCAACCAAGAAACCTCACTGGAGTCCAACCACGCTGGCACCTTAGCTTGGGTTTCCAGCCTCCAGAATTGTAGAAAGTCATTTTTGGTTGTTGCTATAGTTGAAACTTGCATGTCTCCAAAAGGCTCATGTGTTAAAGAGGTCTTGTTTGCTTGGTGTCTTGGTATCTGGTTTGCCATCACAGGAAGCTGGAAGAACCTAGAAGATGTGTTGCCTTGTATGAGGTTTCAGATCGCTGGAGACAGGAGTTCAAAGGGAATAGAGAGATTTCAGCCCTCTTCCTCTATTTCACACACAACATGAGGTGAACCACCCTACCCCATCACACACTCCCAGTATGGGGTTTTATACTATCACATGTCTAAATCAATAGGACCAGCGGGTTATAGACTAGGATCTTCCAAACTGTGAGCCAAACTGAACCTTCCCTCTGCATAGGGTGATTGCCTCGGGTGTCTGTTACAGTAACAGAGAGCTGACTGGATGAGTTGTTCATCAGTCACCTGGCCCCTAGAACTCTGTCATAGCAGCTCAAACTGAGTAGGTAGCTAGCAGCCTCTCCTTTGCTAAGCCTAAGTCATGGAGCAGTAAATAAATACTCCCTTCCCTTGGTGAGCTGGTCTGTGGGACCTTGGTCTGGAGAAGACATGAGAGAAGCCTATTTCGTGACTGCCGATTGGTCTTTGCAAAGTAATATTTCTAGTGGTGACGGCTGTTTGGGGAGTGCCTGGGGACACCTCACCGCAAGCCAAGCATTCTAAATCTGTGTGGCGTGTGGCGAGCACTGAGAGCTGAGCTTCACTCCACAGTTGTGAAGCTGTGGGCTCCGGAGCCAGGCTGCTGGGCTCGGAACTCAGCCCTGCGCCACCAGCTGTGTGACTTTGCCTCAGTTATTCAGGCTCTCTCCTGCAGTCCAATTCTCTAAAACTGGGTGGCTACAGATGCCTGACTCAGGGAGGCTGTGAGGGTCGCAGGTGAACACACATCTGAGCTCTTCAGTCAGTGCCTGGCGGGCAGCAAATCCTAAGGAAGAGTTTGCAAATTGTATTTCTCCTCAGCATCGCCCTCTCTCTCCCAGTGCCTTTCACCCTGATCCACTTAAGTTAATGCTTCTCAACCTCTCTTCACCAACTATTCCACAATTTTCTATTTCAGTCATGCACCGTGTGAATAGGTACAAATGTTAATAAACAGCTCCACAAAGCAGCATCTGCTAAGGGCTTGCAGGGCACACTGCCATTCGCTCTTCACCCCTGCTCCGACACATTTCTCTTTTTGGAAGCTAGTCACAATCCACTAAATTATTCTCTGACTCACCGACAGGTTGCTGAAGATGGTCTGGGAAAGCCCCACAACGAGCTAACCAGCGTTCATTACATGTTCTTGCCACATCTGCATCAGTGTTTGCTGTCTTAAACCTGACAAATTAGAAGCCTCGGCACAGAGGAAAGTTTCACAAGGTTGTAGGACCTGCCAGGGATCGGCATGGGTATTTCTGAAGTCTGTTTCTGGGTCAGAAGCAGGCGCATGGCCTGCTATAGCCCCCACTGAACTGGGCGAAGATGAGGCTGTTGTGTGGAGCATGGGCCAATCTGCTTCCAGACACTGAAGCTCACAGTGGTACCATATAGGGTATAAAATGAACAATAAGAAAAGCTGAGAGATGCTAAGGGCATGCAAGGCCATCACAATTCCCCTCAAGGCCATCACAATCCCCCACGCCTTCCTCTGCCACACGCACACAGTTTGTTACTTCACCTAATACCGTCTTGCTCACCTCCCACTTACTGAACAGTCACTACTTCCCCTGAAGCCGGAGAGACAGAGACCACATCCATACACCTGGCTCTGCCCCAGGTGTGGGCTGTGTGCTGCCATTCCCTACCAGTCCCATGTCCCTGTCGCAGAGGGAAGGTGGTGGAAGTGGAGGAACGAGATCTCTTCAAAAACACATACATTGTTGGCACCGCTGTTGATGTGGGGACCAGACCAGCTGAATCCGACCCCTGTGAATTTTTAGGTCTGAGCTAATCCTTATCCTTAAAGCCAAAATTTCAGCCACTTTGGACTGTGGTCTGGCTCTGAGTTTATTCTAAATCCCAGGACCAGCAACTTTGCCAATATTTTATGTGTTCCCTGGGTAACAGCTGAAAAGAGGCCTTCTAGAGAAGACAGCCCCAACCATAGCGTTCACAGCTTAGAATCCTTCAGGGGCTTCCCCACCCACCAAGCCCAACATCAACCTTTGGAATGCAGTCAAGGTGCTGGTGACAGAGCCTACACTTTCCGTCTCAATTCTTATATCCCCCACCCCACACCAGTTGGCCTCGTCTCTGAGGTCCTGAGTGCCCCCACCTTGTCCAGTTTCTGAGCCATGTGCATGCCAGGACTGCATGGTGACACTGCCTTTTGTAGTTAAATTCGTTCTGGGAGGCCAGGCTCCAAGAAGACTCTCCTAGGGCCTCTCTCTCCCACTTCCAATCGTCACAGCATTTTGTTCATGTATCTCTTAAAGCATCTACTACAATTGTTTGAGAGCTAACATCTATCAATTGATTCCATTTTCATTATGATGATGGCCTTGTATATGAAATGTCTCCACACACGGCTCCTGGATGATAGTGCTGTAAATCTGGAAACACAGACATAGGACCTCACTGGGGAAGGGTCACTGATGGTGAGGGGGCAGGCCTCTGAGAGTATGTTGTTCCCAGCTCTTACCTGTCTCTCTTCTCTACTTTCTGTCTGGCATGAGGTAAGAAGCCTCCTCCACTACCTGCTCCTAATGCCATGACGATTGTCGGGTCATGCTTGTCCTTACATTCCTGAGAAGAGGAGTGTGGATTGAGGAAAGAAATAGACAAGAGATAGAAGATAGAATTAAGAGGGCTTCCAGGGAATACTGTGCAAAAAGCCCAGAGTTTATCTCCCACAGTTCTTATATACTCCAATCAAAGAGGGAGGGTACAAGACTTCTATGACACAAAGAACAAGCAGACGTAATTACCTCCTTGCATCTCAAAACACCTGGTAATCATGCCCTAAGTCAAACATCCTGTTCTCTGGCCTTTGAGAAGCAAAGCATCCAGTAGCTACACCTTTGGTCAAGCATCCTGCCATTCGTCCTTGAGGAGCAGGAATAGGTTTGAACTCTCTGACCTTTAGTCAAGTTGGAATGAATCCAAAACTGTGGGCTCTCACAGATGATCTGCCTTATCTCAGGGCCAGAGTCAGTGGAAATGAGGACTGTGGGCTGAAGTCTCTGAAAACATGAGAAAGACGTTCCCCATGCCCACAGCCCCGTATGTTGTCCTGCCAGGTATTCAGTCGCAGTAAGGAAAAGGTAACTGACA
The DNA here is from genome assembly GCF_014885135.2 of Alexandromys fortis. Lineage (NCBI taxonomy): Eukaryota > Metazoa > Chordata > Mammalia > Rodentia > Cricetidae > Alexandromys > Alexandromys fortis. Next base: position 1,792,954 of record NW_026067970.1, read on the forward strand.
TGGCCATTATTGCTAATCCTTACCCAATCTCCTAGCACCAGGTATGTGTTGTCAGCCAAATGTTCCTCCCATGAGATGCTGCCTCACTGCAGGCCCAATGACAGATCGAAGTGATCATGGACTGAAACCTCCAGACCTGTGCACTAAAACCTTTCCCCTTTGATGCTGATGCTGACCTATCATGGCTGCTTTTCATAGTGCTAGAAAGCAGTCCAACACCACCGTCACCTTCATCACCTCTATTTTACTGATGGGGAACTTGAAACTTAGAGTGTTTTACATACAATTAGACCAGTATCCTAGAGTTGGATTAGTATACCATGTTAATCATTGCTCTGCACAGCATTTCCATTAAAACCCTATTAGGCCAGGTATTGTACCTGTCCAGGGATTAGCACAAAGTCTAAGACTGAGGCAGACCATAAGGATAAGAAGAAATTAGTTGATCAGAAATTTTAAGATTTTATTGTGATTTCCATTAAATATCATCTAAATAGCTTATTTTCCTGAGTAATAGCCAATATAAATTTCTGAATATGTTTGCATATAGGCTTTGCCATCTTTGAGCTATTAAAATGTCATCTATCCATAACTCTAGCTCATGGGGATCTGGAGCCCTCTTTGGGACTTCAGGGGCACTGCACACACATGGAACACACACACATGCAGGCCAAATGCTCATGTACATAAAATAAAAACAGGTAAATCTCAGCACTGTTTTCAGAATGCCCTCTTTCGAGATAGGAGAGAAGCAAATCCAACCGCTTTCACTACTTGGATGAGAGCAAAGTGTGCAAGCCGAGGTGCACGCTGTGTAAGCCGAGATGAATGCGGCTAACTGCATTATCCATGCCCGCATGTCTCTGCCATCTCCCCCGTCTTTGTAGTTTCAGCCCAGGCTGCTCTGATTTCGTTTATGTTGCCATAAATTACAGGACACGCGTTTTAAATACCCAGAATACATTTCACTCAGAATGACAGGCTACAGGAAAAACAGTCTCCCATAGCCCTCTCGGGTGTCCCAGAATGAGCTGCATGGGGGAGCCCGCTTCATAGCCAGGCACTCTGATACCTGACAGGAATGGCTGAAAATAATGCGCCATCACCTCCTCACTGCCCACGGTGGCTGGAAGGGATCACTTTCATCCACACATGGGCTCCAGCCACTTGCCTCAGGCAAGAACGTGTCCCTGCGCCAACCGTGAAAAAGCGGTCACATATGTCTCCTGGTCCTTAGTAGCGGTCAGACTACATTGTATCTGTTTGTTTCACCGACATCTCCTGAGTGACCCATGACTTCATCTAAAGTCCCAGACAGTCCCCTACACAGAGACCGAAATCTTTAATACCCAGGGTCCCACCCATCCTGGCTAGGCCCTTGTTGTGTTGAACTCAGGTCAGGCTCAGGGCTCTGGGCCACAAGGCAAACTGCGGAGACTGGGTTGTTTTTTCCAAAAAGAAAAGTCAAAATTAGTGCCAAAGGCTCATTGGAGAGGGGGAGGTAGCACCCTGTTTCCAAAGCTGTGTTTCATACAACATGATGGTCACAGAAACAGAAGTTGTATCACAGAGACACAAAGACACACACTCACACACACACACACCTAAAAACGGAGAAATATGCCTTTCTGTGTCTCCTTGCTAGAGACATCTGCCCCATTCCACCCTCGGCAGTCTGGGCCCGTACTTATCTGCATTCATCAGATAAGAAGACTATACTAGTGTGTGCCTGCGGTCACTCAGCCAAGCCAAGGCAGAGTTGCTGAGGTGATATGAAGCAGGGCCTATTTCACATGAGGAGAGAGTGCAACCCTATCAGACTCGCATGCAAATCACCCAGAGTTCTTTTTAAAACAGCTCTTCCCTGATAATTTGCTCTCTGACCTCCACAGGCCAACTGCACTGGAATGATGGGGAAAGGGGCTGGGACATGGGCCAATCAGGTTGCTACGAAGACAGAAAAATCGCCAGGCTATGAATAAACAAATACTGATTTCAAAGCCTTGGCTCACATGGCTGTGGAAGATGACTTGAAATCTCCAAGGCGAGCCCCAGACTGTAGAAAACTCCAAAGGCCTTGGCCTACAGAATTCCCTTTGTTCACGGGAGCTCAGTGTGCTGCCCTTTGCCGGCTATCAACTGACTGGGGGAGGTCTACCCACACTAGGAAGGGTGACATTCTTTATTCAGAATGCACAATAATGTAATATTCAAAAGACACCCTCGTAAAATTATCCAGACTAGCTTCTCAGCACTGTGGCCGCATTGACATACATAATTGGCCATTACAAGGAATGTTTAAGTTGCTGTTCTACTAGAATTGAGCCTTAGTAATTTGCCATTACTCATCAATATTCATAACTGTTATAATTTTCATACACGCTCACATGTATTTCCAATCTCTTCAGAACCCAAGCCACCTAACCATTAACAAATTACACGGGATAGGAATAAGTAATATGCTTGCCCACACCAGGTACTGCACCTTTCTTGGAAGGCAATAGAGCAGTCTCTGCCAGCCTGCGCGGACATGTGACCATGTGTGCAGCTATAGTTTTGCTAGGAAGTTAGCAGAGCCATGTATAGTTCCTAGTGGTTTCTGGTAAGTGGCTCTGGTGGTTTGAATGAAAATAGCTCCCATAGGCTCCCCCATTGGGAACGGCATTATTTGAAAAAATTAAGAGCGTTGGCCTTGTTGGAGTAGGTGTGACCTTTTTGGAGGAAGCGTGTCACTAGAGGGGGGCTTTGAGGTTTCAGAAGGTCAAACCAAGCCCAGTGGGGGAACGCTCTCTTCCTGCTGCCTCTCCATCCAGATGTAAAACTCTCAGCTTCTTCTCCAGTACCATGCTGCCAGCCATGACAACGACAGACTAAACCTCTGAACTACAGGCTAGCCCCAATGAAATGTTTTCTCTTATAAGAGTTGCCATGGTCATGGTGTCTCTTCATAGCAATAGAAACCCTAAGACAAGGACAAAGTGAATTCTTCGTGTCACGATATGTTCTTAGGGGGTGTTCTATTGTGAGCCAATTCCTGGGGCAGTGTTCTATTCTCAAATATTATTATTGCTTAAGTAAGATACATCCATTCAAAGGCACGGGGACAGAATAAAGCTCTCGCCATTCAAGTCACATGCACGCATACTCTGATGACCCCTTTCATCTTCTCATCATGAATGCCCCTGAAGGTTCACTCACTCGACGCTGAGCTCCAGTTGCCCAGGCTGAGGCACATGGCAGTCACCCAGCTCGTCCGTTCTCTTCTGAGCTTAAATGTCGAGCTTGGGTGGATGCTGTAAGTCACCTTTGCCCATGTTGGCCAAAGGCTTTCAATGTTTGAACAGTACAGAACACTAGCACAGAGCCAGCATCAAGGGGCTGTGTGCAGAGTCTCGGAGCACTTACTGGAGTTAGAGGCTAGGGAATCCCATCATCTGCACTCCACATGTGCCACTTCGAGTCCCAAACTCTAACCACGTAACCAAACAGAACAGCTATGCCACACAGAAAGTCAGCACACATGAACTTGAGGGGGCCTAGGCCTTAGGATATTGAACACAAATCCAGGATAAAGCTACCATGATCTTTTTTTAAAGTCACCAAAGGAAAGCACCTTCAGTGCGAGGACTTCCAATTCACAGAGTCCCTCGTGTTCCTCCATGTGGCTTTTCTAGAGGAAAAAGACCAATGAGCAAAGAGTAATGTTGCATGCAGAAAGGCTGCTAGGTCATTTCTAGCTGCTCAGCCCCGAAATAATCACACAGAAACTGTATTAATTAAATCACTGCTTGGCCCATTAGCTGTAGCTTCTTATTGGTTAACTCTTATACTAATTTAACCCTTTTCTATTAATCTGTATATCACCATGTGGCTGTGGCTTACCCGGTAAAGTTCACAGCATCTAGTCAATCTCCGGTGGCTCCATGGTGTCTCTATGACTCTGCCCTTCTTTCTCTCAGGATTCAGTTTATTTTTCCCTGCCTAAGTTCTGCCCTTCTATAGGTGCAAAGCAGTTTCTTTATTCATCAGTAGTAATCACAGAATACAGAGGGAAATCCCACAGCAGAGTAAAAACATGGATAAGTGTGTACCTGCGTGTCTCTGTGGCAGGGATAAGGAAGAAGAGGCCAAAGTTTTGGCTATAGGGAGGAAAGACTCCCTCCAGAGATACAGCTGTTTTCAACTGGGGCTTCCTTTGCCTCCATGCAGGAACATTTGGTGATGTCCGAGGACATTCTGACTTTAGTGTCTGAGACTAGGAATGTGCCCTTATATAATCTCTCCAAAACGCATATCGACTTTTTCCCTCGGGTTATATGGCTAGAACCCTCCTGCTTCAGCTCCCTCCCTTTATGAGAGGCCTGACAAGCTGTGGTGGCACACGCTTGTAACACCAGGTCTCCAGGAGACCAAGATGGAAGAACAGCAAGTTTCAAGGCCAGCCTGGCCAAATTAGCAAGACCTTTTCTCATAAACCTGGCAGAAATATCATAAGCAAGATTATTCCACTCTGTACAGTCAGGGGCAGCCAGGGGTACCCCCAAAAGCTCTGTGCAAAGTTTTAGAATGTTGTTTCTTCTTAAAATGCTCCAAGCAAATTCTGAGTGACTGCTCTGACAAAATTGGGCCTTTTCCTGAATGCACCCACCTTTCCTGCCCTACATCCATCCTGATGGGCCCCAGTCACTGTGATTTTGAGTCTCTTGACGTGAACTACAGAGAACATATTCTTCCAGACAGAGAGGACAGAATGGGCCTCCCCAGAAAGGGAAGACAAGTAAGCCTCATGGCTCGACCAGGGCTCTGTGTTACATCACTGATTGATTCCAGAGCAGTGTTCTTTTCTCCATGACTCAGTGTCTCTTAAGTGCAGCCATTTCTTCGCCCTGTTGTGGGACACTTGATCCAGGTTTTTATCGCAATCAAGGGCTGTTTTCCTTGATGTCACACTGGAGAAAGAACACAGTTCTTTGGAAAAGCTTCAAAAACTTATTTTTCTCAGTGGCTGCCTTCAGTAGCTGCCTTTATTCCCAAACAATAAAGAAAAGAACTTCTCTGGTCCTCCAGATGAACCCCACTCTCACCTAGCCCCGGGTGTCATTTTCCTTTAGAACCCCTCATACATCTGTGCACACTAAATATTGATGGATATTATTTCTTTCAGAGCTTTGGTTGTTTACTTCCTGACCAAGCTTGAAAGCATGCCTGTGTATGGTGTGAAAAATCCCAGCTATGATTAAACTAAACCAGGAAAATGAGCAGTTACTTCATATAAAGGGAGTTACTTGTTCAACATATCCAGAAGACCACAAAGAAAATTAGATACATATTTTTCTCTTTTCTTTTTTACATCCTTCTCATTTTAATTGTTTGGATAGGAATATGCTATACACATTTTCCCCCACTACCCTTCCGTCCTCCACACCTTGTCCTGATTGCCCTATTTCAGCAGCTCTGGGGTAAGCACTAACTGAGTACCTGGGCTAGACCTGAGAAAGTCCACCAGAGGACAGTGGGCTTCAGAGCGAACAGGCTGGAGGTACCACCCCCTAAGCCTGGGCCCGTCTGGAGTTTCACTTCACGGACAGGGTGATCCGTACATTTCTAAGGCGTTCCTGACCAGACTCTAACGCTGCCTTCTCTGCACACATCTCGTTGGAGAATCTTAACTCCACATCTGGAATTTGGCTTTTTGCTGTCACAGGATGTCTCAAATGCTGGCTGCTATTTCTAGAGTTACATAATTTCTCCTAAAGAGCTTTTTTCTCTGCCTCAAACCGAGAGTGGAAGAGACTGCGGAGGAAATGCCTGTGGCGCTAAGCCGTCCGCGCGAGCATCTGTGGTAATGAAAGAGTGGCGGTAGAGACACACGAAGATTCTGGTGGCTTGTGACAAGCATGAGGGACAGGACTGCCGGAGAGGACCGTGAAAAGATACAAACAAAGATGTGAAGACAGAGGTAAACACTTTGTGATGCACAAACATGGCGGTGAAGAGTTCCACATTTCCAGGAAAATATCCTAAATATATATATTTTTTATTTATATATATTTATAATAGAATTAATTATAATAATAAAATTTAATATAAATACATTATATATTTAGAATTTTTAAGCCACCAATATTGAACTGGTGGTTTGAGGTGTATCTGAGAATTCAGACCATCTCTCCCAGATAATATTACCAACTCTCATTTACTAATTGGCTTTACCACCAGTAAATCTTGACATGAAGTTATCAAATTTAAAAGTAAACATTATACAGTCGCTGCTTGGAATTCAGAGTTAACAGGCAAATTCCTGCCCTCAAGAATCCTGCAGTCTAGTTGGAGACGCAAATTCTGGTACAGGCAATTACTGTTCAAAGCTGTCAGTGTGGAGGCGCATTCTTGTGGGTCAGTGTGGAGACGTATCCTTCTGGGTCAGTGTGGAGACATATTCTTGTGGGTCAGTGTGGAAGCGCATTCTTGTGGGTAATTCTGGATTTTCTAAAGCAAGGAGAGGCACCTAGCTAAGCTTCTGAAGGCCAAACAAGACGTCATGGGAGAAATGACACACTGACATCAGAACAGCAGGGGTGAGTTAGCAAAGAGAAAGACAGAACATCACAAAATCTGAGAAAGGAAAGTACATGGCATATGTTTGGCGCAGGTGATAGACAATAAACAAAAACAGAGTCTACAAACCAAGAACAACAGATACTTCAATGAGAGGTAAAATATATTTTAGGATATATTAGTTAAAAAATCGATGTCACAACAAATCAATTCTCACACTATAGGGACACAAAACTTATGGACAAAATGTAAATGAATGTGATTCAATAAAACTTTATTGACAAAAACAGATAGTAGACTGGATACATCTCGTAGCCTCATTTTGCTGGACCATCTAGCTAGAAAAGAGTGGGTGACATGTTTCTTTGCTGCCTCTTAAGCCATATTTTGTTTTCATTTGCATTCCCTAACTCTTCAGAGGTTCATTATCTTTGTTAGGGCTCATGAATTTGACATCAGTTTCTAGAAAAAAACACACAGGCTACAATTCTGAGTGTGAGCAGAATAAAGTCCCTTCGTTAGGCAAGAAAGGGACTCCGGGGCTGATGTGGGAGTGTCATATCAATCTGTTGATTTCATTGGCCGAGCAATAAAGAAACTGCTGGCCCTGATAGGTTAAAAGATAGGTGGGCAGAATAAACAGAATAGGATGCTGGGCGGAAGAGGAAGTGAGGTCAGACTCTGCGCTGCTTCCAGAGGGACCGGACAGCCGCCATGCTCTGCTCTCCCAGGCAGCTGCAACCCACGATGGACTTAGGCTAGAATCTTCCCGGTAAGCGCACCTTGGGGTGCTTACACACATCATTAGAAATGGGCTAGTCCAGGTGAGAGAATTAGCCTGAAAGGGCTAGAGTTCAAGGGCCAAGCAGTTCTTAAATGAATACAGTTTGTGTGTTGTTATTTCGGGCATGAGCTAGCCAAGCGGCCGGGGTGTTGGGGACGCAGCCCCGCCGCCCTTATTTCAACACGGGGCAGCTGCGTACAGCCCGAGGGAAGACGTGCATCAAAGAACTCATCTTCATTCTGTACCTCGTACTTACGCTTTAGAAAACCAGTTAAGGCAGGGTCTGGCTCTGTCCCCTCTTTCAACCATTTAACATGTACAGCGGCTGTATTTAAACATGGCGCATGTGTGAGTCCCCTGTGCCTCTCTCTCTCTCTCTCTCTCTCTTTCTCTCTCTCTCTCTCTCTCTCTCTCTCTCTCTCTCTCTCTCTCTCTCTCTCTCTCTCTCTCTCTCTCTCCTCGAACACAAAATAAACAAACACATCCTGTGTCTTCCTCACCGTCTTTGAGGACTTAGGGACCTCGGGTGTGTCTGCAGATACCAGCCAAAAGCATGATGAAGTGTTGGTCAGAAAACATCACTCAGCCGCGTCGAGCAGTTTCTCATGCCTCTGCTCTTATGATAATATTTCATCCATGTGTCTCTCCTGTTCTGTTTGACTTGGCCTTGGGACAGTTCACTCAGACTGCTGATGTGAGCAAACCCTGTGCACAGTCTTTATCTTAGAACCAGGCTGATGTGAAGCCAGCTTCTGCTTACAGTGGAATCTCTGCTTTCCCAGCAGCATCTGTACAGTTCTGAGAAAATGGCTGACGGCAGGGACCCCACTGAGACAAAACGAAGCTGGACGTGGCACAGCACTCACAGATCTTCTCCTGTCTCTAAATTTCCCCAACACATCTTACTTACTTAAGCCACATCCCCAAAACAGAAGCAATTCCTATTTAACACATGAGTAAAGAGAAGTTGGGAGAGTTGAACTGCTCCCCCCAGCCACACACTGAGAAAAACTCAGACTGGCTGAATGGATTTCCACTCAGCCCCTGCCTCGGGACCAAAGGTGGTAATGAAGTCTGTGGGTTTGAAATGCACAGTATACCCTCTATCCTGAAGCAAACTCAGTTCCTCAAAGATTAAGACGTTACTCTCTATCTAACTGTGGCAAGTGCCTTAAGGGTTGGGAAATGAAGGAGGAATGGCGGCCTTGAGCAAATTGTAATTGTCTTTGTAGAAGTAAAACAGGCCTCCAAGGTTGTTGATGAATCTGAGTTCCGCACAGCCATTTCTTTCACTGTAGGCTCCCATCTGCCGTTACTGCAGACCGGCATGGCTGTTCTACCAGCATGTGGCCTCCACCAGCTTGAGTCCAGGCCTCCATTCCTGCCAGCGGCCCTGCTGCGCCTGCACCACCAGCCCTCCTTCAGCGGCTGGCGGGAATGTTTTCCTAAGAGGTGCCTCCCCGCGGTTCTCAGAAGGCGATGAGTGCTAACAGATCCCAGTTGGTACAGAAGGAAACCGGTCCAGTTATTTTTGGGTTGACTTCTGATTGGTGAGGGGCTCTTCCACGTTTGGGCAGAAATGATGGGCCAGGCATGTCTCTCCTGACTGCGCTGACTGCCAGCTGCATCAGCGTAAAATGAAGGCACTGAGCGCAGTCTGACACAGCTCAGCATGGCTCTGGTTTCTTTGATGAGAAAATCCTGACGCTGCCTATAAGGCCTCTGACCAATGGACCTTGACTCTCCCTTCTCCCAGTCTTCTGGGCCAGGCTCCTCAGTCAGCTTGACTCAGTCTCTAACCCTAACCCAGCAGGAGGCTCTTTACCCATTCTTTCACTTGAGAGACAGGGAAACACGGGGGAGTGGCCTATGTTGAACATGTATGTCTATGGCCTGCCACCACGCTAAGAACTCTCTGCTCGGTTCAGTCTAATCGCAAGCCCTGTGGGTTGTTTTTCACAGATGAAAACACTGGTCTCGGGGAGGTAATGGGCAGTAAGGCCAGAAAGTGTCAGAACAGGATCTAAGGTTAGGTCTTTCTGAACTCAAAAGTCTTTGTGTTCCCACCCCTGACCAAAGAGATCTATGCTAACTTGTTAGCCCTGGAATATACCGAGTGCAACTGTTGACAGCCTGGGCTGGCACGTAGGCCACCAAAGGAAGCCTCGGCCAGGTAGAAATGGGGTCCAGAGACATTTGAATTCCTACTTCAGGCCATGCTGGTTCCATTTGCTATTGAGAATTTGCAGAACAAACATACTTCCTCCGGTAGCTGGAGTTTAATTTATGCCCCCAGTTTCTCTGTTGTCCTTATTCCCATTCTACCCTTCTTCACACAGGCAACGCATATAGAGGTATGCCTGTAATCCCAGCACTCAGGAGGTCGAAGCAGGAGGAGCACTAAGTTTAAGGCCAAGTTGAAGGAAGGAAGTGAGGATGGGAGGGGGAAAAGTAGGGAAGAGAAATTAAATTGATAGTTTATTTTAAAACATTCCACAAAGAAAACCACACACCCATATAAGTACAAAGTGCTCATTCATTTCCCAGCTGCCCAGACCTAAATAATCACAAAGAAACCATATTAATTACAACACTGTCTGGCCGATGACTCATGCATATTTCTAGCTAGCTCTTACATCTTAAATATTAATCTGTGTACTGCCATGAGGCTGTGGCTTACTGGTAAGCTTCAGAGCATCTTCTTCCTCTGGCAGCTACACGGCATCTCCCTGACTCAGCCCTCTCTCTCTCTCTCTCTCTCTCTCTCTCTCTCTCTCTCCATATTTCTTCTAGCCTGGTTATATTCTGCCCTGCCACAGGCCAATGTAGCTTTATTCATTAACCAATAGGAGCAACACATATACAAAAGGACATCACACATCATCTCTCCTTTCCTGTCCAAATAAAAAGAAAGGTTTTAACTTTAACACAGTAAAATTACAAATAACTAAACAGGTATCAAACAAGAATCATACTTACAATATTTCGTCTATTTGTATCTGAAAAGTTTCATATCTAATTTATCTTTTATCATTGCTAATAAAACAATAAATAACTATTCTGTCTTCAACTCTAAAAGATTTCTGAAGGATATAATATTACCTAAGTAAACAGGAAGTACATTGTAAGTAACTTCCAAAACTTTAAAATTGACAGAGGCATCTTGCTGTCTGGACAGTCACCCAAAGTTGTTCTGTGACATTGGTACATCCATCTTCAGTCTATAGGCCCACAGTATCCAGGAGACTTTTCCATGAAGCAGGAAATTTGAAGATCTGTTCTGCCTTGTAATGGCAAAATTCATCCATTGCTTTCTTCTATGTCCTGCAGAATATGGCAGTATTTTTTCTGTGAAGCAGGAACCCTGAAGAAACATCCCATCTTTTGGAAAGTTCAGCAGTCATTTTTCTATGGGTCCTACATGTGCATTTCATATAGCATACTATAAAGCAGTCCGGGTAAGAGCACTTTCTTGCCCAAATGGCTAGCAAACTCCATAAGGAGCCTCTTTGATGCCCATCATCCTCTTGAAGTAATTGGTACTGCCAGAAGCAGACATGTCTCATTGTTGAGAAAAGTCTAAGTTCTTAAAACATTTTAACTGCCATATTCTTTAGGTCTTTGAAGTGTTGAAGATTATCTAACTGAAATATATCTCTGTATACCTAAAAAACAGAACTAACATGACTATAAGTTTGACTATTATAAGTGATTATTAATCTGTAATTTTAAATTATACATTATATTTTTAAATGAGCTGCACAAACACAGTACCTTAAACAAGAGCAGAAATACATATACACAATGTAACAAAATGTACCTTAAATTTTTATTAATAGACCAAGATCCATACCAACTCAAAATATTAATTTCTATATCATATCCATCTTTAAAAGAAAACTAACACTCATAAACAATCATTTTGGAAATTTGGGTGTTGTTTTCTTCAAACTGTCCCTGCTGTTGTTGGGCAAAGTATTTTTAGGGTTCATAGAGACCTTTTGGGGGTCTTGTTCCTTCAGACCACATTAGCCTAGAAAGAATCTGCAGGTTCTCATCTTCTGTGGAAATAAAAGTAGAACCTCTTTTCCAAAGTAACATCTTTAAACTCAATTTTAAAGTTAAGATACCTTTATGTTGATTTAACTAAGCAGCCTCCAGAATCAAATGGCTCTCTGCAGTCAAAATTTTCAAAGAAAACACAACAATATACATGATTCAGACTCTGTGTATATTCCATCTTTATGTGGCTTAATTTTCCTTATCCTTTAATCTACTACAGTCTATATTTTATTACTTTTACTGTTTTATTTTCAAAACTATTTATTTTATTTTATAACTGTCTATACTCTTTTTCCTCTTTCTCCCAGCACTGTGACCCATTCAGAGGTTTTTTTTCCTTTGAATCTGTCCTTATTGTATGTCTGTAATCCCTTCCTGACCAGGAGCAATTTTGTTTTTTAAATGTTAAGTGGACGTGACTCCACGGCCTTGCCTTTTGCTCCACCCAGATCAACATGGGATGGTCCCTCAGGGTTTCTGTTTCACACCCAAGTAGCTTTCTTGCCAAATCTTGCAGAATCCTTCCTAGGGAATAGTGAAGGAAGAGGAACATAACACTAATATCAGAACCTGACATAAGAAAGTAAAATTATATATTCAAAAGAGCTGAGTAACATATTAACATCAAATTTAATAATGCCATGAAAAGATAGCACACATGACCATTGAGGTTCATTCCAGAAATTCAAAGTGACTTTACATTATAAATGCAGTACTTCACATTAAAATAATAAAGTAGAAATATATGTCCATCTCAATAAACACAAAACACTGAACAAAATTCAATTCCTTGTGATTAAAGCAAAAAAGTCTTAGAAAACTAGCGGTGACAGAGAAAACTCTTAATCTGGTAAAAAAGATATCTGAAAATTTATCTTACAGTTCAGAAGAATGCAAGGCAATTGTTCTAGTATTACTTTTCTTCCATGTCATAGTAGACATCTTAGTCAGTACAATAAGGCAAGAAAAAAATAATAATTAGAAATAAAAACTTGAAGACTCTCAAAACATAAAAGAAATAAATTTGCAAAGCCAAAAATAAAGCTTTAAAAGGAAAACAGTAAAACAGCATCATTCACACAGTACATGAATAAACACATGAGAAAAAAAAACTACAGACCACAAAACTGATGACAATAACTTAGCAAGGCTTGAGAAATGGCTCAGTGGTGAGGAACACTGGTTGCTCTACCAGAGGACCCAGGTTTGACTCCCAGCACCCATTTGGCAGCCCACAGCCAGTGGCTCTGATGCCCTCTTCTGGCCTCCACAGGCACCCAGACATACAAATGGTAGGTACATAAATACACATGCAGACAGGCAAAGTACTCATACACATAAAATAAAAATAAATCTTTAAAAATAATAAAACAACTTGACAAGGTCATTTACATAAAAATAATTGTATATTTACTAAAAAACAGTTAAAATGATTTTAAATATTTAAAGCAATAATACCAAAAAATCACAAAATGTCTAGGAATAAATCTAATAATAATGAGAAAAATCTACCACCAAAACTGCAAGGCATTGTGGGGAAAAAAATCTTGAAAGTCGTAAATAAATCAAGAGAGAGAATATTTCCATAAATTAGGAGACTCAATATAACTGGGATGTAGAAACTAAGTTCACTTATAAATTCAACATGAGCCCAATAAAAACTCAGCAGGCTTCTTAGGGCTAGCTATTGCATAGGTGAAAATATAAAGAACCCTCCAAGGGCAATCTGAAGTTCAAATCTAAAGGGTGTTCACTATCAAATGAGAAGACATTTTGATCACACTCTGACATTTCTGAGACTGTCAATAAAGTTTACCTTTAATCAGTGAGTGAGTTACCTACTAGCTGAACAGAAACAGCCATAGAGGCTTTGCCAACCCTGGACATATGGAGAGACACAGGAAGTAGTAGGGAAGGGCTGAGAAAAATTCGCTGGTCTTTTTGGATCACTTCTCTGCCGTATCTCTGTTGGATCTGGTTTTTACCCCATATCTGACTCCTGAGTTTTATTTAATAATAGAACAATATAAGTAATAAATTTAAAGACATACAGAGCCACCACAGTAGAGACAGTGAGGAAAACACAAAGATGCATGGGCCAATGACATACAAGGTCAAACTCCCAAACAGCCCACACATCAGCAGAGTCACAGGAAAAGCATGTGGGGAGTACTCTAAGTAAGTGGTGCTGAGTCAAACAGACCTTTCTCTAGAAAATAAATAAGTAAATTCCACTGGGTGGTGGTGGCGCACGTCTTTAATCCCAGCACTCAGAAAGCAGAGGCAGGTGGAGTTCTGTGACTTAGAGACCAGCATGGTCTACAAGAGCTAGTTCCAGGACAGGCTCCAAAGCTACTGAGAAACCCTGTCTCAAAAACCAAAAAGAAAAAGAAAGGAAGTTGTTGCAAATAATCACACAGGAACCATATTAATCAAACCACTGCTTGGCCCATTAGCTTTAGCTTCTTATTGGCTAACTCTTACATCTTAGTTTAATTCATTTCTACTAATTTGTGCATCACCACGAGGTCGTGGCCTACCAGCAAAGTGTCAGCACATCTATCTCCAACGAAAGATCATGACGTCTCTCTGACTCCACCCTTCTTTCTCCCAGCATTCAGTCCAGTCCTCCCTGCCTACCTAAGTTCTGCCCTATCAACAGGCCAAGGCAGTTTCTTTATTCATTAATGATCATAACAGCACACATAGGAGACTCCCACATCAAGAAGTAAACTTCCACAGCACATAAAAAACAGTTCAAGATAAATCACAGACTCGAATTGCAAGCCAGAACACCTAAGCATCTAGAAGGAAATACCGAACACTATCATGAACAATGGGGGGAGGGGAATGATGTCTAAACAGTACACAAAAGGCTCTCACTATTAAAAGTTCAAAAACTGGGCTTCCTTCACACTATGATAAATAAATAAGAACTTCTATTTATCACAGCAACACACTAGGAGAATCACCAGACGGGGAGTAAAGTTCAGTGGTGGACTGCCAACCTGGAAAGTGTGAGACCCCTGGCTTGGCCTCTGACAGAGAAGGGAGGGGAGGAATAATGAATTAATAAGGAGCTATAGAGAGAAAAGAGATTTTAATTCAAATGCCTGCCAAAGGACCAGTGTCCAGGAGCAGCAAGCTTTCTTAGGAGCCAGCATGGAGAGTGACGATGCTGTGCTCTGTGGCTACTAAACCTCAAGCAATCACTAATAAAAAGATCCCTAGTGGTCAGTCAGCATATGACAGTTGTTCATCATCACTAGTCATCAGTGATATCCAGATTAAGACCTCGATGAGGTGTTAGTTGAAGAACACTCTTACCAACCGACTGCTGCCTCAAAGTTGTAAACTGAAGCCCTAACTTCCCTTGGACTGGTATCTGAAGGTAAACCAATAAGTATTTGGAAATGGGTCCTGTAAATTCAAAAGTGTGGGGACCTAACCCAGCAAAGGTAATAATAGCCTTGAAGAGGAGACATTAGGAGGCCCTGTGCGTAGCAGAGGAAAAGCCAAGAGAAGAGACAGCACAAAGGCAGCTGTCCTTCACCAACAATAACGCCTTCTTCAGAAGCCAAGTCTGCCAGCATCGTGATCTTGGACCAATTCCATCCACGACTCCACGAATATAGATTAAGTCCCTCCGTCTGCAGTAATTGACCATGGCACCTGGAGCTGACTGGCAGCTACCAACAGAGGTGGTAAATGCTACAAAAGCCAGGAAGTCTGCCAGAGCTAAGCATGCACCTATCCCATGATACGCTCACATGCATTCATAAAGAGTGTACCTAGGAACTCACAGATATCTACAAGGACATTTCAATACCTCAATGAATAATAACCCCAAGCTGGAAATAGTCTCAATTTCTATCATCAACAAAGTAGTTTCAAAATGGCAAACATCGCCAACACGGCTGATATTCACAGAAATACTGTGGAGGACGACAAGCCCAACCTTGAAAGAGAATACAGTGTATGGTTCCGCTTATATGGAGCTTTAAAATACACAAGACTAATATGTAAAGGCAAAGTTCAGAACAGTGGTTGCCTTTCATGGAGACATTCATTTAGAGGAGACATGAGGGAACTTTCTGGAAGGTTAGAAATCCTGCAAATTCTGACGGCGCTATGTGTGCCTGTACATATCGGAGTTTAACACTGTGAACTCTGTTAGTTACAAAAGGATATCTTAACTACTGGGAATCCAAATGGCTGCAGTTTTCTTTCCCAAGGAACTCTGTCTCCGTTTCCACTTGGATCGCAGCGCACAGTCAAGTGGACTCTGAGAGACACGCTGTTTATCAAGACTGGGCTGTTATTGCTTCATTCAAAAACTTAATATATCAAATGGAATTTTTCTGCCCTGAAATTTACAGTTTGTTTGTGAACACTGACCGTATTCACGTCTAGCTCTCTGCGGGATCCTCTGCTATGAAAGCTGCCCCGACTTCCGCTTCCCTGTTCCCAGAGGCTGGGCAGCCGTGCAAGCACAGCAGGACAAACGTCCTCACAGAGCTAGTCCCGCTCTCCCGCAGCTGCTGGATACTGCTGGAGCAGCTTCAGTCTCTAGAAATGTTATCACTCCTTCTCAGCATTTGCTCAATAGCAAAGCCACAAGCTAGCAACCAGGGCTGCAGAGAGAGACGACAGGGATCTGTATACTGGGAGTGTACAGACATAGACTCACGAAGTTCTGCATAGAATTACATTTCCTCCTAAGAAGACATTGGAAGGTAACCGTCTCTTCTCTTAGGAATGCCATGAGGAGAAGAGAAATGCGGCTCCATCAATTTTGTTAAAAAGAACCAGATTTTCTACATAAATATAGATTCTATATACAACTTGACATTTAAAGACAGACACTTTTACCAAGGAGGTGGTAAGAGAAAACAGGCAGGCCCACTTGACGGGGGCTGTCATCCTCTCACCTAAAAATAGCTAGAGCAAAATAAACAGGGCAGCTGGGAGGTGGTTCCCAGAGACAAAGAGGACCTCAGAGCTTAAAGTGGTATGACATCACAAAAAGGAATAGACACAGATTATTTTCCTGTTCTCTCCTCTGCCTCTGTCTGCCGAGGGGACCGTTCTCTCTCCTGCCAATCAGCTATCTCCACTGCAGGGAGTGTGCCTGGAGAAAGCAGGGATTTCACCTCTCCAGCCCCTCTGCGGGCATCTCTGGTCACCTGTGGGGAAGGCTGGCGATTCTCTTGGCTGGTGCCATGCAATCAGTTAATGGGAATCACCCTGCAGAGGCGTCCGAGTTCGTGATTCAGACAGAGCAACTGCTGCCCACAGCAGATGAGTGTACCACAGAAAGCTGTGCAGCCCGGCGCCACTGACGCCCCATTTCCTCACTTCCTCAAACCCCATATGTCATTTCTCCCATTCCCAGAATGGACTGGTGTTCCGTCTTCCTTCTCCAGCCTGGAGACAGCCCTCTCCCACACAGGCTGTCAGCACTCCCAGCCAGTCCTGGATCCTGCTCTTCAGTGTGAACGG
>NW_026067970.1:1810012-1877500 GCF_014885135.2 Alexandromys fortis
CTTGCAGACACCTTGGCTTACTTACGTTTGATTCTCTTTAACAGCTACAAACAGCACAGATTCACACACACACACACACACACACACACACACACGCCACTCCCAGAAAGCAGTTCCCTCACCAGCTGGCCTGGTTGAGACAACTTAAACAGTGAATACACCCATGGTGTAAGCTAAAAGAAGGTGTCTGGGCAAGGGAGCATGGCATCTGGCTCCTACGAATGAAGGCTGTTCACTTTCCATCACGCTCTGGGTCATTTTGAGTGCCTTACTTTATCTCGCTATGGGTCCATTTGCTCGTTCATCAAAAGGAGGAAGTTGGACTACATCAGAGGACAGTAAACCAAAGTTCTTTCTTCATAGATAGGTTGCAAAAGTCAGGGAAGGGGGAATACCCACATATAAGTATGGAGGATTGAGGTCAACTTGAATATCATTCCTCAGGTACCAAGAACTTAAGTTATCTTAGACAGAGTTCACTGGTTAGCCTAGGCTAGCTGACTGGCAAGATCCAGGGATCCTCCTGGTTGATTGTACCCACTGCTGGGATTATAAGAGCACCTGATTTTCTTATTTGAGTTCTGGGGATCTGACTCTGGTCCGCATTGCTTGCATGGTGAGCACTTATCAACTGAGTTTTCCCCCAGCCCACAAATAAATTTTTATTGAGAGGACTTGCCCATTCTTCTGGGTATTTTTTAAAGGCTGTTTTTGTTGCCTTAAATCAAAGCTGCACAGTTGCACCAGAGACTGTATGGTCTGCACATTCTAGAACAGTTACTCTCCAGCACTTTATAGGAAACTTGCCCATGTCTGATCTAAATGAGTCCCTCCCCCAATAGAAAGCCATCTTTTCCTTGAACATATGTCATGGAAAAGTAGTTTTTGATCTGAATTATCCAAATAATTACCACATCTCTGACTTTCCTTGCCTGTACTCTTTGTTTAATCCAAGCCACATGGACGTATGTCAGCATGGGCAAGGCTCACAGGAAACAAGTCGGTCAACTGTGCATTCAGTCAAAATGAGCAGCCAACCATATTACTCATATTATCCCCCGGGCAATCGCAGCAGTCACAGGAAACATCCGAACACTGCCTCCCAGCACTTTCCGTCCACTTCTCTGTGGTCATAAAAACAGACAAGAGGGGCAGCGTCTCATCAACTCAAAGGGCCAGGAATCACGGTCATCAGTGAATTTCTACATGAGGGCACTGTCTGGGGAGACACGGAAACCTATTTGGGAATTTGAGTTTTCTGTTCTACCTCTTGAAATAACCAAACTGTTGGTAAAATGCCAAAAAACCTTTACACTGTGTGTAAGCCATAAGAAAAGACGAAGACTGGACTAATAAAATACTATGCTCACGTGTTTTCAGTTTTCCTGTGTTAGTGTTTAAGAACGTGCAAAAACACTATACATTCTGTTGATGCCATATTGTTGAAAACTGTTCTGAGAAATATCATTCTAATGAAATTGGAAAAACCAGGAAAGGGTGAGCAGGAGAGCACACACACACACACACACACACACACACAAACAAGCATATATGCACACAGGCATGCATGCACGCACGCATACAAACATACATGTGTGTGCACACACACAAACCATCCTCACAAAAGTAAATCCAAAAGCAATAACCAACTCCAAAATTCCAGGAAGCAGGGTTATAAATTTAACACAAACAGCTCCCTCTTCGAGCTCCCAGCCTGTTTATCAAATTTTAAAAACTAAATGACAAGTTAAGATTATTAGTCAAAATATATAAATAAATCACCTTCCATCTGCTATGTCCAAGGCCTGTGAATGATTTTCACAGTGGTTAGCTGGACTAAGTGAATATACAGGCAACCTGGCGAGGGAGCCAGCAGTGCAGGTAAGGCTGGCAGGCTGCCAGGACCCCGACAGCACAATTAGCTGATAGGGTTGGAACTCTTGGCCAGCTCACACGGAACTGTAAAGGGCTCCCAAGTTTTCTTCCACAGGCTGAGCCTACGTAGGGCGCAGCCTTCCATCCCCTCAGTGCAATCCCATTGTTTATAGAAAGAACTTTTCTTAGACATTCTCCAAAAAGCAAGGATTAAGTCAACTCGTCATAAATTCCTCCTTCTAAAAACCAACTCATAGACAAACTTTCTGAAAACGCAGTTTGTCAAACGCTTTGGGTTTAATGAAATGCCAAGGTCCGGGAGTCATAATTTATCCGCGGGAGCAGGAAGCCTCACCGAGAAGGAGGAGCGCCGGAGTTCTGTGTCCGAGATGAATTGCTAGAAAATTCACCATCTTAAAATAATCGGTGCTGTTTTTTACCTGATTGGACTACGACACCAGCCCTGAGGCGGCTGCCATGTGCCAAATGTAAGCAGGAAACAGGAAGAGAAAGTGCTGTGGGTGTTTTCTCCTCAATGAACCGGAGCTGAGTCTCTCGAAGGGTCCGAGTGCCCGGATCATATTGTCACTGCTGTTCCCAGGGCTGTTGGCACTGAAACAAGTCCCATTAGCTCCACTCCAAACCCATTTGTCCATGAGTGGGTTATCATGTTAGGCAATTGGTCACTTCTTGAAAAAAAAAAAAACTTTAATCCCCTTTCCTTTACTTATTTCCCTCAGAGTGTTTGAAGGTCTTTGGTAACAGCCCGTGTCTGGCGCAGCCCGTGTCCAGCTTGCCCCTTCTAGAATAAACCACCTTCTTGTCAACTTCTTTCCTAGACAGCGAAATTGTTTCTAAGTGTAGGTATGCAAACTTAGCCTCAGGATTATTTCTACACTGCCTGTAAAACGGAGAGCAAGGCTGCATAGAAAAAGGAAGTCTGCCCTTGAAAAACACTGAAGAGAGTTTCCACCGTCACATGAGAAGCTTCTGCTAGAAGGATTCGCTTGACTTCCCAGATCACTCTGGGAGCAGAGACCCAGGAATGAGAACATTGTTTTTTAAGCAACATTTTCAGTGTACTCTCAAAAGAAATGATTGGTTCTTTTTGAGAAAACTATCTGAACCTGGAGAACTGAGCCTTGGTCTCAGTTTTCCTCATTCAAGACATACAAAGCAGGAGTGGAGAGGTGGCCCAGCAATCAAAAGCATTGGCTGTTCTTCCACATGACCGGGGTAAGATTCCCAGCACCCATGTGATGGCTCAGAACTGTCTATAACTCCAGTCCCAAGAGATTCAATGTCCTCTTCTGGCCTCTGAGGGCACCAGACATGTATGTGGTGCACAGACCTACACAGGATGGCAAAACACCCAAATACATGAAACAAATAAAACGAGATTGAAAATATAAGTTTTTAAGAAAGATCTGCAGAGTGATGCTACCCCAGACTGTGGAGAGAAAAGACAAAGAGATTCTGAAACCGTTCTTGTAGATTTGCAGCTGCTGCATCTCTGTGCATGTGACAGCGCCTGCCAGCTAAACAGGACTATGCAAAAAAGGGAAGTTTTTAAGTGTCTGGGCCAGGCTGATGAGAAGTCCCACAACCTGATAGGGGTCCCCACCTTTACACTTGGCCTGTCTTCCTGGGCTTTTTTCTGCAAACTCATGGAATTGTAGCGAGCCTCCAGTCTCCACCCAGTCAGAAAAAAAAAAAAATGGAAAGAAGTTGATACCAGCCTATATCAGAAGAGCAAAATCTTGTTTTTATTGTTTTGGAACGGGGTTTCACACTGGTTATGCTGCCGAGACTCACCTTTAACTCCTGATCCTTTTGCCTCCCTCCCTGGTGGTGGAATTCCATGTGCTACCCTGACTGGTTTACAAAAAAAATCTTCCCTCAAAGCCCCAGCAAAATAAAGCTAAGACATGTAGTCCTGGGGGCACACTGCCAACCCAGACAGCACTGGGTTCTCTCCGGGAAGAGAGAATGTCTGTTGGGAAGGTTCCCAGCAGAAGCCACTAGGCATAAGGTCACGTAAGGCTCGCCAAAGGAGTCACACACAAACCACAGAAAAGCAAGCTACACCCCAGTACTAAACTTCCTGGGAGTGGAATCCTGCGCCAACTACCACACTCCGAGGAAAGTGAACAATTATGGGATTAAGATGTCGCTGACACTAATGTTGGAATCAAGTGGCTTTCATTTTCTTTTACCAGATTGACCATAAAAAATGAACCACACAGTTATTTTTTTTTAATTTTTTTCTTTAAAACGCTCGTCCACAGAAGTCCCTGGATCCAATCCCCAATACCATTAAAAACAATTCATAAAAACCAACAAAAAAGGAAAAAAAATCAACCACCCCCTCACTCTCCAATTGAAATTAGCAGTTTGCATAATCTTAACAGCAGCTTCCTGGTCCACTGTGTTGCAAAAAGTATTCTTACTTAAGCAAAAGGAAAGGAGAGGTTGTTACATCACAAAACAAAGGATTGAGGAGGTGGCTATTCATGTCAACAGATCTCATTCCCTGATAATGATTTTTGAAAAGCAAAATTTCCCAAAGATTTATTCAAGCTGCATTTTTCTGCCCCTTTGTTAAACTAATTGAAGAGTAAAAACCCTAATCAAATACTGGCGCTCTAGACAGACTTGTCTCCAGAGCCTCGACTCCACTCTTAGAGAAGCTAGCCAACAGTCGCCGGGCTCCTTGAGTCTCTTTCTCCTGTTTGGGGCCTCAAATTTTATATAATACTTTTTTTTAAAGATTTGCCGCCAGAAAACTATACAAAAACATATCAATTTTCTCTGAAAAATAACACAAACTGAGAAGATCAGAACCCTGGTTGTTGCTATTGTTGTTTGTTTAAAATGAAGCCAGCGAGTAGAGGAATTCAAAATGGAGATGCCATAACTCATAAAACCCGATTTCAAAGTGAACAGCTACGGCTGTGGAAAATGAGGGGCCGTCCTAGGTTGAAAGCGTTGGAAAGGTTGTCTGTGGTTTACGTGGTCTGCTTTGGGAATGGCCTCTGTTATTCTTAAAAAACGATGAGAGAGCGGCTACAAACGGTCCCCAGGCGGGCTAGCGGAGCCCGCCATGGGAAAGCGGCTACAGGCGATCCCCGGGCGGGCTGGCGGAGGGAGCCCGTCATGAGGGCGGCTACAGGAGGGCACGCTTCCTTGGCCCACGGTGGCGGCAGGTAACAGACACGTAAACACAGGAAATAGCCATAAGTATTTATTAAGGAAGAGGGAGAAAGAAAGACAGAGAAAAGAGATAAAAGGAGAGAGGAGAGATAAAAGAAGAGAGAGAGAGAGAGAGGAAACGCGTGCGCACGCTAAGGAAGCAGAGAGAGTGAGAGGTCCCAAGATGGCGATGGGCGGGTCAGAGGTTATGGGAGTGGGCGTGGCTAGGGCAGGGACCCAAGAATATCAGCCTCCCTAGGAACCGAGTCTGCAGAGGGTCTCTCTGTGCCTTCCAGTGGAACCGTAGCACAGGACGCTGTGAATGCGTCCTTCTTGCCAGCATTTACTGGTGACATTAATACATGACAAGATTTCTTCCTCTTGTTTTTCTAGAAGAAGCTCTCTAAAGGCTGTGACTTCTACTCGGCTGAGTTTTGCAGATAACCCAGACTTGCATCTATTACCTGCTTCTAGAGCATTTAGCCTTGAGTTTGCATGGATCCAGCCTCAGCTTTTAACATGTTAGCTGTATCTCGGTCACGGCCCCTTTCAGCATCTCCACGTTACTGCTCCTCAGTTCCCTACGCATCATGGGGAAGACCCCTCCCAGGAATCATGTCCATGCCTTTCCCCCTAAGACCGCTCTGGGTTTGGAAAGATTCTTCCTCTCTTCTCTCTATCCCCCCCAAACCTCAAAGTGACTGCTTCTTCAGATCTAATTATTACTTTGGAGACTCAGTCGGCACTCCTCTGCTCATCCACTTTCAATGCAAACACAGATTTTTAGGTCACAGACCTCTTTCCAAAATACACTATGCACATACACTGTGCAAAAAAAAAAAAAAAAAAAAAAAAAAAAAAAAAAAAAAAACACTTTTTTTTTTTAGTTTTCAAACTACAAATGCATGGCCAAATAACCACATAGAATGTTGACAGAATGTTAAATACACACACACTGTTAACATTTCTAAATAAATTGTTGTCTTTCAGTAGAGAAAGCAAGATAATTTAAGATTATTTTTAATCCTTGGCATTTCTTCCTTGATGTTCTATTTGTAACAATAGAAAATCCTTCAATTTTTTTTTAAGTATTAGTGTGAAGCCAAAATCACATTAGCATGTGAAAAGGCAATGTTAGTTTTAAAACGGAGCATGGAGCTGTGTCCATCCAGATAACTTGAAAAGCAAAACAAACCCACAGGCAGCTACAGACTGTGTAGATTGCTAAATTTATTGCAGGTAAATGTTATATTGCCTAGTTTGGGTTAACTAGGCTGGTCCAAGTATGTATGAGATGCAAATTCAACACACAGAGTTAGGACCAATTCTGCCCTTCTTAAGATAAAAATGTCAAAGAAAGATGTTGGCCTTGGACACCATGCTTCACAAGTAGAAACAGAGGCTCCTGGGATCCTTGTGACCTCAATGAAAGTGATGTTGGGAAAGAGGAGTCAATAAAAACCTCACCAAAACGCAGAAGCCTTTGGTTGCCGGGCTGAGCCATGTTATAACTCAATAAAAGCTGTTTAAAAAACAAATTTTCACAGCTGCGGAGCAGCGCTTCCAGCCACAGAGCCCTCTGCAAGCCTGCCGTCGGAGTGAGTCCCCAGGGCGGCCGCTAAGTGCAAGTCCTGTTTAAAGACCGTCTCCAGTGTTAACAGCCTACTTTTATGGTTTTTTTTTTTAATAAATAAAAAACACACATTAGATGGCCACCAAAAAGGATTCTGAAGAAAATAGCTTTTGTTTTCAGAACGTCATCTTTTATTAGAAGTTTTATGGGGAGGGAAAGGCAAGACCTCCAGCTAGGTGTGTGGAGTGGGTGTGAGATGCAGGGTGCCTGGGAGAGGACCACGCATGCTTACAGCATCCTTCAGCAGCATCCTCTCAGCAGGCTGCGGTCAGAGCCTCACATGTCCTAGAAGACACTCAGCAGAAAGAGGTTTTGGTTTGCTTTGTGCCCCAGTGAAATTCCCTGCCATTGTGTCTACAAACCCAATACATGTTGTCTGTGTAGATCCTGCTGCTTGATCTCTGCCGTCACAGCATAGCCAACCCTCTGCTGTAAGAGGATTCTGGGTACGGCCTGAGCACCCTGGGGTGAAGTGCTTGGAGTCTGACAGTACGGACTCCTAAGGAAAGATTAAGAAACTCTACAGATGGCAGAGAGGTGCCAGGACGTTGGAAGCATTTCCCGAAGCCATTTGCCTGCCCATGCTTTCAGACAGTATGGTAAAGGCATCGGTTCAACAAACAGCGCACGTCTCCCCCCACCCCACCCCTTTGCAGCAGGCATCAGATTCACAAGGCTGGAGGCGGTGAAAGGCGCTGTCCATCTCTGGATTCCTGCATTAGGGTATCAGAGGGCTTGGGGAATCATTTTAGCAGCCTCTGTTACACATGGTGGGGACAGCGGGGGGGGGGGGGGTTGACTGCTTTAGGGCAATTTCTGGAGTTGTGTGGTGTTTTTTGTCTTTAACCTTCCTCACACGAAATTTGTAAGTGATGAAGCGCACAAATGTAATTCTCCAAAGGCAATCCAGAAGCCCTTACAAGATCTCGGAGCTCAGACTCAGTATCTGCTTCCATAAAAATGTTTACGGGAATGTTAATGCTCACACGCTGGTGTACTTAGGAGGAGGAAGAGTAGAGGGGAAAAGCCATAAAATTCAGAGTTGGAACTGGGTTTGTGTGCTGAGGTCGTTCACTCATAAGCCTTATAGCCGCTAAGCTGTCTTGTGCAGATTCATTGAGCTTCTCTGTCACATCATCTAGGCAGGTCCCTGAGCTGTTCCTGAGAGACCAATGTACTGGAAGGCAAACTGCTCTGCCGCCTACAGACTGTGGGCACAAGCTGGAGGACTCACTTCATCATCCTGGTGAGAGAATTGGCAGTGAGCAAGAGCGGATGATCAGCTCATCCAAAGGCAGACTACTAAATGTCGGCTGCCCCCAGATCCATTGCTCTGAATGACCGCTTCGCTGAATTATGCCCAGTTTTCCAAGTTTACTAATTTGTTATATAAAAACAAACAAAAAAAAACAGATAGTTTCCTCCTTCTGTGCATTTCAGTGAGTGTCATAGTAAATGCTTATCATTTCATCCCTCAGGAGACAGGAGGATCCTGTAAGTTCAAGGTCAGTTCGGGCTACAGAACAAGTTCACTTGGTAGCCTGCACTTGGTAACAAGATGCTGTTTCAAAAAAAAAAAAGTTCTTTTCAACTGTTCATTACTTTCAAAGAAATTTGTCTTCATTGGAGTGGGTTTTTAACAGCTCTATTGTGATGAGATTTCTTCAATTACAGTTATGCTCAGTTTTTTGGTTCTAACAACAGAAGGAACAAAGTTCAATTGGTCAAAAGAAAAGACTCAAGGAAATTCAGCCATTTTATGAATGACAATATTTTTTAAGATGTCTCTTCATAAATAATCAAAACCTCATTGCTTTACAAGGTGACGTTTTAGCTAGCTTTTGCTGGTTTCTTTTACGTAATTCATTCTGTTCCAACTTTCATGCCATTTTGGACCTTGGAAGACCCTACTGCAGAAGACACTGCGCTCCTGAGGAGGAAGCAGGCTGGAACCCACCTGGTTCAGAGAGAAACTGTGTCACCTGCTCTCGAAACAGCCCTGGTGAGTTGCTTCTGCTCTCTGGAAATGGCCAACCACCAACTGCGCAAAGATCCTGGGAGGATTGATGCCATTTATCAGCATGTGTGTAAGAGATGAGAACAGACGACGTATACGGCAAGGGTCAAGTGAGTGTAAGTTGGGTAAGTTTCCTTACCCAGCATGCTTAGGCTGTTTTAAAGTGGATGTTTTTTTCAGATTTTGGAATATTTATATGATGAACCGATTCTCTAAATGCACACATTACTGAGTTATGTCTGATTTTCCAAGTTTGCTTATGTGTAACTTATTTAGCTGGGTGGTGGTGGCGCACGCCTTTAATCCCAGCACATAGGAGGCAGAGGCAGGTGGATCTCTGAGTTTGAGGCCAGCCTGGTCTACAGAGCGAGTACCAGGACAGCTAGGCCTGCGTGAAGAAACCCTGTCTCAAACAAGCAAGAAGCATACAAACAAACAAAAGTTTAGGATGGGACTCAAGTCTAGACACGAAGTCCTCTTCCAGTTGTTTTAGTGCCCCTGGAGTCTTCTTGCCACTCACCACCTGTGGTCAGGTATGGAGTCCTTTCAGATTTTTGGATTTAGGGATTAGAGAGTCTTGCATCCTGACACTTGGTTATCTTCAATAAATTTTGAAAGCTCCCTAATTGGATTCAGTCTGCATCTTCCACCTACAAGAAGGATTTCCCATGTTGCACTTTTGAGGGCAGGTGAACACAGCTCTGTGAAGGCACGTGTCCACAAGCCGCCTCTAACCTCGAGGGTTCTATTCGTGGCTGCAGGCCACCGAGTCAGTCAATGTGGCCTCTCTGACATGTCCCCAAAGGCTCATGTCCCCAGATCTCGGTCTTGAATACAGCATTCAGAGGTGGGACCTCTGGAGGTGACTGGATAATGGCTTCTTCAACGGGCAAACTCACTGATGAGTAGTGATTTAAAGGGTTTTGGGAATGTGGTGAGAACCATAGAAAAGGGGATCTATTTGGAAGAAGCAGGTCACTTGGGGTGACTTAGAAGGTTACATTTTGTCTCCAGACCTTCCCCCCCTCTCTTTGCTTCCAACCATCATGAGGTAAGCAGCCTTTCTGTACCACACGTTCCCTGTTGTGACATTCTGCCACGCCAAAAGCCCGAAGTACAGGACCACATATCCAGGAGTCCAATCAACTTCTCCTCCTTCGAGCAGATCCTCTTGGTATTTTGTCACAGTGATGGGCAGTCAACTGATGGAACATCGTGCTGCTAGTGCGCTTGGTGCTGGGTGAGCCAGCTGCGAGCTTTTGGTAAATCAATAAAACACACCGCACATGCCTGGTGTCTGGATTGGCCCCTTCAGCTTGTTGTTGGCTTCTAGTAGGACGACCTTTCTGTGAACTCCTGCCCTTGTTTTGGAATACACTCTCCTCTGAGCAAGCAGATCCGAGCCCACTTAGCATCCCTGCCACTCCCTTGGAGTCAAGAAACAAGACTCCATTAATGGCATCCCCACCCCAGAGCTGCCTTCCTGGGATGAGGTGTAAATTAATGCCAGCCTGGACATGGGCTCATTAAGGATCAGATGGTACATACATTTTGCAAAAGGAACAACTGAATTCTCACTTACCTGGCCCTCATCCAACCAGAATAATTGCCTGCTGCCTACACAGTATCCCCTGCTTGTTCCGGATGCAGAGGAGAGCATCACTTCATCCTCTGAATGGTCACAGAGCCAGCTCGGCTGCTCTGGGGTGGGTGTGGGAGAATCAGTCGCTGTCCTCTGGAGGATCTGGAAAGTGCTCCAGGGCAAGTGGGACATTCAATCGCATATTTGGAAAAGCAAGGCTCCATTGTTTTGTTTTGTTCTTAAGTGAAACACTTCATCTCCCATGGCATTTTTCTTTTAAACTCAAGCGTGGACAGAAGTCTGTTGTAATTTCAAAGGAGTTTAATCTGGTGAATCATTTGTTTTTCTCATTAGAATCATAGAAAGATAGCTTGCATCCTTCCCCAACCCCGGTAGTTCCAGCTGTGGGTCATGTTTGACATTAGGGCTTCGTAGGAAGTCAGAATGAATCTGGGCTACAGGAGACCCCACTTCTTACCATAATGGAGAGGGGTGGAGTGCCTACAAGAACGTCAGGAGCCTTCTCAGCTTGGATGGAACAGTTCTGTCTGTGAACTGTCCAAAGCTGGACACCAAGGTCAAGAGTAGCCAATGGTAGTTACAGAAGCAGATGGGTCTCTGTGTGTTCAAGGGCAGCCAGGCCTGCATAGTAACTCCAGGACATCTGGTGAGGATATCTCATTCCCAGAGCGCCTGCAGGCTCCGACCCCTCTTGTGAGATTACTCAGAGTACACAGAGAAGCATAGTTCCCAGGGTGGATATGAGCCCTGGGAACTCACCACACCTCCCTACTCATCCTCGTCCAAAGATATGGTTTGTATGGAATGGGCTGAAGCATATTTTTCTCTGCCCAGAAAAATTTCATGAGGCCTCAGAAGGCCACATACACTTACTGCGGGGCTGTCAGGGATCCCTGACTCGCCCACAAACACATTCTCCTCGGCCATAGCCTGGGCTCAAACCTACCTTGGAGAAACTGCGCCTTGACTCAAGCCTAATACTCAGTAATAAAGCTTCCTGGGAAAGTAAGATGGCCAAAGTTAAAGTGGAGGGTTTTTACGAGCGGGATTATGGTCCATTAAGGGACGAGAAGGAAAACACCAGCTTGTTGCATTTTGATCCCTTCTCTCAGCTGAACCACCATTCTATTTCCAATTAAATCTCCTCAAGAAAAATGCTGACATCTCTCCTCCAGACACACCCTTCTGGCCTTTGCCCAAAAGCCCAACATAGTCTGAAGCCACGTGTTCACAGCAATGAGGTTCTGGGTCTGTTTGCTCCAAGAGGATAAATGACACATAAGTAAAATGAGCTCTCAATTATTTTTTTAATGAGAAAAGAGAGCAGGCACACATGGTGTCTGAATGGGACACGGGTTCATGTACCCTGTGGTAACAGAAAGTGAAAGTCCTTCCCGCTGAGGTCCCTGACTTGGGGCATGCATCCTGTTGCTGAAGTCACTATCACCATGACCAGTATAGTTCAGTTCCTACTTTTAACCGTCCATGCTCAGTGAATGACAATGAACGGCTTGGTCTCTCCATTGTTCCATTGTTCTTTCGCTAGGAAACTCCAACAGTGCCTCCACAGATGGCAAAGCTCTCCATCCCTTCTACAGAGCTGAGTTTTTTTTATTTTATTTTATTTTTTTAAGATATGATAGATAGATATGTTAAAAGCATTCTAGCATTCTAGACAAATCCTAAGGTACAAGATCCTTGCATGGATAATTAATTAAATGTTAAGTTAAACAACTAATTAGCAGACTTGGGTCTGTCCTACCCTGCAGAGGGTAACAATATGGTCATGTCTTCTTTAGACCTTTCCAATAGAGAGTCTAAAAAATAGCTTTGGCTGACTTAAAGAGTTCTGAAATTCACATAAAAAGTTTCTCAAATATTGTGGAAATAAAGTTAAAAAATACAAAATATTTAATAGGACTATTTTATAAGAGATACTAAAGGACGATATAAAGAAAGAAATCTAATATGTTGCAAATGAGAGCCATCTCTTAGTAAATGTGAGAGGGGCCAACATTTTCCTAGAAAGGGAAGCATTTTCTTTTCAAGAATATTTGCATCAGGCCCTGAGAGTTCAAACAAATTCAAACTGAGAACTAAACAAAATGGAATTGTTGTATAGCTGCAGGCCTGCTTTTCGTCCTGGCCGGCTCCCGCACGGCTAGCTTTACGTCCGAAATAATAACACACAAACTGTATTCATTTAAACACTACTTGACCCATTTCTATTCATGTGTGTAGCACCATGTGTGCTTACCGGAAACATTCTAGCCTACGTTCATCCTTGGTCAGAGCTTCATCGCGTCTGCTCGGAAGAGGGGAGCATGGTGTCTGTCTGAGGCATCTTACCTCACTTCCTCTTCCTCCCAGCATTCTGTTCTGTTTACTCCACCCACCTATGTTCTAACCTATGAGGGCCAAGCAGTTTCTTTATTTTTTAACCAATGACCTTCATCCATCATGGAATGTCTAACACCACCTAGCTCCACGTGTCCTCTTATATCACACTTAGAGAACAACTCATTCACCTATTCCCACACCATCATAAACAGGAAATATTTAGGGATAAAGTTTTACTGAAATGTGCGAGAAAATTACAAAACCCCAGGTAAGAAAAAGTTTCAATACTTTTGTCGTTGTTGTTATTGTTGGAGACAGGGTTTCTCTGAATATATAACAGTCCTGGCTATGTATCCTGGAACTCATTCTGTAGACCAGGCTGGCCTCGAACTCACAGAGATCCACCTGCCTCTGCCTTCTGAACGCTGAGATTAAAGGTGTGCGCCACCACTCCTGTCAAGCTTTAGCCTTTAAAACTGGAGAAATAAACCCTTCACAGTTCAGAAGACCCAAGGAAAATTTATCTGCAAGCATAGTCTGAGAGTCCTATAGCTCTCTGAATAAGGGACAGAAGTAGGCAGAGAAGCCTCAAGGATATAGTTACTGTAAATGCTGTCAACCAATTTGACCTCATTGAAGCATATAGAATTGTCCAACTAACTACAGAATCTTTGCCTTTTCTCCAGTGCATTCAAAGCATTTACCAAGCTACAAGTTTTAATTTAATGCAAAACAATTCCATTTTTTGTTTTATTTATTTAGCATGTTGTGCGTGCATGCGTGTGCATGCATGTGTGTGTGTGTGTGTGTGTGTACACCTGTAAGCACAGGTGCCCACAGAGTCCAGAAGACCTGCTGGAACTCAAGTTCCAAGCAATTATTAGCCATTCAGCATGGGTGCTGGCCAGCAGGCTCAGGTCCCATGTAGGAGTGTCCCATGCTGTTGAACACCGAGCCATCTCTCCAGTTCCCTACTCAGTTTTGATGAAGTATATTACTTGGCCACAATGAAACAAAACTAGAAATCAATAGAAGAAAGATCTCTAAAAACAACTAGAAATATTTACAAACTAAGTACTGTACCTTTAAATAACCTATAGGAAGGCAGTTTGAACTGAGTAAAAGGGGCACCACAGGCTGTGAGGAAAAATCTGGAGAGGTCAGTTGCCCAAATCCCTTCCTCATTGCCACAAGACGCTGGGGAAAATGAATTAAATTGAAAATAAAGATCAGAGCAAAGACCAATGAAATAGGAAACAAAGAGTAAACGCAGGAAACCAGGAGTTTGTTCCTTCTGAAGATTAAAAGGTGAATAAACTGGCAGCCAGACTAATTCAGTCAAGCAGAGAAAAGACACATCTATCAGGAGAACAAATGAGATCCGTGGCCTCACTCCACATTCTACAAATATGGAAAGCACAATAAAGGCAAGTTATTAGACACAAGTTTAAGTCAACAAGTTAAACAGCCTACACTACTTTTTGTTGTGACTATTTTTGTCCAGTGTTTTTATTTCATTTATTCTTTTTAAATTGCTTCCTACAGTGTGTTTTAATCGTATTCTTTCCTTTCAGCCAAAACCTTTCAGCTCCTCTCACTTCCCTACCCACCCAATTTCATGTTCTTCATCTCTCTCAAAAAACAAAAGCAGAGAGAGAGGCAAAAACAAAAAAGACTAAAGCTTCTGAACCTTAACCAAAAACAGCACACACACACACACACTGGAGTTCATTTTATCATTTTGATTGGTTAACTGCTCCTAAGTATAAGGGATGCCCTGAAATGCGGTTGATATATTCAGTTTCACTCCACTGAAGAAAGCTTATTGTCCATCTTCCAGATGGTATCAACCATAAACAGCTCCTGGATTAGGGATGTGACCTTGAGTCCACTTCCCCTTCTCTGCACTGGGATTTTTAACTGGTGTGAATTTGTATAGACCCTACACATGCTGTCACAATCTCTGTGAACTCACATGTACATCAGCCCTGTTGTGTCGGAAAATGCTATTTCTTTGGAGCCATCCCCAAGGCTCTAAAATCGTCCTGCCTTCTCTTCTGAATAAACCCCGGAGTCTTGAGGAGAAGGGTTTGATCAAGACATCTCATTTATGACTGAATGATCCAAGGTCTCTCACTGTCTGTACACTGCCCCAGTTTGTGACTCTGGGTTAATTACTACCTACTGCAAGGAGTGTCTCTGATGAAGGCTGAGTGATGCTCTGATCTATGAGTATAGTTACACTGCTGTGTTCCTATGGTCTGTTAGCAGAGTAATAGCCCTGGGCTTTCTCCTGGGGCACTTGGCCTATCTAGTCTCCTGTTCTTTGCCTCATTAACAGTGTCAGGTGTGGGTTTTATGGTGTGGGCCTTAACTACAACCTCCCAAAATTGCTGGCTACTACCCTAATATTTCTGCTGCTGTTGTACCAGTGTATCCTGCAGCCAGGTCACTGTTTTGGATGGCAGGGTTTGCAGCAGGGTGAATTTGAGGATTGTTTTTCTCCTCTGATGATACTAACAGCATACAGAGAAGAATCTGACATCATCTTACATCATCTTACCTCATTCAGGGTGATTGTTTCTAGCTCAATCCATTTACTTGAAAACCTTATAGTTTCACTTTTCTTAACAGCTGAATAGTAACCACCGTGTAATGGACCATAGTTTCATTATCCATTCGTCTGCTCATGAACATCCTCAGGAACCATCACACTGACTTCCACAGTGTCTGTACCAGTTGGCACTCCCACTAACAGTGAATTAGCGTTCTTTACCTCCATCTCACCAGCATCTGCTGCCATTGTTTTACTGATAGAGCTCATTCTGACTAGAGCAAAATGAAATCTCAAAGGAGTTTTAGTTTGTGTTTCCTAGATGGCTAAGGATGCTCAGCACTTTTTAAAAGTGTTTCTCATTCATTTGTGTTTCATCTTTTGAGAACTCTCTGCTTAGTTCTGTACCCCAATTTTTTCTGAGATGGGGTTTCTCTACATAACAGCCCTAGCTGTCCTGGAACTAGTTCTTCTAGACCAGGCTGGCCTGGAACTTGCAGAGACCTGCCTGCCTCTGCCTCCTGAGTGCCAGGATTAAAGGCATGCGCCACCACCATCACCTGACATTGTACCCCAATTTAATTGAGTTATTTTTTTTCTTGATGTTAGGCTGTTTATTTAGTTCAATGCATATTCTTTATACTGACCCCCTGTTAGATGTAAAGTTGGTATCTTAGGGTTTATCTTGCTATGATAAATCATCATGACCAAAAGCAGCTTGGGGAAGAAATGGTTTGTTTCAACTAATAGTCCCACATCACAGTCCATCATCAAAGGAAGTCAGGGTAGTGCCTCAAGCAGGGCAGGACCCCGGAGGAAGGCATTCTATAGAAGCCATAAAGGAGTGCTGCTTACTAGCTTGCTCTTATAGTTTACTTAGCCTGCTTGCCTACCTGCTTACTTGCTTACTTTTAATTTAAATTAATTTAGGTTTTTTTTTTTTTCAAAACAAGATCTTACTATGTAGCCTTTGCTGGCCTAGAACCTGCTTTGTAGACTAACCTAGCTGGGAAATCATAGGGCTGCTTACCTCCAGCTCTCAAGTCCTAGGAGTCATGGTATGCATCACCATGCCTGGCTCAGCCTGATTTCTTTTGCCATCCAGGACCACTGCCCAGACATGGCCCACAGTGAATGGGGCCCTTCCATGTCTATCATTAATCAAGAAAATGCCCTACAGCCTGGCCACAGGCCAGTCTAGTGAGGGCACTTTCTCGGTTGAGGTGCCCTCTTTTCAAATGGCTCTAACTTGTCTCAAGTTGACAAAACACTAGCCAGCACAATTGGTAAAGTTTTTTTTCCTGTAGGCTGATGCTTTTGCTCAAACAATGATGTCCTATGCTGTATGAAAGCTTTTTAGCTTCATGAGATCCCGTATATTAATTGTCGGTCTGTGCTTAGCCTCTTGTGCCAATGAGTTCATGCACATTCTCTCTACTAGATCTTGGAGCCAGATCTTGGAACAATTTATTAAAAGATGCTACCAAAAATAAGAGTGCAGTGGTAGCATAGGCCTGTAATTCTGGCACTCAGGAAGCTAAGATGGGATGTGTTTGAGATAGCCTGGGATACAAAAGATTATCTGAGTTATCTGAGAAGAAATTAGTGGTGTGGCAGTGTTCTTTCTCTAAAGAATTTGAATCTGAAGTTAAGTCCTTATCACAAAGGAAACTCCAGGACATATGGCTTCACTGATAGATTCTACTAAGTATGTAAGAAAGAAATAATAACCATCTAAACAAGGTCTACCAGAAATTTGAAAAGACAATTTTTTCCAGTCATTGTAAGAGAGCTTTACTATAGCAACTCCAAAACCAAAACTAGTACAATACACTACAAATTTCTCTCATGAGCACAAATATTAAAATGCTAAATAGCCAGATGATGGTGGTACACATCTTTAATCCCAGCACACAGGGAGGTAGAGGCAGGAGGATCGCTATGATTTCAAGGAAATCCTGGTCTGCAGAGTGAGTTCCAGGCCACTCAGAGCTACACAGAGAAAAACAAAACAAAAAATGCTAAATAATCCTTTGGACATTAAATCTAACATGATTTATATATCTATAAAATATGAAGTTATATAAATACAACATGACTAATGATGGCTACCCTCACAGTAAAAAAAAAATGCTTAACATTTGAAAATTAATGAAAGTTACCATAGTAATGGGCATCTCAATTGAGACTGAGAAAGTACCTGATACAATCCAGCATCCATTTCTGGTTTACATAAAAGGAAAGTCCCTCTAGCATCTAGGAATACAAGGAGCTTCCCCAACTAACAAAGTGCAACTGTGAAAAGCATAATCGGGTTTCTCAGTGTGAGTCAGACTCTTCCCCATGATTCTGAGCAATACAAGGTGTCTCCTCCCACCATTTCTAGTCAGCGTTGTACGAGAAAGGCTCTGAACACAGCAAGGCAAGAAGACAGCACAAGAGGTGCAGAGATGGGGAAAGAAGAGGAAAAGTTTTTTCTTTCTGTTACTCACAACCTATATTAAAACTCAGTGGGATCTGCCAGAAAAGCTACCAGAGCTAACACATAAGTGTATCAAGGCTGAAGGATCAAGATGAACACTTAAAAAATAAAACTCTAAAACAATACAATTTACAATAGCATCAAGACAATCAGAAATGTAAATAAATAATTCCATGCCTGTAAGGTCTAAAAACCATAAAGCACTGCTGAGGGGATGATGTGGGAGTGATTTCTTACTAATAAAGAAACTGCCTAGGCCCATTTGATAGGCCAACCCTTAGGTAGGCGGAGAAAACAGAACAGGATGCTGGGAGAAAGAAGCTGAGTCAGGAGTCACCATGATTCTCCCACTCCAGACAGACGCAGGTTAAGATCTTCCCTGGTAAGCCAGCTCGTGGGCTACACAGATTATTAGAAATGGGTTAGATTAATATGTAAGAGCTAGCCAATAAGAGGCTACAGATAATGGGCCAGGCAGTGTTTAAAAGAATACAGTTTCCATGTAATTATTTCGGGGCATAACCTAGCCATGCGGGAGGCCAGGTGCCAGGGATGCAGCCCTGCCGCTCCTAACACTACAAGGGAAACCTTCCAGACGTGAGAACTGGAAGACTGTGCTTGTTCGTAGAGCCAGTAACTCAGTAGCATGATGTCATTGCATCCCAAGCAACAGACTGAACACAGTCCCTCTTGAGATTCCAGCCACTTTTTTTTCAGTTTTAGAAAATGACATGCTAGAAGCTGAATGTGAAGACACACACCTGTAATCCCAGGATTCAAGAGGCTGAGGCAGAAGGATCAAACGTCGCAGGCCAGCTTGGGCTGCACAGTGATGCCTACAACAACAACAAAAATAAAAAATAAAAATTAAAAAAAAAAAACAGCAAAGCCGGGCGGTGGTGGCGCACGCCTTTAATTCCAGCACTCGGGAGGCAGAGGCAGGCGGATCTCTGTGAGTTCGAGACCAGCCTGGTCTATAAGAGCAGGTTCCAGGACAGGCTCCAAAACCACAGAGAAACCCTCTTTCTCTCGGGGGGGGGGGGGGGGAAGCAGAGAGATGCTAACAGGCCAATGATAAATTTTATTTGAAAACACAAATAATCCAGAATATTAAAGCAGTTTTGAGAGAGAACAAAGTTGGGTAATAAGTATTATCTTATTTCAAGACTTATTCCAAAGCTGAAGTGGCCCAGGCCAGCATGGTCCTATCCCACTAAGCAAGGACCAGTGGCAATGAGAAGAGAGTTCAAAATGGATCCACACACATGTGGACTCTTTATTTTGATAAAGATGCAAAAATGGTTTATTAGCAAAACAAGAGTGTTTTCAACAAATGACCTTGCTACAACCAGACACTTATATTATGTAAATGAGACTGGGCTTTCTTTCCCAGGCACCCAGATCCAAATAAAAACACAGAAACTCTATTAATCACTACTTGGCCAATGACTCAGACATATTTTTAGTTAGCTCTTACATCTTAAATTAACTCATTTCTATTTTTTTTATATTTTACCAGGAGGCTTGTGGTTTACCAGTAAGGTTCTGGCATCTTTTTCCTCTGACAGCTACATGGCATCTCTCTGACTCCATTTTCTTTACTCCTCTATCTCTGTTTGGATTTCCCGCCTTGCTATATTCTGCCCTGCCATAGGTCAAAGCATCTTCTTTATTAACTAATGGTAATAAAACATACTCACAGCATACAGAAGGGAATCCCACATCATGTCCCCTATTCTGTCTAAATAAAAGGAAGGTTTTAAAACTTTAACATAGCAAAATTACATATAACAAAACAGGTATCAAGAAAGAATTACAGTTGCAATATTTCTTTGTGAACCTAAGGTTTCATATCTAATTTATCTTTTAGCATAACTAAGTAAAACTATAACTATCTGTCTTTATCTCTTAAAAGACTCCAGAAGGATATAATATTACCTAAGTAAACAGGAAGTACATTGTAAGCAGCTTCTAACACTCTAGAATTGGCAGAGACATCTCACTGCCTGGACAGTCGTCCAAAGTTCTTTAGTATCATGGCAGCAGCCATCTTCAGCCCACAGGCCCACAGTATCTGGCAGACTTTTCCATTAAGCAAGAAATTTGAAAGACTGTTTTGCCTTTATTGGCAGTTTGTCAATCACTTTTTTTCATGTTCTGTAGAATGTCTGACAATTTCTTCTGTGAATCAGGAACCCTAAAGGACCATCTTGTCTTTTAAAAAGCTCAGCAGTCACTTTTCTGTGGGTCCTGAATGTCCAGTTTATACAGCATCTGTCAAGCAGTCCAGGCAAGAGCAGTTTCTTGCCCAGATGGCTAGCCTTGTCACATTGAAGACAAATTCCATAACGAGCCTCTTCAATGCCCACCAAGCTCTCTAAAGTAATTGGTGCTGCCAGAAGTACACATGTCTCACTGTCAAGAAAAGTCTAAGTTCTTAAAACAGTTTAAATGCCATATTCTGTAGGTCTTTGAAGTGTTAAAATATCTATCTAACTGAAATATATCTCTGTATATCTATAAAACCAAAAGTTTGATTATTATAACTGTTGATCTGCATTTCTGAACTAAACATTACATTTTTAAATGAGCTGCACAAATACAATACCTTAAACAAAGCAGAAGTACATTTATACAGTGTAACAAAAATCCACCTTAAATTTGCATCAGTAGACCAAGATCCATACCAATTCAAAGTATTTATTTCTATATCATATTTCCCTTATTTTTTCTTTCTTTTTTTTTTTTTGGAAATTGACTGTGATCATTAACCACTTATAATCAAGCCCCTTTAAATGAAAACAAACATTCATAAACAATCATTTTGGGAATTCGGGCATAGTTTTCTCCAAACTGCTTCCTGCTGCTTGTTGGGCAAAGTATTTTTAGGGTTCATAGAGACTTTTTGGGGAGCTTTTGTTTTATAAAAACCACATTAGCCTAGAAAGAATCCACAGGTTCTCATCCTCTGTGGAAATAAAAGCAGAACCTCTTTTTCAAAGTAACATATCCTTAGACTCAAATTTTGAAGTCAAGATACCTTTATGTTGATTTAGCAGACCCCACAATCAAATGTCTCTGTGCAGTTAGCTCATTAACAGCCAAAAAAAAATCAAAAAAGAAACACAATAATATATATAATCCAGACTTGATTCTCTGTGTATATTCCATCTTTAAATGGCTTATATTTTTACTCTATTATTTTTAATATTTATTTTATTATAAAATACATTACCATAGTCTGTACATCACTTTGCAAAGACTTTTGTTTATCCTTAGCATCTTCCCCAGGGTTAAGCGGAATTATCCATATTTTGCAGAGAAGAACAGCTGTGCTAGGAGGGCACATCTGCCTGCACATGCACAGCCCACACATTAGAACAGGGCTGCAGCCCAGCCTGCCCAACTGACCCTTCTCTTCTCTCTTCACTCTCTGCTCCCTGCTCATCCAAGGGTAGCTGGGCATTAGAAGTCTCCCTATCTCCATCCAAGCAAATGTAAACCAGCCCAGTGTGTAGACTTCAAGAACAAAACAAGAAACCATGCTTCTGTTTCCACTTTGAAATGGATAGCCCACTGCCACAGACCATTTCAGATTTCATACAGGCTACAGGGACCCACCACCCTTCAAAAGGACCAGAAAAGTACGTGTTTGGACAGCACAGCAAAAACCAACAAACAAATGTTTACTGAGAACACAGAGTGGGTTGACCCTTGAACAGAACATAAAGCTGGACCTAGTTATCTGTAGAAAATATAGCTGCTTCATCAACCAGCTTGTAGAACAAGCATAAAAATTGTCTTGTACACTACTCTAAGTAAAAACTAAGAGACGCAGGTTCTTTTTAGACTTAAACTCGCACACTCTGCTATTAAGAGCAGTAGCAGAAATCTTCCCGGATGTTTACAAAACGTTCACTTGATTTCTATCCTGAAAATCAGAACATCTTTGTACTGAAAATATTTCATGCCTCACAGTTACACAAAACCACCATTTCTTCACTTTATAGCCCCTCTTAATCTTTGTGGAAATCTCCAAACCTCAACCGCATTCCTTGAAATTTTACAGGGCACAAGAGGCACAGAAATCAGCTCAAAATGAATATGTGTATTCAGAAATGCATTGAGATTTTTCCAACTTTTCAGGTACCTCATACAAATTAATCTTCTTAAGGGCTCTGGTGGTCCCTGAATCATGGCTTCACTCCCCCACTTCGCTGCACCCCCGCTGTATTCTCCTGCTACGAATAACTGCCAGATCATTAGGGAAGAAAAAGTTTATTGAGCCAGGATCTGGGAGGGCCCTGGCAAGGTCAGGAGAAGGTACCACCAGATTTACATAATTTTTGCATCTGTACCAATTTGATTTAAGGCTTTAAGTAGAATTTATTGGTGAGTATTGCATTATAAAAAGTGGTTTATACCATATTGTCTTATATTTATTATGATTCAGTCAAAAGTGAATTGTGCACATGCTGTCTGCGATGGGCTGGTACAATGAGGGGGGACATCCTGGCTCCTGAAAAACACATCCATTCTCCTTTCCATTGTCTTTAACGGTTTGTTTCAGTGGAAGAAAATTCGCCTTAATGCTAAAATTCTGCGTCTTTTCCTGTGGTGAGAATCACCAAATAGAAATGATTAGGACAAAGGTACAGAAAGAAGTTGACCTTGGTGTGTTGGGGCAGGGGTCATTGAGGATAGTGGAACTGTTTGTACAGTTGAGAGAAAAAGGAAAAATGTTAGGGATCTCCAGGAAGAAAATAAATATGCAGAAACTCAGGCTAAACTTTCTGAAATTTCAATCTTGGAACAGAAGCAAAACAGAACAGTGGTAATTAGTCAGCATTCCTTATTTGGACATAATCTCCACCAGGAACTACAGACATTTCCAAACTTGTCCAAGTGAAGGGTTTCCCAGGATGTATCTGGCATCCTTAAGAAGGGAAGGAAATCTATGCCTACTACCTGACAAGGGATGATGACAGTTGAGGGGACCCTAAATATCACCCAAAACTTCCCTGATTCCTTTTTGGAAGCTGCTTTGGGCACTGTTTAGGAGGTTGCTTGTTTTCTCTATACCAATCCCATCATTATTCCTGGTTCTAAATCCCCAGTTGGTCTACCTCAATAGCCAATCCTGCTGTTCTAAGAGTTAGCACTGTGTTGATAGAACAACAGAATTCCCTTCCTCCCAGCAGAGTCAGTTCCCAGGTCGTGGCTTCCTCCTCCTTGATTAAGTGCTCTGGCATGCTTGTGATAATATTAGAGAGTTGTCAATACACAAACAAACTTTGCTCCTCAGCCCATTGATGCCATGATAGAGCTGCAGACAGGGGAGGTGGAGACAGAAAGGTCTCTGGGGGTTGCTGGTCAATCAGTCCCAATCAGTCAATTCTGGGTTTCGTGAGAGACCCTATCACAAAAAAATAAGCCAGAGAGAGGTTGATGGAGATACCTAAACACCAAACAGTACATGTGTGGCCATCAGAAGGCACGCACATGTGTGTATACCTGGGTGTGTGTGTATGCGTGGGGGGTGTTTATGTACCATGTTTGTACAGTACCCACAGAGGTCAGAAGGTTGTTGGATCTCAAAGAACTGACATTACAGACAGTTGTAAGCTGCCACATGGGTGCTAGGAACCAAACCGGAGTCCTCTGTAAGAACAGTTGGTGTTGGTGCTCTTAACCACTGGACCATCTCTTCTGCTCTCAGGATGAGATTTATTCTTCTAGCCCTGTATCATCTTCATGCTCACAGGACCTCCATCCCAATCCCCTCAGTGTTCCTCCTCTAGAAGCCTGTGAAAATCCCTCCTGTGGGAGGAGCTGAGGGCTACAGATGCCACAACTTATTTCAGTGTCCATGTCCTCAGGGAAAGCCAGGACCTTTGGTAGCAATAAGTTTATGGTTTATAATTGTCTAGTTATGAGCAATGTTCTCAGTCTTCCTGCTAAGGGTCCAGCACCATCACACGCTCCATTTGCAGCATCTTTGCTCTCTAAAGAGCTCTGCCGTCAGCTGTTAGGAAAGAAAGGAGGGTGAGCCTAAGTGTTTTTGCACTCTCCCTCACTGGTCACCCCCAGTCACTTGGCACCAGTGACCCTGTCATCATTGCTCCGTGTCACACCTTCCTTGAGACCCGGGCATGCACAGTTTCCTCAGCCCAGAATGCACACTCCAGATCCCTGATGCTCACTGATTTGCTTTCTTGATCCATCTGTTTAAGCATCACCTCCTAAAGCAAGCCCTCTACCTCCACCTAACCGTGCCCCCACACCATGACTAGCTGAAGCATTGTTCTTCAGAAGCCTTAACTCTATCCCATAGGCCCCTCTAAAACGAGGAAACTCTGAAAGGCTGGGAAAATTCTCAATTGGTTCCTCAGAGCCTGGAATAGGGACCGGCACAAATCGAGCATGGGGTATCAACTGAACAAACCTATTAAGGAGGGTATTGCTAACAGGCAGCTCTACGCCCTTTCCTGGATCCATCCGGATGGCATATTCTTAGGGTCTGCTGCTGAGACAGTAGCCGGTCCCAATCCTCCCGCTGCCTAAAACACATAAATGCAGACACTGTATGCAAAGTATCTGCCATGTCCAGGTGAGGCCAAGCAATACCAGCTGACCTTGCACAGACACTGCCATTCTGGTCTGGTCACCAGCCAGCACTTGGGAAGACCAGGATTCTCTCTGAGTGGCACTGTCTCCTCCCT
The DNA here is from genome assembly GCF_014885135.2 of Alexandromys fortis. Lineage (NCBI taxonomy): Eukaryota > Metazoa > Chordata > Mammalia > Rodentia > Cricetidae > Alexandromys > Alexandromys fortis. The sequence goes on from NW_026067970.1 coordinate 1,834,431, forward strand.
GCCCTGGCTTTGCTTCTATTTTCCCTCTTGGAATGTGTCACAAAGAACATGGGATTAACAAACACCCAGGAAGATGCCAAGTACATTTCAGACAGCCATGTCAGCATGGAACGTCAGAGACAAGGCCAGGAAAATGAAAAATGACAGTGTTTTAATAGCCCAGAACATTCCAGATATTGGTCCATGCCAAAGGTGGCTCTTCAGTGAACATTAAATCAAACCATCTCCGGAGTGCTGTAAGGCCCCTGCAGGACGAGGACACCAGCGACCCGGGATTGGCACATGTGCCATGGTTCCCTTCAGAGGTGTGAAATGAGATACAGCAAAAGTGTAACTCTGGCCCTAAGCCTTGCAGTTAGTGCTGTGGTTTGTGATTTTGGAGCCGAGGAAGGGCCTTAGGAGCGAGCTGAAATGCAGAGTGGAATTCTGGACTGAGACTAAATCCCTTCTCAGGAGGAGACTCCATCAGAACGGTCTGATCAACATCAGCTTCCGGCCAGAGGCGCCACACATTGCGGGTACAGAGCAGGGCTTCCGAACGAGCCCCTCCAGGGGCCCTGACAAGGGGATGCATGCAGCCTACCTCTGGCTCTGCTTGACCATCAGACAGTGAAAGCCGGAGGGCCCTAGGTATATGTCCTTCAAAGCCAGTTCTCCCGCACGCCTGCTCTTCCCAAGATTTTAGCCAATGTGTGAACAAAGAAACACAGGAAGAGTTTCAAAGATGGATCCTGCGGCTGCTAACAGAACCAGGAACCGCTCTCACCAGCAGGAGCATCCAGGCACCTGCCAAGAGCACGCCTCTCAGGGGTCAGCGTTTAGTCAGCACACGAAGATGCAGTGACCTGAATTTGAAATTGAGATGAGCCACCCAGGTGAATAGACAAAGGGAATGCGGCATTTCCCAAACAATGGAGCATTATTAATCTGTAGAAATAAAGTACTGAGTCAGTATTAAAAAAAAAAAAAAGCACTGGGAAGTATTAAAAAATTCAGTGGGAAGAAAGTCACGCAGTCCAGATGCCATTTGAGACCAATGGTCAGCCCAGAACAGGCAAGTCTCTGTCTACTGCAGGCAGATTCCCAGTTGTGTGAAGCTATGTAGACTGATGGGATTAGGAGAGATGACTCACAAATACAAATTTCTTTTGGGATCCTTTGGCAATTTCATACATGCCTATCATGTACTTTTGGTCATTTTCTAACACACCCATCACCTTCTCATCCCCGCACTCTCACCGAATCCCTTCTCCTTTCTGAGAAGAACCCTCTGCTTTCATGCCTTTTGTTTGTTGAATTTGGCTCTTTCTGACCCATTGAGTTTAATCAGGGCTGCATGTGTGAGCATGGCGGTGAGGTTATTCAGCGGAGCGTGGGCAACTTGACAGTGGCTACACCACTAAGAAAATAAGCACCCTCCTCCAGCTACAGTCAACTGCCCAAAGAGGCCTCTAGCAGCTGAGAAGCCTCTAGAATAAGGGTTGTTGTTTTGTTTTAAAGATTGGAAAATTGCCTAAAATTTGACTCTGGGGATGACTGCACTTATCTGTAAATATACCAAAATCATTGGCGTTCACACTTTAAATGGGTAACGTCTGTGGACTATGAACTATATATAGCTCAATAAAGTGGAAATAGAAAAGCAAATCGTGCCATCTCCAGCCCCCTTAAAATATATCCACAGGTTTTGCTTCCAAGCGCCAGAGGGGAAGATCAGCTCAGCACAGTGTGTGAAGAAGTTTTTGAAATCAGAGCGGAATCGAACATAAAATATCAGAATGTTTTGTCAAGAATAAGCATATACATTATCTCAGGAAGCCTCTTCAGTTGCCAGTTACAGCATTCCAGGGTGCTAAGGCAAAAGGCCTGTGACTTGTGTTTTCTTGAGGAGTCCCCAAGCAAGCAGCTCCTCCTGCATAGGCCTACTCAGCCTAGGTGACTCTGTCTCACAGCCCTAGAGAGTTTGAGATTTGCCGATCTACCCATCCGTGTCCAGGGTCAAAGATGTCATCTGTTTCTCTTTGTTTTGCTTCCAGAAGCAGCACACTTGGCATATGACAGGCGGTAACTGTCATCACTATCAATGACAGGCAGAGATGTTTGATCTCCCAAGCCATCGTTCTGCCAGCTCGTCTCTTACACTGCTCCCACGCTGCTGAGATGCCCGCCCCTTCGCGAAAGTCACGCTATGGGTCGCATGAGGTTACAGTCCGCCAGACTGAGTGGCTGGAAGCCCCTCGCTGCTTCTCATCTCTTCATTTTACTGACTCATCAGTATGTTTTAGTTTCTCATTCTCGTGCTTTTGGGTGTCGGTTGGTGAGCAAACAGGCCTGGCCGTTGTCCTCTGGAAGCCTATAGCCTTGTCACATGCGTCAGGGCAGAGAGGCAAATGCCTTCCAAGTTTCTTACAGATCTCATCAGCTCATGGAGACTTTTGGTGAGCCTTCCCCCAATCCTGCTGAGGCTTGCTTCTTAGAAGCTGGGTTTCCCAACACACTGAAAGCCATGACCTTATTAGATGCAGGGCAGATCTTACAGACTGACATGGTAAGCCAGGACTCCTAGACACACTAGAAACATGTCAGATCCTCCACCCTGTTCCCAACAGCCCAGCCTTCAATAATATGCTATCTACTCTTTATGAAAACTGACCTCAAGACCTCAGGAGAGGGTTTTGAGCCTGAACTATTTTATTATTATTTATTTATTATATATACAATATTCTGTCTGTGTGTATGTCTGCAGGCCAGAAAAGGGCACCAGATCTCATTGCAGATGGTTGTGAGCCACCATGTGGTTGCCAGGAATTGAACTCAGGACCTTTGGAAGAGCAGGCAATGCTCTTAACCACTGAGCCATCTCTCCAGCCCCAAGCCTGAACTTCTTACAAGATGTTCAGACTGCAATGAACGTACCAAAAAAAAGTTAGATTTGAGTCTCGCCAAGGAGTTTTCAGAGACACATAAAGAGCAACAGAGGTCCCAGTTATCAAGGGCATCCCACAACTCCTAGTAAATCTCTATTTCTGTGTTGGGTTCAAGTGATACCTTATAGTGTGGCCTGATAACCTGGAACCCCTCAGAAACAATAGTCAAGTTTTCAGCATCTGGGCTCCCAGCATTCCATTGGGTTCTGTGGCTGGTTGGCTGGCATACCTGGTTGATGGGTGGTTTCTCCCTTCCTCTCTGCTCAAAAACTCCAGCCAGCATCCTAGGAGCTGTGGGTTTAGCGTCTTCAAATCCTCAGCAGTTTCCCTAAAAGTCTGTCCCATTAAACATAAAACCCACAGAACACACACCAAGCTCCGTTTTTCTCCCCCTAATAAATCAGGTAAATTGCCCCCTTTGTTTTTAAGAGCACTTCAAGCTCACCTTTAACATGTTTAGTTCTCATATTATTTATGTTGTGATGTAATCGAGATTTAATCTACTTTTCAGCACACCATCGTCTCGCAATCTCCCTGCATTTTCCTCCCCTGTTATTAAACTTGAGGGGAAAGGCAGCATTTCCTCCGAGGTGGTATTGATCATTTCCAGACTGCGGGTGTCTCCCTGGCATCTCGGCCCACCTGAGTTTGGAAAGCCCACTAAAATAAATAACAGTTCAGTTTGCAAAGAACAGAGCTGTGTCGGTAAAGGCACAGAGAGGTCTGTGTTTATCTCTCCTTTCTAGAGACATAAGAGTCTTCTACAATGTGTGTATACACAGCAGAAGCCATGTGGATCTCCTGGTAAATGTTTACCTTTTTTCCTTGGGTGTGTTGTGCACCAGATGGTCCGTTCAAAACAAAATCACACATACATGTGCACTCACACACTCACATAGATACTTACACGTGTTTAAGTATCATGCTTCCTTGGGGAGTATTGCAGATTTTTTAAAAACATTTTCTCTCCTTCCATGCATGAGAAAAAAATGTAGAAATATTTAGAATAATGACCAATATGTTCTGTGTTTGCTGCTGCTTTCCCTCACTAGAGATTAACTCATAAAACTTTATTCCAAATTAAACAAACTAAGGATCTCCTTGCAACCAGTCAAAGCTGCCACTTACACTGAGGAAATCAGCCTTCCATCTTCTGAGAGGCTGGATGACCTCCCTGCTGAGAAAGGAAGGGCCTACTCTCTGCCAGCCTCTGGCCCCTGACACTTCATCTGGAATTACAGTGGGAACTGCAAGATGCCCAGAAAAATAGCTAGGTTGGCGATCAATTTATGTATGTATGGATGGATGGGTGGATGGTAGATGGATAGTAGATAGATAGATAGATAGATAGATAGATAGATAGATAGATGATAGATGGATGGATGGATAGATAGATAGATAGATAGATAGATAGATAGATAGATAGAAAAATAGATGATAGATAGATAATAGATGGATAAATAGATGATAGATGGATAGATAGATGATAGATAGATAGATAGATAGATAGATGATAGATAGATAGATAGATAGATAGATAGATAGATAGATGATAGATAGATAGATAGATAGATAGATGATAGATAGATAGATGATAGATAGATAGATATATGATAGATTATATAGATGATAGATAGATAGATAGATGATAGATGTATAAATAGATAGATAGATGATAGATAGATGTATATATAGATAGATAGATAGATAGATAGATAAGATAGATGATAGATAGATAGATAGATAGATAGATAGATAGATGATAGATGGAAACATGATAGATAGATAGATAGATAGATAGATAGATAGATAGATAGATAGATAGATATGAAAGAGAGAGAGAGAGACTCATTACGTGGCTTTGGCTGCCTCCAACTCTCAGAGATCCTCCTGCTTCTGCCTCCCAGAGGCTGGGACTAAAGGTATGTATCTGCACACCTGGTTGAGAACTGTATTTTAGAATATTAACAGTTCTCCCACCTATATTTAAGAAGTGACCATTCTGATTACAAAGAATTTGGACACTTTAAGATTTTATAACAAGTGAACAACAGAAAAAAAAAAAAACTTTTTGCTGGCAAAAACCCAAAGATAGATGCCCAAAATGGACTTAAGAACTCTTTCACCATCCAGCCTACTGATTATCTGGAAAAAAAATTAGATGTTGTCTTTGAATATTCTAGGGAAGAGCACACTAATTGGTCATCCAACACCAAGTGATCAACCCTGAAACCATATACATAGAAGTAGTATTATACAGACTGAGCAGGTTATATTTATGAATATATTACATATATGTATACTTAATAGAAAAAGAGGCCATGCATTCAAAAGAGAGTAAGAAGGAGAATATGGGAGTGTTTAGAGGAAGAAAGGGGAAGGGAGAAATTATATTATAATCTCAAAAAGAAAAGGAAAATTATAATTAAAAAACAGAACATATATACAGCCACCTGGCCCTGGGTCTTCTGTGTGTAAATTCTCCATGGACACTAAGTCAGTAGGAATCCCTGGCATGAGGTCTGAGAAGTTTATAAAAGACCCAAAGACCTTGAGAAAGAAACTCAGAGGCGCCATGGTCTCGGCGACTTTGCTCTTTCTCTTCTCTCCAGCACTGTGCGGGTTTCATGGCCTCAGCTCCAGAGGGAGCTTAGAAAGGACTTTAATTTTAAAGGGGGGGATTTCTAATTTTAAAGGGGGGGATTTCTAAAGATCATCTCATGTGAGCCGGCTGCTTCCTACTCTTAAGGGCCTGCTTCTCTTCAGTGCCCGCCTGGAGCCAGGGATGTGTTTTTGTGTGGTCCCAGTCCCGTTTTATGGGTCATTCCTGTACCCTGGGATCCCTTGGATACTTCAATTACAGAAATTACCATGCGCTGGGTCCTTTCGGGTTGACAGGGCTGCTCTCTTTACTCTTGGGTCTGAGCTGTGTTTGTTTGCATAGGAAATGTACTCTTAACATACTGGCTGTTTCGGCATCCTCCCAGACAGGCGGGAGGCGGGGGGATGGAAGGGGGAGGGGGAGGGGGGGTGTTAAAAGTTTCAAGAAGGAAGGGAGACAAAGAAGGAAAAGAAAGCACGTCTTTAGAGTCTAACCAAGAATTTTGTTGAGAACGAATTTGGAAAAGCGAAGGCTGTTTCCTTCTCTTCCTTAAGACATTGTTCTTGTCCTAGAGGGTGAACGCCAGCTTGGCTGCACGGGTCACGGCGTAGCCTTCTTCTACTGTTTATGTTCTGTGTTTTCGTAAGCGTTCTTTTCAAAGTAAAGTTAGACAACCGTGTGTCCCCAGACTGTATCCTATTTGTTTGAACAAGGAATGCTAATATTTTTATACATGAGCTGAAAGCTCAGTCTGGGGGTTGAGACAGGCCCCTTTGAGCTCTGGTAATCTCGCTGCCTGTCTTCTAGGACTCGAGTTCACAACAGCAACTTCATTTCCCAAGCTGTGGGCATTATCTGTATTGGTCAATAAGAGGAGTTGCCTTTTCTGTATTTACCGTAAACATGTCGTTTCATCAGGACGTGATCCGTAATCACGTTCCTCTCTACATTTTCTCTGTCTTCTATCCAGCTTACTTCCAGATCTACACCACAAACTCCGTGCCACGTCTGTGAGATGAGGAGGTGTGGCCAGTCATCACCGGCAAGAATCTCTGTCCTGTTCACCCGGGCTCCTTACATCCTAGTCTCGTCCTGTCTGTGACTTTCCACCCGTCCCCAGTTCTCTTCAGGCCCCTACATCTGATGCTTTTAAAAGCAGGGATTGGAGCAGAAACATGTCAGTGGTGGGGAGAAAAAAGGTTCCCATGGGAACAGGCTGTCTCTAAGATCTGTCAACCAAACCCTCCGGAGACCAGACTGAGTCATCAAAGGCCTTCAAGGGGAAGCTAAGGTATAGCATTCAGACTCCTTTCTTAGAGCCTTCTCTTCAATGCATGCGTTAGACCTTTTATGCTACCTTGCTTTAAAACCTGCTCAATGGTGATTAAATAAACCAAATACTTCAGTTTGGGATAATCAGAAAATTAGGCAAAGATCCTGAAGCTAACCAACCAGTCAGAGCAGGGTCTGATGGCTAGCTCTCAACACCAATCTTGTGATTTCCCAAATGCCTCAAAAACAAACAAACAAACAAACAACAAAAAAAAAACCTTACCAATTGCTCTGTGTCATAGACCTTTGGGATGACCAGAGCTTGAATCCCAAATGTGGAAATGCCCATAGCCTAGTTTAGTTTAAACCTGGAAGTCATGCTTTTCTTTGGTGAAGCCATTTTCTATCAAGGGTTTGAAGGCAATGTAAAAACACAGGAAATGTTTTCACAGAACATTAAGTGAAAATAAAAAGGTGCCAAGTTGTCCCTAAATTATAATTAAATATGCAAAGAAAAGTAACTCCCTAAATTATAATTAAATATGCAAAGAAAAGTAACTAAAGGGACATACTATAAAGAATCATACAAAAATACCCTCAGAGCTCTGAGGGTCTAGATTGTGGGCAGTTCTTCTCTGTGGCATGTTTTTATGAGCATCTTCATAAGTAATTATATTTATACAGTTAAAAATTAATATGCAAAAATTTTAAAACCAAAACCTGTTTAGGAATAGAACGAATCTGCTTGCTTATCATTTTTAACCATACAGAGCCCCTCTAGAAATTTAAAATCATAATTTCTAAGATGGTGTAAATTGCTACAGTTTTCTGACTTATCTGGATTTTACTAATATTGCATTGGAGCTTTGCGTAAGTCTGTTTAAAACTACCTTATGAGGCCAGGACAATACTAACAGCGCTAAATTAAAATGTGTTGACGGTTCCTGGGTGAGGCCAGTTGGTCCCGATCTAGGCTGAGTGCAGAAGAGGGAATGATGTCACCCGTTTCCTGGGCCATAACAATCCTGAAAACTGGCTCCAGACCCACTGACCCATCTTGGAATGAGCAGACTTTAGTTATTCTCCAGAGAAAATGTAAGCTGGAAACTTCTACTAATGAGTGTGTATTTATACCCACAGCCAAGAAGGCCTTGTGAGAGAAAACAATAATAAAGTCAGACCATTAAGTGCTTTTCTGGTTCCCTTTGGACCGTTTCTTGAAAACCAGCAATCCCTTTGACTTTTGACTCCCATAATTCCCTATTTTGGACCCAGCCTCCTCTTGCCTCACATCCATCATCCCATAATAAGCCCAAATGAGCGAAACATAGATTGCATCTCCAAGAAAGTTTCTTGTGAAATTTAAACTCTGGCCAGCGTGGGTTCCAGCCACCCTAAACTATCTTTCTGGATCCCACATCACCGCAGTGGGTCTAATATAAACGCTTAGCAGAATGGTGTCAGTCTCTGTTAGTAAACACAGTTCCAGCTTACAAAGTCAATCGTATCACGGAGTCTAATGCATCAAATGCCAAAACCATAACACAGAAAGTTCGTGTGATTTGAATATTAAACAACTGTCACTCCGCAGTAATACTTTCAATTCCACCCCAGCAAATGCCCCCTAAATATGGTAAGGAGCAGCACTCAGCTGGCCTTGTGGTATTTCCAGCCCAGGGCCTTCCATCATCTGTCTGCCACCACACCAAGGTGGGTCTAAGAGCTGAGTTAGATTCCAGGAGAAAGTCAGATTTCAGGGAAAGGAAAAGGCACCAAAATGATTAGACTTCAAACCAGAACTTTAGCCAATCGTTGTCGGTCTTCTTAAACTCACCAACCCTGTGTCTCCTTGCAGCTGAGACTCAGGACTTCCGGGCTATAGAGTTGGGCTGGAACCTTCCAAACAAGGCTTGGTTTCCGCCATTTTTGTAGCAGCATTATTGGCAACAGTTGAAAGGTGGGAACAACCCGCATCCATGAGCAGATGGGTGGATAAATGAAATACAGCAGTACAACAATGGAAGAATATTCCACTAGAGAAAGAGTGAGATTCTGTTGTGTTTGTGTTTACTAATAGAATGCTATTGTTTAGCATAAATGTTTAAATCTCATTCACAGCACTTTAGGAGAAGAGGAGCCTGGGCCCACTAAATCAAAACTTGCTGAGGTTTCTGAGCTAAAGCACAGTTTGCTTCAATTCTAAGCTAACCACAAAGATTAAAAAAAAAAAAAAGAGCCAGCAAGTTCCTACCCTTTGAGGTGAAGCAATATAGATGAACCTTGAGACACTGTCTTAAGGGAAATAGTCAAAGCGCAAAGGCCAAAACATGTATGAGTCCCCTTAAAGAGACAGGGAACAAAGTGGCCCGGGACAGGGAAAGGGCAAGGAGGAGTTTTTATTAAGGGGCAGAGTTCATTCAGGAGGATGCAAATTTTCTGGAAGCTATAGTGTTTATAGTTGTATGTATGGTGAATAAACTAAACCCTACACAATTGTACACTCAAAGACAGTTAAATGGCTAGTCCCATCCATTTTTTTGAATTTTTTATTGTTTTTTATTGAGCTATACATTTTTATTCACTCCCCCCTTTCCTCCCCGCTCCTCTTCTACCTTCTTTTGTGACCCCCCCACGCTCCCAATTTACTCAGGAGATCTTGTCTTTTTCTCTACATATATGTAGCTCCATCCATTTAACAGTAACAAATTAGAGAGGGGCTTGAAAGAGTACATGTTTAGGATAAAAAGAAGAAAGCAACTCAGGTGGTATGATATGCCACCTTTCTGTACGTGGGCGGCACTTCTCTCCCCTTGAGAACTTCTAGGCTCCTTGCAGAATCTCTTATCGGTGGTGAGAAGACTAAAGGGTACAAGACTAAAGACTAGAATCATCAACTGAACGCAAACTCAGTGCCCGAGTTACTGTCTAAAGAGGGGATGTCCTCATGTCCCACCTGCCCTTTAGCCCAGAGACCTACATCCTATGACTTCAAGATTAGGAGCCCTTTACTTCCTGTTATCATGGAAGAATGTGTGTTCCTAATTTAGGTTTTATTTTCTCTGCTTTCCATAAGCAAAGGCTGCAGAAGTAAGGTGACCCGCCATGAATGACAAGTTCACTAAGCCACTGTCACCTTCATTTCAAGCAGTTCCTTATTCAGACAGTCAATTCCAACATAGGCAGTCATCACACCGAGATAGACAGACAACCCAGAGGAGTCTTAATCTTATTCAAAAACAAAAACAAACAAACAAAAAAAATGTTTAGTGGTACTTCCTTAGCAACGGACAATGGGGGAGGTGCTAAGGATCAGGGATAGTTCCTGTGGAGACCACTGGTGGGCCAGCCACAGTCCAAGTATGAAGTAGTCAGGGATTCTTTTCCAGATCTGTTTCTCACTGCTCCTACCAGGTACTGAACTCACTGCCGTAGGAATGTTTGAATGTCTGTGTCTCTTTCGGTGAACCCTGAGGAGTAGGACATTCCAAGCTCGTACACAGCAGGACTTTCGAGGACGTGTCCATTTCTAAGGGCTCAGGTTAAATAAGATTGGCATTTCCACAGTGCCCTCCAGGGAAAGGGATCTGTAGTCCATTAATTTGGGAAATTGGGCTGAGTGAAATACCCCAGCTCAAGTTTTGTTTCTTTGTTTGATTGGTTGGTTGGTTGGTTTGGTTTGATTTGTTGCCACAAGGTTCTTTGTGTAACCCTGGCTGTCCTGAAACTCACTCTGTAGGCCGTGCTGGGAGATCCACTCTGCCTTTGCCTCTTGAGTGCTGGGATTAAGGGCATGCACCATCACTCTTGATCATCTTAAACCAGCCAACCCTCGCCTGAGTTGTGCTTCCGTGTGAGAGCAAGTGTGGCCAGGTAACTGGCCTGGACCAACAGCATCTGAGCAAGGATAGCATGTAGAACATTCAAGCAGAAGCTTTCAGTGTGGTGGAGAAGTTTGGTTCAGCCTCTGCACGTCCCGCTGTCCTGGAAAGAGTGAACCAAACAGAAGCTCCTCTTCCAACATTGGTCTTGGCATGGAAAAAGGATGGAGTCCTGCAGACCCAAAGCCAAAATCAAAACTAACCTATAGATCTGGAAGTGAGAAATACATTGGTGAAGGCCTTCAGCTCTGATGGATAATGAAACACATGCCATGCTTCAGGAAGCTTCTAGAAGATAAGATCCATCCAGTCAAGAGACCCAAGGGAGACTCTGGCCAGAGGACTAAGAGCAGGAGAGGTAGGAACAGAGCGAGCATGAGCACATCAAGTCTGTGCAAATGACATAGTTTTGACATAGCAAATGGGATAATTGCTAGGAGCCAGGGAGGGTTGTTTGGTTGGTTTTTGTTTTTAAATTCTTTACATATATTACATCCTGGCCACAGTTTCCCCTACCCCCACTCCTCTCAGACTCTCCCCTTCCTCCCCCTCCACTCCTCCTTCATTTCCTTTCAAAAGAGAGAGATGGCAGGCCTCCCCAGAATATCAATGAAACATGGCATAACAAACTACAACAAGGCTAAACACAAACCCTCATATCAAGGCTGGATGAGGTGACCCAGTAGGAGAAAAGGGGTCTCAAAGGCAAGCAAGAGTCAGAGACACCCCTGTCCCACAAGAACACCAAGTTTCACAACCATAAGGTATAGGTGGAGGACCTAGACAGACCCATACAGGGTCCATGATTGTGGCTTCATTCTCCGTGAGCCCCTATGAGCCCTGCTTAGTTAATTCTGTGGGCTGTGTCCTTCTGGCCCTTGACCCCTCTGGTTTCTTGAATTCTTCCTCCTCATCTCCTGTGGAGTTCCCCTGAGGAGCCAGGTTCTAATCATAAAGAAAAGAAATACAAAAATGAAAGGAGAAAAGCAAGCGTTATGAGGTTAGATTAGAATTAGAAGTATAACAATATAAACATCTGATACTGTCAAAGAAACTTTTTGGTTTTGGTTTCTAATTCTGAACTCTACGACAGATGATGGCCTTCCTCAGTGGAATCCAGGATGCCTTGGAAACAAGACTGGCTCTGGGCTAGGGTAGACAGGTACGGCTAACCCGGAGCCTTAACTTGCTGTGCAGAAAGTAAAGAGGCGCTCACAAAAATCGCAGAGCTATGTCTCCAGAAAAGGCCCACACTGGACAATCCACAGCAAACTGAACATCCGAATAAATTACTTAAAATCTTCTTAAAGAGAGGGCCAGGGAGATAGATTAGTCCACAAAGTCCACTTCAATTTCCAGAACATGCTTTAAAAAAAAAAAGGGGGTTCCTCATGGCACACCTTTGCAACCCTGGCTCTGGGGAGACTGATGCAGGCAGACACGGGGGCTCTCTGGCCAGCCAGGTTAGCCCAATCAGTCATCTCCAGGCCAGTCAGGGTCTTTGTCTCAGAAATGACACCTGACTTTGACAAGTGTGAGCACACACATGTGCGTGTACACACATGCGCACAAAGATCTTTTTCATTCAAAACTAAATACAAATGAAATCCACCTAATGAAATAGCAACATCTGTGTAAAAGATAAAAAGAGAAGGAAAAAATAGTCTGTAAAAAAAAAAAAAAGGAGCGGATGATGTCCATACTCACACCCTCCCCCATCTGGGCTACAACCTACCCGTTTATGCTGCGGACAGGAGAAAGGTGAGCTGTGCCTAGGAGCGCCTGAAACAGACTTCTCTAGAGGTCCCCTCTCCAGTGAGAGGAGCTGAGGGAAACGAACATAGGAAGAAATAGAAGAGAGCAATGAAGTCAGCAGAGGTGAGGAAATAAGAGGAGGCCGGTGATTGGAAGGTTGAGTGTCGGGCCCACGGACACGGAAGGAAGGAACCAATGGCAAAGACGTGGAAGACTACAGTCCAGCCCCACGGCCTCCAGGCCAGAGAGAATGATTACGCCAGCTGCAGGCTCGCATCCCTTCAAAGCACAACCCACTGTTTTCGTCACGCAAGGAAAACAACATCTCTGTAGGAGAGTCTTGAGTATGAGAGTAGAAACTGAGTCAAAAGGGAAGAGGGGCCTCTAGCTCTGAATCCCACGTTGGTGACAGACAATTTGGGTTAGTTGTAGTAAAGGAAGAGAAAAGCTATAGAATTTTCCACCCAAATTACTATTTTTTATAATTATAGTAATGTGGTGCTTTAATTTTTTTTCTAATTTTATTAAGTGTGGGATATACACACATGAGATGCATGGGGAAGCTAGAAGTGTTGGAGCCTCTGGAGCTAGAGTTAGAGGTGGATGTAGGCCACCTCACCAAACTCCCATCCTCTAGAAGAGCAGTACATGTGCCATCCCCACGTTGTGGTACCTGCTCTTAAATGCTGGACCATCTCTCCAGCCCTGCAGTGTGGTACCCACTCTTAAACACTGGACCATCTCTCCAGCCCTGCAGTGTGGTACCCACTCTTAAACACTGGACCATCTCTCCAGCCCTGCAGTGTGGTACCCACTCTTAAACACTGGACCATCTCTCCAGCCCTGCAGTGTGGTACCCATTCTTAAATACTGGGCCGTCTCTCCATCCCTGCAGTGTGGTACCCGCTCTTAAATACTGGGCCATCTCTCCATCCCTGCAGTGTGGTACCTGCTCTTAAATGCTGGACCATCTCTCCATCTCTGCAGTGTAGTACCCACTCTTAAATACTGAGCCATCTTTCCATCCCTGCAGTGTGGTACCCGCTCTTAAATGCTGGGCTGTCGCTCCATTCCTGCAGTGTGGTACCCACTCTTAAATACTGGGACATCTCTCCATCCCTGCAGTGTGGTACCCACTTTTAAATGCTGAGCCATCTCTCCAGCCCTGCAGTGTGTATTTTAAAAACTACTCCTTCCTGACAATAAAGAACTTTACTCTGAAAAACTTTACTCTGAAAAGCTTGGATACTTAACTGTAGGATTCCAGAACTGGTGTGCTGGACTTTTCCTTAACTTACCTGTGGTCCTGGGAATTTTTATAGTTAAAAAATCCACAGCCAAAATCATGTTTTCTACTTTTACCCTTCCGGACAAAGAAGCCACAGTTTGGATTGTGAGAGCCCTAAGTAACTTAAATTCCACCCATGGTTTCCCATGATCCCTAAAGTCACAGGAGGCTGGAACTGTTTGCCATAAACACTACTATCTTATCAAAACAAAATGAGAAGGGGCAGGAGTTAGACTCGCCATGAAAAGGCAACAGTGTAGCCCCTGCTCCCTCAAGCGGGCTTCTGAGACCACAGGGGCCACAGGTGGTGTCCTAGCCTCTCTAAAATATTCTCTCTATAAAGTCCATCCTAATCTGGCATGGCGGTTCATACCTGCAATCCCAGCAGCTGGGAGGTTGAGACAGGAGGATTGCCTCAAGTTTAAGACCAGCTTGAACCACGTAGTGATTTCCAGGCTAATTCGAGTTGCAGAGTAAGACCCCAAACCAAAGGAGCTGAGGAGATCTCTGTCAGTCAGAAAAAAAAAAAAACGCTAGTTATGGAAATGCAAGGGCCTGCTACTGGTCCCCAGAATACACATAAAAATCCAGATGTGGTTGAAACATTCTTAAACCTGCTTCTGAGAGTCAGACACAGACTGAATTGGTGAGCCCTACTTCTCTGTGAAAGACCCTGCCTCATAAAAAAGGAGGATAATCACCTTGGGGGAACAACACCAGAAGCTTGCCGCCACAAGCTTGTGCACCCACACATCCACGAATAGATACATGAACCCATGCACACGTGTACACACACAAATAAGGCACATGGCAGGTGAACAACAACCTCTAACGTCCACACATAAGCACCTAGGCGCGTGCACACACTCATGAATACACACACACACACACACACGAACACACTCTCATGAGAGCCACCACTGGCCCTCACTAATCTAGAGCAGGAAGCAACAGTTTCTCTGTCAAGAATCAAATAACTGACATCTTCAGCTCTGCGAGCCATTCACTCTCTAGCAAAACTCCTCTGCTCTCCTGATACAGAGGGAACATGGCCATCAACAGTACATACACAAACATATAGAACTGAATTCCAATAAAGCTTTATTTATAACAGCAGACACAGAAGTGGATCTGGGCCATGGCCAATGTTTGGAGCCTCAGTCAGTTTTCAGAACATCAAGTACGGACAGGTTGAAAAGTCTGCCTCTGCTAACCCCGCCCCCGCCTCCATCCATGACTCTGCCCCACCCCCACCCCCACTTGCTTTCTGACACAGCTTTGGCACCCAAGGACATGCTCACGTGCTTAAAAGACACATCCCTGCCTCCTGATTTCTTGTTTGCAGAGTGTTCAGGGACCTCTCTTACCAGCAGTGTCTCACAAGCAGAGCCTGGAGACTCTGAAAAGCTTCCTAATACGCAATCAAAATGTCGCCCCCGACAAGCTGCTTTGCACCCTGCACTAGCCGTCTGCGGCAAAAGTTCACGTTTGCCTTTCATTCCCGACCCCACGCTATGCTGGCTTGAGGCCTCTTGCTTGGACCATATTTAAATTGTCAAGAGATGTCAGCAAGTTGTGAAGGACAGCCTCACTCTGGCAGCTCTTTCAGAGGGCGATGATCAATGGGCCTCTTTTGTTAGCCTCGCAGGATCACGGCTGACTCGGGAAGCCAGGGTCCCAATGGTTTATGAGAAGGCTGAAATGGACAAGCAGTTTCACCCTCATTGCTCCAAAGCCACAGACCTACGCTCACCCCATTAATTATTCCTGCCCCAAGGACAAGGTTTGCTGCAGTCGGTCTGCAGAGGAGCAGGGCAGCCGGAGAGCCCCGTGGAGCGCCTGTGCAAGGCGCCAGGAAATGCAGCCTCCTGACTTTCCCGGAAAGCGTGATTGCCTGAGCCCACAGGGACTCCTTCTGTAAACAGGTACTGGCCATACACAGCCACTGGGAACCAAAGGGATTTGGAACCTTGGCGTAATAGATTGCTCTAGTGCCGAAGAGATGCCGTCTGTGAGACACACACCCATGTGGAATAGCTTTTTTGCCTCAAATTATTTTATCTTGACACGCTCTTGTCTTAAAAATCACATCCCTCACATAGGGTCTAGAACCAGAAGCTAGGTCCTAATTTACATGAAAAGAAGTAGACACACCCAGAGTTATTCTTTCAAGAAAGCAGACTAGCTGAGCTGTGGTGCATGACTTTAATCCCAGCACTAGGCAGGCGGATCTCTGTGAGTTCAAGGCCAGCCTGGTCTACAAGAACTAGTTCCAGGGCAGGCTCCAAACCTACAGAGAAACCTTGTCTCAAAAAAAAAAAAAAAAGAGAGAGAGAGAGAGAGAGAGAGAGAGAGAGAGAGAGGAGAGAGAGGAGGAAGAAGAAGAGGAAAGGAGGGAGAGAGGGAGGGAGGGAGGGAAAGCAGACTCAAAACCCCATTCTCACTGGATGTTCCCTTGTCTAGATTTGCCCTTGCTGTTCACCTAGTTCGGCGCCCCTCCTGAGAAGCCTCCCCTCTCCAGAAACTGGAACCATTCTTTCTCGTCCCTGGCCTTCCTTGGGACTCTCTTCGCATCCCAGCACACTGCACGCAGGCCTTTGTGTTCTACACACAGCCTCCATCCTCTCCACCTCTTCTCCCCTCTGAGAACCAGCTCAGGCCATGGTCGTATTAACAGCCCTCGGATCAACCTGACCAGTTTAACAAGTGAATTACAAACTCAAGAAGAGCTTCATGAGTGAGCAAACGCGCCCTGCTTCTATGTCTGGGCTCGGGATAGCATCACAAACACAGATGTTTGACACTGTAGTGATGGTGTCATTGCGCTCTTCACGTGGGACTTTCCTTCTCATTAAGACGAGGAAAATCCCACCAGGAATGCTGATGTACATCTTTAATCCCAGCGGGAGGCAGAGGCCAGCCTGAAATGGGTGTTCCTGATAAATGGTCTACATGGTGAGTTCCAGGACAACCAGGGCTGTGTAGAGAGAGCCTGTCTCAAAAAAATTAAAAATTATAAAAAGACTAGGAAAATCCCAAGGTCCTTTGTTCTTTAATAAGAAAAGAAAATTCAAGCCGCATTTAAGACTGGGCTTTTCTGGCAGCTAGTGGAGGCTAGTGGAGAGAAAGGTTGGATGAGCTAACTTGTTACAGACAGAAAAACAGAATGCCATTTGGGAACTGACCTTGCACCATCATCTTGCCTGTATGCAGTCAATTCCTATATTTATGTCTAAAGTCAGAGAGACACAAGGGGTGCCAAGCAGGGCGCCCTTAGTCCTCTTCTTGGCAGTTCCTAGGCCCTTTATACACAGGCCACTGTCTCATCTCCCTAGAATATTCCATAGAATATTAAGCTGGCATGAAATCTCTTAGTGAGGGCAGATAATGACGGGCGGGTCAAGTTCCTGGTGACATTTTCACTGAGGAAGCTTGCTTCCGGTTAGGAATGTGTTCCCCTGACGTCAGTAAGTGGCACCACTCCATGGGGCCCCTGAGAAATGGAAAAAAGATATCCAGCCAAGAGGATGTTTCCTATTAAAACTTGGCTTTGTGGACAGGTAATTATGTCCTAAGGTAATTTTTAAAAATAAGGACAACGAATTCCACAGATAAAATTATACCATTTAACTTTATAGCCGCATACTTCCTTAAGCAGTTAAATTTTGGATAAAGGACCTGATTGTCTATTTTCGATATGTGTGATTTCGTATTCTAGGCTTCATTTTGATAATCAGGAGAGATTATCACGAGGGCAGTTTTGGTCTCCCTCCAGAGCCTCAGGTTTGGTGAAGGCAGGAGGAGCCATCCTCCCAGGCAGAGTTTGTGGTAAACAGATCCCAGAGGCCGCTGGACTACAGGACAGTCCCCTAGGGTTTTGCTAGGTGCATGGGCCTTGCATGGCCTGCATGGGTGGTGTCACTGTTGCACTCCGACTCAGGCTGCAGGCCTGTCACAGGGAGGTGGCACATTTCCCGTGTCACAGGAAGTGTTGCAGTTTACAGTTGAGGGCTTAGTCTTATAAGGAGGATGCAAAACCATTTTCAAAAGATTATCATAACAGTTAAAATACCCCCCAATGTGAGAAAATGAGGTTTTACTTGTATATAAAATATATGACTACATCTTATGGAATTTATTCAGGAAAAAAAAGAGTAATGGGACAATATTGTTTAGCTAAGAGAAGGAGGGTTGCTGTTGTCTCCAGAAGCAGGAAGATGGTCAAGGCTTTATGTCACAGCAACCCTCCTGGATTGTTCCACCTCAATCCACATCTTCATCATCCACCTCAGACCAAGGGAACCAGTCTTTGGAAAAGCTGTATTCTCCAGGCAGCGCTTGTCACCCCGTTGGGTTCAGTCTGACTCCTACATCCGTTTCAATTCACAAAGGAGGCTCAGCAAGAAAAGTTCTTGCATTATAAATCTGTTGACTTGAGATCCATGCCCGGGAGCAAGGAGAAAATGGAGTTCTGGAAAATTTCGTCTTCTGATGCCTACACACACACAAAGAGAGAGGGAGGGAGGGAGGGAGGGAGGGAGGGAGGGAGGGAGGGAGGGAGGGAGGGAGGAAGGAAGAAAGAAAAGGTTTTAAATTCTCATAGGCATACTATAATATTAATAATTATATCAATCCTTGCTAGTATTGACCAAGTGCTTACTTGGGACTGAGATGAATATTGTAGTTTATGTACATTCTTCCACAAAACCCTTACACTAACCAAACAGGGCCAAGCATGGCCTGTCTTATCAATAACTAAAAACGCTTGTGGATGTTAAGTAACTTAGCCCCTAATGTGATACTTATTTATGGTCAGAGATTTTCAGATCTTGTTGGGGCTACCAAAAGTCCACCCTGCAGGCACTTTGGCCTTTGCAAATAAAACAAAGTGCACAAACATCTTCAAGACATCGTAAACCCAGTCATCCTAAGATGTCAAGCATCTACAGCCATATTCTGATATGACTATATGCACACATGTGTTTATGCACAAAGGCTGTAGGAATTGCCAGATCTCTAACAAACACCCCTTTTTGTTTTAGGTGCAGCTCTCCACAGCTGTGAACACTGATGAACTGGTTTGTCTCTGTCTGACTCCAGTACCTGATAACTAACTTCCTGGGTACAAGCCATGAGCTTCCACAATGGTCCTGGGGAGGAGTCGTCCAAAGAGCTAGTGCCCAGCAGACAGGTTCAGAGTTTCCCATCGGACATCAGTGATGAATAACATATTACCCCAGGCCTTGAAATCACTCTTAGACCCGTTACTGATGACCCTCCCTGTCCCTGGGCTGAGTTCCAGCTGGTGTTCAGTCCTAGGCCAGCAGTGACATCAGAGGTCTGGCACTGAGCTTTGCAGAAGGGCATAGGAGAGTGTCTAAGCTATGTGCCACTTAGGGAAGTTCCACATGGGAAGCAGTGACCAAGAGTACCAACCACCTTTCGGCAACCTGTATCCAGGGGAGGAAACACTGATCCATCCAACAGACCACTTGGAGAGGCTTCTCCGGCTGGCCCTGGGCTGTCTGAGCTGCCGGTGCACACCCACCAAGCTTCCAAGAGAAACAACATGAAGAAGCCGATGCTGTCTCCTGACCCTGGCTTCTAGCCCATGTGTTCAGCAGAGGGAGTGGAGGGGTAGTTTTAGAGAAAGGCATTGCTCATCAAAGGATTTCCCCTCTTGCTTCTCAATAGCAGCCTTTGAGATCTAGGTTGTAAACTAAGACCCTCCCCTGTATAAGAATGTGTATGGGGTGCAGTCCAGCTAACAGAGAGATGCGTTCTCTGTCTCAGGCTGATCCCCTGCCCAAACTAGAGGACCCGCCACTAGAGCAGGGGACAAAGTGAAAGAAAAGAGAACTTAATTTTAAAAATATGTAAGGTGATACACGTCTATAATATTAGCACTTGAGAGGCTGAGGCAGGAGGATGACAAGTTCTAAGCTAGCCTGAGTTGTGTCCTGTTTCTAGAAACCAAAAAGAAACTCCTTCAGATATCTCATCTTGGAGTTTCTGTGAGTCAAGATGAATGAAAAAAAGCTAACAATAAATAATCCACCATTTCACACAGCAAAATATGTATTACATATATATATATATACATACATACATACATATGTATGTGCAAAAAGCCAGGGTATTTGGTCAAGCACAGACCTGAAGTTACTTACTTCCCAAATGGATCTGTTGTTGATTTGCTTACTTGTTAACAAAACCAGACACATATGGTCGATCATCAGATGATGCTGGGTTTTAACAGGAATTCAGGAATAAACAAGTTAATGAACAGAATCTATGAGATGGGGTCTGGCGGGCTCAGCTGCACCTCCAAAGCCCGGCTGTTCTATGCTAGGCACGCTGCTTTCCTTATTGATGGAAAGCCATTTTCTGTTTTCTTTTCCAGGAAGAACGCTGCCAATCGCCAGAGGCAGACATGTTTATCAAGCTGAGTATCTTGAAGTCTGACATAAAATCTGTGGCCTTTGGTATAAGTGAAAAACACTCTGTCAACACCACAGAGAGAGCACGCCCGAGGCACTGGCCTCTGCCCAAGGAGTGCAGAGGAATGGACAAAAAATTGACTCGGGTCCAAAAATTACAAAATGAGGGAAAGTCAAAGTCGAGGCAAACAAACCTTTTCCATCGAGTCTGGTTAACATCTTGGGGAAGCGTCCTGCCCACAAGTCGGTCAGGGCTTAGGTGAAAAGACAAGTTTTTCTCCCTTTTGGAAAGTCGTGTTGCCCCTGCTCTTATGAATACATCAATTATGTTAAAACTGAGAGTGTCAGTGCAATGTGAGACGGTCCACTGTGTTGCAGACTGCCCTCTTCAGAAACAAAACATCCTTCAAATGCCCATCCTCCATTGCTCCAGCCAAACAGTTGGAGAGCTGAAAAAGTGCAAACTCTGGGGGCGGGCAGGAGGGGCTGGTTTGAGATGTACTTGTATTTATAGTGACTAGCAAAATGCCCTCCCCTTAAAGGCCTTCTGTAAGAGAAGCAATCAGCCCCCCAAAAACGGTTGTCAAAGATCCCCCAAAAGCCAACAACTGCCTGTTGGATGTTGAAAAGACAAGCTTGATTAGAAGGGGCTGAAATACTCTGTCCTCAGCTCTTCCTTCAAGTTCTGGCTTCTGGGGTCCCAGGGAAGACGTCTAAAATACCCAGACCCCACAGTGCACCGGGATCCAAACTAGAAAGCTGAAGACAGTCCACAGACCTTACCATGAAGCCTGTAACCGCAGGTCACCCTGGGCATCCTCCCATGGGCTCCGTTGCTTTACCGAACCCTCAGCCTTGGCCTTGTCATTTTCACTCATCACGTGTTTTCTGCAGAGTCCCCGCCCCTGCCTCTCCCTGTAGTGTCTGTCCCCAAGCCCCTCTACCCTGGGTTGCTTACATTGGCCAACCAGCCTGAAATGGGAGCGTCAGGATCCTTCCTGCTCTGCACATAGCCAACATTCCATAAGATTTATGTCACAAAAGCCTGTGAAAATGACAGATGGTGGGAAAGAGGGGCCAAGGAGAGAAGTAAAAATAACCGAGCTCTGGCTTAACCAAGGGTGGCCCGGTCCCCCAACCTAGAGGGTGACGGGATAGTTTCAGGGCCATGGACTTTTCAAGAGAAAAATAAATAAATAAAACACGGCAGGTGCTTCCAATATTCTCATTTTCAATTCAGAATCCCTTTAGAAAAGTTGACTTTTTATTCATGGTTCACACTCCCCAAGTGCCCAAGTGGTAAACATACATTTGGTCTGATGGGGTTGGGGGGTTTTGTGAGGGAAGGCGGGGTGAGCCTTTTTTCAGTCTTCTCTGAAGATTGAGCCTGGATACAGAAAGGGGTCCAGGTGACCACAGCCATGGCTCATATGGGCCAGGCTGGAGGGCGACTCACCACAGCTCCTTCCTACCCACCAAAAATCACCAACCTCAGGAACCTCTGGTTCACTCACAGGATAGTGTGCCACGCAGACACTGAAAACTAGTCTCACGAAGAAGTGCAGGGACACCGGATTATTATTCAATGAGCAGGGGCAAGTTAGACACAAAGGTGTCCAGTCCAGTGAAGCCAACATTTTGGGAATTCTCTGTAGTTGTGGGATTAGAGATGGGTTTTGCCATTTTCTTTGCTCTGTGATCTCTCTCTGTCTGTCTCTGTCTCTCTCTCTGTCTCTCTCTCTGTCTCTGTCTCTGTGTGTGTGTGTGTGTGTGTGTGTGTGTGAGAGAGAGAGAGAGAGAGAGAGAGAGAGAGAGAGAGAGAGAGAGAGAGAGTGTCACTATCATAGACAGTTAGAGGACACCCTCTGATGCTGCCCCGCAGTAACCAGCCTGCCTCGCCTCTCCTGAGAGGGTGGAGCAGAAATACTCAATGTAGATGCTCTTGTTATTTCATCTAGATTTCAGGGCGAATCTAAGGATCTAAAATCAGGTCATCGAGCCCTCTGCAGGGGCCCAGTTTTCTATAATCTGGTTTGTCTTTTAACAACATAAATAAACACTTTAAAACAGAAAAAAAAATCTCTCCAAGCCAACATTACTCACATGGTTCAAACACCAGGCTCCCCTCCACCCAAGGCATAAGGCTAAGAACTCCTTTCCGGTTAAAATGGCCAGGAGCTTGTACAGTGCTTGCCTGTAACCCTAGCACTGGGAAGGCTGGGGGATAAAAGTTCTAGGCCAGTCTGAGCTGTAGAGTGAAATCAAAGAGGAAAAAGTCACAGGGCCACAAATACATACAGTGTGCAGTGTTTTCTCCCCGTCTTTCCCCTGGCCCTTGAGTTCGGTTGAGCCCAGTGTGAATGTGTGGGAAGTCTGTTTTGACTTTTTTGTGCCCCTCGCCTACCCACACCTGACACTGTCCAGAACTCGGTCATCCGGGCCTTACAGCACGCTCTGCTGGGACTACCAAGCACTGAAATGTGGTTGTGAGATGTCCTTCGATTGTAAAATACACATCAGATGTTGGTGGTTGAAAAAGAAAAAACGATTGTAAAAGTCTCATTGATAAATCTGTGTCAGTTATGAATAAAAATCGTATCAATAGATATTGCATTTAATAAAAATCATCCAAGTGCTGTCAACTGTTTCTTTTTGCTTTATTAAATGTGGACTCTAGGAAATAGGATGTTACCTACATAACAGATACTATATTCGTTTCAGAACAAAATTCTCTGGGATGGGAAATATGCAGGCCTAGAATTCAAGTATCCATTTTCCATCTTTTAGATAAAAAATAGGATCCACATATACAAATGCTTGACCAAAACCTGTCTGTGGTCTCTAATAAAATGGACCGGTTGCCCCAGTTTCAAACCATGGCACTCTGGCAGTGGGCAGGTAATTTCCACTCTCTCTAAGAACGGATGAATCCAGGGTCTTTCAAAGATGACAGGCCTCACCCACAGCACCTAAATGTCACCACGTCCATCCCCAGTCAGCCAGACTGGAGTCCTCAGACTCAAGGTCACCCCGCCCGTCTCCAGCCTGGACTGGAGTCCTCAGACTTGAATGCTGCCGCCTCTGTCCTATATTCACTCTCAAGTCTTTGTTCAAAAAAAAGTCTTCATTCAAAAGATGCGGTCCCCGCCGGGACTTCCTCCGTGTAGCGCCAGACCACTCCTCAGAGTGCCCCAGGTGGGAGGTACTGAACGCTATTGCTCTTTGAAAAGGCAAGAAGATATTAAGGAGGGGCCATCTGGACGAAACACGTCAGATGTTTCTGGGCAGATGCTCCAGAAAGCCACTCAGACCCACGTGATGTTTTTTAGAGATGAGGCTTGCCCAGGAGACGTTGAAGGGTGAGTTTGGCTCTGACTGGAGCCTACCCCAGCTTCAGTGACCAGGCCACCCAACAGCCAGCCTGTGCACAAAGTTCCCTTTCCTCCTGAGCAGAGCTGAGCTCTTTCTCTGCGACAGCAACCAGAATAAATAAAATCTTTATAATCGACATGTGGGCGGGGCTTGTCTAGGCACAGGGAGGGTGAGGTGATTTTTTTTTTTAAAAAGATCCGGGGACTCGCCAGTTCTGCAGACACTCTGGCAAGGCTCACGGGGCCAAGCAGAGATTTTAATTCCCAATAATTCCCTCAAAGTCAAGTCACACCGGCCTACTTTAGTAGTTTGCAGATTTCAGCAGTCTTCCACATGGTTCCCTCTGATCCATTTCATCTGAGTTAACCAAAATATAATTTGTAAAGTATATACATTAGATATCATATGTATTAGTTATAAAAAATAAAGTTATAAAAAATTCCTAGTGTTTCTTCAGGTATGGAAATCCCAAGTCCTGACTGTCTATCATCCCATTGAGCTGGTTTCATTCTTCTCTCTGAATTATTTTAACATGGCTTACAGATTAAAATCCCGAAGGAAATGAAAGCGTATCACGTTTTTTAAAAGCAAAGATTTTGCTTCTTGGAGTCTGTCTAGTTCTAATAAAATTTAGAAATCAAAACCTGTCCTTACTACTTTAAAATGCACTCCCTCCCCAGCACCACTGTACTACAAGGCGCCATACCAGCTGCCTGTGTGCGAGCATTTGATTGACAAGGCATGGGGGACGAGGGGAGCTGGCAGTACAAAAATGAGGAATCAAAATCTTTTGGGGGCTTTTTTTTTAGGCAGGATCTCACTCTTTAGTTCACACTGATCTCAAACTCCAGACCCTCTGTCTGCTTCAGCCTCCCAAGAGTTAATATCACAGGCTTGAGCCACCATGCCTGACTGGAAAGAGTCAAATTTGAAAGAGACTTGGGTTCATTTTCTAATGTCACTCAAATAATTAGAGTCATTACACACCTCTCTACCCATGGAAAAATAAATAAATAAAAAAAATAAAACCCCCAAGCTCTCCTGTAATTTCTTCTCTGTGTGCACTGTTAAAACACACACACACACACACACACACACACATGCACGCACAAACCCATCCAGGGAAAGCGGGCTTAGGAGCTCAGTGATTGCCTGCCAAGGTTTACCCCAGAGTAAATATTTACTGCACAGTTACAAAGTTTCCCTCAAGGAGGCCCAAAATGGAAGCGTTTACACACGTGGCAAATACTTTATGCTTGCCTGGGCCACAAGAAAGAGATAGTTTAATAACAACATTTATGGATTGTGAAAGCAAACACAGCCCAAGAGCCTTTGCACGTGTGGGAAAAGCTATTTCAACCTTACATGTTTTCTCCTGAAGATCTTTAGGTTGGGGACAGTGAACAAGGCCCAGTGTCCTCTGGGGCCCAGCTAATCTACGCTGTAAACACACACACACACACCAAATAAAATCAAAATCTGGACAGTGCCTGGGGCGGGGCGGGAAGGGGGCTTCTCCGTTATTTCAATGCAAACACCCCCAACACGGGGGGGGGTGTCTTGCTTCCTCACCTCTCTCTGCTTCCCTCTTTCTCCTGCTTGCCTGTGCCTTCACCATTTCAGAAAGAACGCCATATTAGCAAAAAGTAGCAAGGGATACACGCGCGTGCTTTCCATAGCTTCAGCGCCTCGTTTTTGTTGTCTGACAGTTCCAGTCCAGAGCCCACTAAATTGTGCGGCCTTGGAGCTAGAAGTTGCATAATCTAAGAGTCGAAGTTTGCTGCTTAAGATTAGCCCCTTTTACACACTGCGTTCGTTCTGCCATTTGGATAACTGCTGCTCTTCGTTATGCTTTTGTGCCTCCTTCCCCCACGCACCTCAGGCTATATCCATCAGTCTGAACTCTGAGAATCAAATGGAAATGGTAAAAGAAATCACTAGGCCATTTACAAAACATAGAAGCTAGCAAAAGGGATCTGGGCCCAACCCGACATCGTTTTGGGAGGGAAAGACGTGTTGCGCTTAGTTGCTCTATCCTTGGTCTGCACCGCCCCCTGGTGGCCTCTTCGGAAGGAATCGGGCAGGTCAGGGCTCGGGTCCCCTAAGGTTCGGTTCGGGTGTCGGGGGTTGGAGTTGCATCTGCTGTGCTCTGGTGCCGATTGCGGTGCGGGGATGGAGGGGGAGCAGTCAGGGGAGGAATATGTAGGTGGAAGGAAGGAAACGGAATTTTGTTAATTATACAGGGCAAAAGGCTCAGGCTTCTCCACCCCAAACAAAAGAACGCTGGAATTAGGTAAAAATAAATCAAAAAGCAAAAGCAGAACTCTCGATTTACAGTCAAGAAACTCAGATCCAAAACCGAGGTGTGACTTGCCAGAGAAATCAACTTGCTAGTGACTAATCTCTCACACCCCTTCTGGGGTGACAGTGTTGGGGGACCCACAAAGTAGGGAAGAATTTGGGTGTTGGCCAACTAGGGGAGTAGTTCTGAGATAAGTTCCCAATCCCAATCACCGCGTCCAGGGGTGGAAACGGCAGAGGGCGGGGGTTGTTTCAGACCGCCTTGGCCCACATGGGAACCCGACAGGGTCCCGGGGACCCCGAGGCACGCCGCCCGGCTTCCCAGGCCTGCGACGGGCGGACACAAAGCAGGCCCCACGGGCGGCGTTCAGGCCGGGGCGGTCGAGCCTGATTGATGGACCCCGAGGGCGGCGGCCCAGCTGCAGCCGCAGGCCTGGAGTGAGCGCCGGTCCTCATCCCGGCGGGCTTGGAGAGGAAAAGCTGATTTACCGCACCCAGCAGCAGCAAAGTCCCTGCAGCCATGAAACCCACCCTGCCCGGGCACAGTCGCCTTCCACCTAGCCTGGCTTTGCAGGACCGCCGCGTACCCTGCCCACAACACTGCTCCCCAAGCCCCACCACCCTGCACAGCTGGCCAGGGTGCCCAGGTCGTGCCTTTGGGGCCACGATCTCCGGGAAGATGCCTAAGCGTTAGACTCCGACTCCGAAGTTAGGCAAAGAGCAGCCGGGCCCCTAGTCCTCCTCCGGCCCGCAGCTCCATCTGTTTAAAAAGACTCTTTTTGCTTAAAGCACTGAGAAACGCAAGGCTCCCCTTTCTTACAATCGAAACGAAACACTCGCAGCCCCAAATTCTTAACCTTAGTTTCCGAATGTGTTTTGCTTCAGAAGGTAAAAGGCCAACAAACTCTTGGGGAGTGGAAAAATAAGTTTTGAACTAACGAATTCGAAAAAGTAATTCTAAACTCAAAGGTAATGAATGTTGGGCCCTCGTGTAAGTTTCCCGGCCGGTTATGAAGTTGACCAGTAGGCTGAGCTGAGATAATGCAGATTCTTTCTCTACGGGCACTGGGGGTCCAAAGATAGGGTGAAAAATAAGCTCACAGTT
The DNA here is from genome assembly GCF_014885135.2 of Alexandromys fortis. Lineage (NCBI taxonomy): Eukaryota > Metazoa > Chordata > Mammalia > Rodentia > Cricetidae > Alexandromys > Alexandromys fortis. The sequence goes on from NW_026067970.1 coordinate 1,861,371, forward strand.
AGGGTGTCAGGAGAGGGGAGACGAGGGTTCACTTCGGACTAGTCAATTGGCTTCTAAATAAAATCCAAACAGACGGGGAACCCAAAGTAACAAACCTATTGAATCGCGTTTTTGTAGGATGAGGCCCTCGTGACTCTGAAAAAAAATTTTTAAGTAATAAATACGCCTTTTTAGGAGCTATTTTTGAAGGCTGGGTGCGATTTTAAATTTTACAATTATAAAGCACGGTAACCAAAAGCAGTGCACAAGTTTTGTATGATCGAGTAAAGAAATCGGGTAGCCAACCCGTAAGATGTACGTGAACCCCCCCCCCCCCGCAAAGCTCGCCTGTCAATTTGATTTTCTTTTCTCTCCTCCGCTCTACCCTCTGTAAACACCATTAACTCTTAGTCTGTCAGGCCTTGGTGGCCCGAACCCCCTCTTAGACCTGATAATCTAAACCGAAAAGCAGATACACGGGGGTGCAGAGATAAAGCCTTGCGGGGAATCTCACCCCGTGTCTACCGCTGGAGTTGGTTAAAACAAAAGCGCTGCCCCAGTAAGGCGACTAAAGCTTAGAAGGTTCTTCCTGTGCCGGGGACCGAAAGGAATCCCTAAAAGAGCCGAGCTGTGTTAACTGCCACTGGCTCCGAAAGCAGCGCCGCAGCCTGGGCCCCGGAGCTGCAGCCAGGGCCCCAGGGCTGCAGCCAGACTTGACTCCGGAAAATACTGATCGTTGGAAAAGTAAGCTTCCCTCTCGCACTTCAATTTCATTTTAATTCCTAAAAAGCCCCGAAAACGACACTCTCCGAAGCGCTGCCGCCTCGTTCCCTTCGCTTTAAGAAAAAGTTTTTGCAAACACTTTCTTCGGAAGCGTATTTTACGCTCAAACTTTGATAGACAAATATCTCAAGAGGAAGTTTCACATTATAGCAACGACCAATAAACTGAGTTTCGTAACGTGTAGCTTCCTAATGGTACAAGTGTGTCCCACTTCACTCGGTTATGAAATATAGAAATGTTTGGTTATCAATTTTTCTAAATTACTAGCTGGATGGGGGAGCGCTGAGGTGAAGAGGAAAGACGAGCCTTGTGCCATCTGGTGGCAACATGTGGAACTTCACGACAGATGCCACATTCAATGACCAGCTGAACCTACAGGGAATTTTTCACCGAAAAATTCTGCAAAACTCGTCCTCCTGAGACGAAGAAAGGCTATCTTCTTTACAAAGGACTAAATCTGAAGGCAAAAATGTTGGCAAAACATAAATAAATGAAGGATTCTGAAAGTCTGTAGAAAGAGGTTTTTTTTTTTTTAACGAACCAGCATAGCCCTTTGGGAATTAATGATCATTTATTCATGTTGCAGTGACAAGGAAGTTTAAGGAAGGCTAAGGCGAGTTATAAAATTTAACTTTTCGAGAAACGTTCGGGAGTAGTCTCTGCAATACCGGCTGCTGAACACGTGGGGGCGTACTCAAGTCTCCCTGCTCTCTGGTAATATGACTCCTTCATTTATTTGCATGAATCATTGTGATTGGATAGTGGGCTCTTAAAACGTCAATTGCACGTCAAATCGGAGTCAGCCAATCAGCAGCCTGCTATAGCGTGATTGGTTTCCACCAGAGTTGTCAATCATCCGAAATTTGCATACTAGGCCCTGGAAGGCTGGAGCTTGTCAGTTCACTGTGGCAGCTTAGAAGAGAAGGAATCGGACGGAGAAGAATGAAAATTCGATTTTGCTCTAGCAAAGTGAAAGAAAAGTATTATTGCTTTACTCATTGTTTCAAAAATTAATTCGACTACATATTTACCTAATAAAATAAAGACGTTCAATTTAACAAAAATAAGCAAATCAAAGTATCTAAGTCTTGGCTACCAATTTTAGATTTGCTGCTTAAAATGTCAATAAGTAGTCAAAAGAATAATAAAACGCCTAAAATTAAGCTAACAAGTTCGTGTCATAAGTGACCATTGTCAAACTTAAAAGTGAACATGGCATTTACAAATAAATTAATTTTACTTAATAAAACACTACTTTCAATACATAGGCAAGCTAAAACCGTGGCTTTGTAAAAAAAAAAACAGAAAAAATCTAAAATAGCATTTTTTTTACTTTATCAATAATGACACGCTTCGATCATCTTTCCCTCTTTATTTGCCGTTCATTCACAACCGGAAAATTTGTGTTTGCACATTTCTCCTCTCTCACACACAATTTTTTTTAATGGAAAAAGAAATTTGCAGGGCCTGTGAAAAAGTCATGGCCAGTTTTTAAATTCAGAAATTCGTAAAACCGAAGCCTTGATTTTTCAAATAGACCTTCGGGGCTGTTTTAATTTAAAATACGTGCAGAGCCACGAGATGCTTCTCATTGCCCTAAAATATGTTCGAAAAGGAATCGCGGCCTAAGCAGGGAGACATTCTGGGGCCTCTCGCCGCAAGACGCTGGAATTTGGTTGCACGCGGGCAGCAAGCCCAGAGCTGCTACTGCAGCCGCCAGGCCTCGCCTCTCAAGAATTTTGTAGCAGGCGTTAACTCCACACCAACCGGGTTTGCTCCTCCCGTGCGAACCCGGGCGTGGACCGGTTTCCAAACTTTCCGTTTAAGAGCCAAGGGGTTTGCCCCTCCGCGTTTTCTTTTTCTGCCGCTATTCTTGGGCGGTTGCATTTTTCTAGTTTTATTCTTTCTATTTTTCTTCCTTTACTTATCTTTCCTTCCTTATTTTCTTTTCCTTCCACCCAAGTATTATTACAGTGTGTCTTTCTCCCCGGCCTCCACCTTTGCCAGAGGCTTAGAGAGCTGTGTGGCAGCTGAGGCTGCGGGAAGCCACCCAGGGCCGGAGTGCTGCTGGGGAGAAGGGGGTGCTTAGGAAGACGCTCCCTAGGACACTGCGGGCTTGTCTGTGTGTTTTACGGGGAGTGCAGGAATGACGCGGAGCTAAAAGTAAACTTCCTGGCGATTTCAAGTAGATTCCTACGGGAAAATAGGCCTCCTCGTTCTCTCCACTCCCTCCCACAGGGAGCCTGGTGGAGATCCTCCCCGGGCCCTCCGAGAGGGAGGAGTGGAGGGTGAGTGCCGACGGGTGGCCCGCAACCCACTCTGCAGGAAGCGCCTGCAGCGAGATCTGCACCCCACTAGCCTGCTGAAGTCGCCAGCACTCACCATCTCACCTACACTTTCTCACCCTCTCACCCTCTCCCTTCTCTCTCCCTATACCCCTCCTTTTTTTCTCTCCCCTCTCCCTTTCTTTTTGTTTTCTCTCTCATCCTTTCTCTCTCTCTCTCTCTCTCTCTCTCTCTCCCTCCCTCCCTCTCTCATCCTCTCATTCTCTCATCTTCTCCCTCCCTCTCTCATCCTCTCCGTCTATCTTTTCTTTCAGTGTCTCTGTCTCTCTGGGTCTCCATCTCTGCTGCTGTCTCTCACACTCTCCTCCACGCACGCGCACACATTTCCCCTTGCTGTCAATCACACCCGTACACCCTAGGACGCCTGCGCGCTGGAGAAATCCAGCCCCCATCAACCCCACGCCCTTTCAATGCGTCACCCCGCCATATGGACCAATAAGAGCGCGGATCTGGGGGCGGACTTCAAGAAAGTGGCCAATGAGATCGAGGATGGAAGCTAGGGCTCAAGGGGAGTAAATCCTTCCTGGTCCGCATTCAGTCGCACCGGCGATGATTTATGCGCCCCTTTTATTATTTGTAACACTTTGGGAAGTTATTAAGAGGAAGATCTACTGCTTCCTCTTTTGGGGGGTGGAACTGGATACTGATATTTGTTACTGGCCGGGGTTTTAGGGGCAAGTGGTGCGGGATGGAAGGCTGTCGGTTGCTGGTTTGTTTGTGTGGGTACTGTTTTTCATTACACGACAGATTACCCTTTTCATTACAAGCTGTAGACAGGGCCAACTTCGAAGGCCCTCTTGGCTGAATGATCTTGGATCACTCAGGGAGCTGAAACCCGATGCCTTCTGACTTTCCTGTCTATACTCCCGGCACTGGAAGGAGCCTTTGAGGGAAGATGTTGCAACCTATAGTTGCAAAAGAAGTAGACAGATGCCCCTTACTCGGTTCCCCTTCCGAGCACCGAGCAAACCTACTGGATGCTCATTAAGAGTTAGTTGACTCTGGCGGATGCAATAAAATGCGGATGGTTTCAGGAACCCAAACAAACCTGGTTTCTGTTTTTCTCTCGGACGGACCACACCCCCCAAGGAAATTGCCTTTCAACGGGCGCCTTCGGGAAAGAACTGAGGGAGACTGATTCTCCTTGGAGGAGGAGACCTGGACTTTGGGGAAGGGGGGCGGGGTAAAGGGCTGCGGGGAAAGAGTACCAGGCAAGGCACCAGCCATGGAAGACCCACTAGCTGGGAGGACCAGCCAGGAATTCGCAGTAGCTAGAGGTGTGATAGGCTAAAAGAACTAGGCACTCACCCACGGAGACAAACATTGACCACCTCAACCTAGCCTGCTTCCAGGGAAGGCCAGCCTCCAAGGGAGAAGTAGGCAAAGGGTTTTGGGTGGAAAGAAAGTGCCAAAGGAGTTACAGATGGGCTACCTCTGATCTCCCAAACAGAAAGTGAATGTCCAAACACTAAATATTATTCCCCGCCGACATGGAAGAGTGCGCGAGGCGGGAGGAGGGGGACGGGAGGGGGGCTGCTGGTCTTTCCTTCTGTTTTTAAATCACTGACGACAGGAACTCTCTAGCCAAGGGCTTGTTAGGGTATAGAAGGATACCAGAGGAGGAGGGGAAGGTTGGAAGGAGCCAGGAACTGTTTGATCATGGGAGTGGACAAAAGAAAACAAAAACGGCAAACTTCAAAGCTTCGGGCCTAATCCTCTTCAGGTTAATTTCTGTTTCCTAAAACGTTGATAAGCATCATAAATCACCCGCCCCACCCCCACCCCGCTGATCTTGCCTGGAGGGTACTCTCCCCTGGGTCTACCCTCATGGGTTCCGTGACTCTCCAGAACTCAGGCCTGGGCCTCCAGGGTGGGGACGTTCCTGGGGTTGGACCGCAGGCGGGTGGATGCAGGGAAATCTACAGACAGAAAGGTGCTGGGAAGGATGCCGGCCGGCCTGCCTGACCCTAGAGGAAGTAGGTGCATTCTGCTTGACCCTGGGGATTGTCTGTCTGGTGGGCAGTTTGAAGAAAGTTACAGCGTGTTTAGAGATTTTCAAAACTCTGAGGAGCAGCGAAACTTAGAAAGGCCAGCCTGAGATTTGTCAAATGACTTCCGGTAACAGAGACCGGTTTAAAACCAGGCGGACAGGCATCCTCTGATGGCAAGTTCTAGACCTGGACCACTGTACAACTCTGGGCTGGCCAGGCGCGCGGAGGAGGGCAGAAGCGATGAAACCAGGAAAGGGTCCGCCCCCGGTCCCCAGGGGGCTCACTTTAAGGGCCTGTCTGAGCTGTGTGGCAGTAAATGTCAAGTCAAAGCCTTTCCAAGGCCCATTCTGCGCAGTCGCTCCCCCTCGCCCCCGCCACCATCCCTTCCCCATCAAGGGCGGGCGCGCGCTCGCGCATGTGAACCAAATGCCTTGAAATTGACAGATGCCGTGGGTACTGTCCCTGAAATTCCCAGGCTGGCCGTCCTTGGTTGAGGTGGAAACCAGAGCCTAGATTGTCTGGGGAAAGCTAGACATCCTAAGCAGTGATTAAACAAAATATGACTAAATAAAATGTTAACTAAAACAAAACATGTCAAAAGTCCTAGACTGCAATAGGTGGTTCATGCCTACAATCAGCAAGCACTCTGGAGGCAGAAACTCAAGTACCTCGGACAAGTTCGGAGCCAGTGTGGCCTACATAAAATTCCAGGCCAGTATCAGGTGAGACCACATCTCAAAAATAAATAAATAAATAAATAAATAAATAAATAAATAAATAAAAGAATGGATGGATAGAGGAAGGAAAGAAAGAAAAAGAGCTGAGAACCTAAGTTGTCGTGGTTGGGGATGCATAAAGAGCTGTCGCTTATGGGAGGCTTGGGGTTCTTAGAGTCTTTCAAGAGAGGACACATCTAAGTTCTTCCCTCTATGAATGACTGCTCCTAAGCACACTCCAGGTCTGCAATCTGAAGATTCTACAGACACTTGTGGCAAGCTCCAGAGAACCTCTCTGGCTAACAAAGACAGCAATGGGCCCACAGGCCTAAAATAAATATCTAAAGAATCAAGAAGAATAAGAAAACTGAAATGGAGGGGGGGAATCCATTACTGAACCTTAATGAGGCCTCTCCTTCGCCCTGGAAAATTGGGGGGAGCGCAAATGTTCCTGTATATTATTAGATGCTAAGATGTGCATCCAAAAAGAAGGAGGAGAGAGAGAGAGAGAGAGCCAGAGAGAGAGAGAGAGAGAGAGAGAGAGAGAGAGAGAGAGAGAGAAAACAAGATGAAAGTGCTTGTTCCTCAGGTGGTGAATAATTATAATTATTTAGAGCCGTACCTGCAAACGCTCTTTTGTCCCCAGAAGAGAAAGTGCTGTGTTTGTCTAGGACACTACAGGTTCTGGCACAAAAGGACTATGTTTCCACCTTGGAAAACAAAGTAATTCTAAAGTTGAGCAGTGGTGGATGAAATGTTAACAGTTTTCAGTACTGTAAGAGCAACCAGTAATAGAGTTAAATTCCGGAACATGGGGCCTTGGTTTCTCCCCTTCCTTTCCCCCAGAAGTGAAAAGTAATCGCTTTTCCAAAATAAAATATTGCTGCTCTACCGACAGAGAACAGGGAACAGGAGACTTTGTAGAGAAGAAGTACTACTATTAGGCAATTGAAACATAAAGATCAGAGGCATAAAAACAATGAAAGGCAAGGACAAATTTGAAAAGATTATCAGCTACATCTGTCCCAGATGTCAGCTCTCCCTGCATGCGTTTAGTTTTGATTTCTGAGATGAACCACCAGCGCTGGGCTGCAAACTTCAGCGACGCAGTGGTAGGGTGCAATGCTGTCTCGGCTCCAGGCTCAGATGCGAAGGCTGCTGGGAAGCTCCAAAAGCCTAGACCCAGAAACTCTGAGTTAGTGAAGAGGTGCGGAGGAACCCCATTTCCTTAATCAATCCCAGCCCTGCTTGGCCAATTGCTAGCAAATATTCTCAGCAGCTTTGGTATTAAAGCGACTCGCTAACCATCCTGGCTTACTCTTTTGGGGGTCCTGGCCTGTCCAAACAGGCAATGTTTACATTCCGAAAGGTCTGGGTGAGTTACACACGTTGGCTGTTTCCTGCTGGGCCAGTGCTTGCACGGGCATCAGAAACTTTAAAGATCTGGTCCTCCCGTTTTGTGGAAACTCAGAAGCATTCGCCAGCTCTAGGATGCCTTTATTCCTTACTGTGGTACAGAGGATTAAAAAAAAAAAACGAATAGGAACCTTTACATCCGTTCCTTGCACAGATATTTATTATCTGTAGGAATATTTAAGGGGTTGTAGTGGGCCAGTCACCTTTGACAGGCGCCATCACCTCACACTCCAGGCTAATGGACCACACTGTGGTCACATTTAATTTATTAGGGTGAGAAGTTACTGCAGGGAGAGGGTCTTGAAGAGAAGGGCTTTGCTGAGAAGAGAGAGGCCCTGGCCCACCCTGTAGCTGCTTAGATTCTATTTTTTGCCTCGGAATAGCACAAGCACATACAACTCAAAATGTGAAAAACATTTCGTTACAGTTTGATTTTGAACTGAGGTCCATTGATGCTCAGGGGTCTGAAGACTGCCCTTAAGTGGTCAAGAACTAGCTAAAACGGAATGCTAAATCTTGGGCGCAAGTTGTTTGACTCATTAACTTTAATAATAACAATAGCAGTGCAATTGCGGCCAGGCATGGTGCATGCCTCTAATTCTAGTCCTGGGGAGGTTGAAACAGGAAGATCAAGAATTGGACATTAACTTTATACAACAAAACCCTGTCTCCAAATAATAATTAGGGAAATTCTTGGGGGGGGGATGTCTGTGCTCACCATCCTCAGAATTAAAAAAGAGGTTGCTAAGAAACCATAGTTGAAAAATACACCTTGCGCTCCAGTGTTTGCACTGAACCGGAATAGAGAAACCTGAGAAGCCGGTATAATTAGCAGGGAGCTAGGCAGGATTTTTCACTTCATTAAGGCAATAGATCAAAACAAGCAACACAGAAATCCTTAATAGCCATGCTACTGCGGTAAACTCAAGAGGGCTCAGAGAGCTTGCAGCCGACTACCTGGCGGTAATATTAATGAGTTCTTAAGACAGAATATTTCAATGGTTCCATTTCCTCCTAAACTTCAAGGCAACCTAAGCTCTCTTAATATTGTCATTACCACGACCGACAGAGGGAACCCGATCCGATTTGGTTCTAAAACAAAATGGGATATTAACCGTGTTTGTTTTCACTTTGATCCGTAGGAAGTGCGTCCCGCGCCCTGTGACCCATTAAACTAATAAGATTACACATGTCGACAGAGCGGAGGTTCTAATTGTTTCCATCTGTCCCAGATCTTTGCATTTTAAAAATTGATGAAAATAGAGCTTGACTTACGAAAAAGAAAATATATCAGAAGAGAGATCGTGACAAAGCTAGGCAACTTGGACTACACATGCAATCAATTACTGAGGAAAAAATAGGAGTATACGATGCTGTGGTCTAGGAAGAAGACCATAAATAAATAAAGCCAGAAACGCAATTGTCAAAAACGTAGTTGATCTGGGGGTGCTCGCAAGCTCTCTAAAGCAAAGACGTGTTTGAGAAAACCAACCAATCAGAAACGCTTCCCGGAGACACCCTACACCTCCCCTCCTCTTCATAAATATTTAAATAGATAGCGGTCCTGATTTGTTATTTAAATATCTAAAGAATCTTTCTACGCTGGCTCTTCTTTCGTTGGATTGTTTTTTTACTGGGTGGAGCAAGAGGGAGGTGCGTTAGTTCAGCGTTCTCATTTGCTAATTGTGCCTTCCTTGCGTCATCGTTGATTTGACCAATCCTTGAGCTTCGTTTTGATGTGCTCTCCCCGCCCCTCCACCCGAAACCCAAGCCAATAGTAAGGCTGCATGTAAATGAGAGCCTGGGCGTTTCTCTCCCCGCCCACCGCCCGCCTCTACCCAGGGCGGGAGGCCGAGAGGGCGGAGCTGGATTCGGGCGTGGCGCCGCGCGGCTTGGGGCCCCCTGGCCCCACCTCCTGCGAGGCGGGATGTCACTTGTTCATTGGCTAGGTTAATATACTAATTTGCATAGAAATGGGTGGACTTTAGAGTCCTCTTTGTAACTGGAGAATGGGCGTGGCCACCCTGGGGTGGGGATTTGGGGGTGGGTCCCGGCAGCCTCGCCCTACGCGCGCCTGGATCCTAAAGAAACCGAACGGTTTTCTGGAAGATTCCTTTTAATGCCCCCTCTTAAGGGAATTATGTACTCCTAAACCCATATTTTCGTTTAACAAATCATTCAGGATTGTACCACGAAATACACAGACCCATACACCCTCCAAATTAATTTCCTTTCAGTCTTAATAAACTCTACTACAACTAGCCCTGTGTGAAAGCAAACTTTATTAGACGTTTCTCTTTCATTAAAATTCGTGTTTGCTTTACCATAGATTCCCTGCTCCGCCAATTTTCAACGATCTGAATTGAGAAGTGGAGTGTAAAAACCAGAGAAAGACGGAAAATTCTTTCAGGCTAAGCAGTCCCGTGGATTGCTTGTGAATGAGGCAAGTGTTAAAATTCTTTCCAACGGAAAAGAAAAGGGCCCCAGAATATTCGATTGACATTATAAAATAAAAATTATTCTTCAGAAATGTTTCCTTTTTTCTTAAGAATTTTCTTCTGTTTTATTTCCAACTCCAGCTGAACATAACTTAACCTTTTCAATACTGTTGAATAAAATTCCGGGTGGCAAATACCTGGGATACGATTGGATGGTGAGGGAATCTGGAACCCTAAGTTTGAAAATACCTGTAGTTTGGATAACATTTCTTCAGCTTTCAGAACCCTAGTTATTGTAGCTCATCTACTCAAACACAAATTTGGGAGTTTTCATTGCTCAATATCGACTACATTTTAAGGACTATGTGGTCAATAAAGCCCATTGATAAAGATGAAGTAAAATAGGGAAAATACTTCTGTAGGCAAAAATAAAAATCATAAAAACTGAAATGCAGCCTCTCCTCTCACATACACCCCCCCACACACACACACCTTTTAAAAAAAAAAAAAACTTCTCTTTATTCCGGCTTGGCAGTGACCTTTCCACCAGGGACTGCCAGCTGATTCTCGGGAGAAGAGGCTGAAAAGCCTGGCCAGCTCTGGAATGGGTCTAAGGGGAGTTAGGAAAAGAAAGGGGGCGGGGAGTGTTGTGCTAGTGTGAGCTAATTTCTTTTCTCCAAAACATTTTCGGATGTGTAATAAAATCAGGAAAAACTGTTTAATAACTGCCCCCCGGGTTCACATTAGTTCACCGATGACATTGAACGCAAGCCATATTTCAGGCTCGTGAGTGCGTGCCAGCAGCATCGGTTCATGCCTCCTCCTTGAAATCAGATCCAGAAATAATCCCGTGATTAAATGCTGAAATGCGCATTAATGTCTATGATATTACAGGCAATTATTCATGTGCATCCACCTCCATTCAAGAACCATGATGTCAGCTGATAATTTGTCAAAATTGTTGTTTGAAACCGAACTCTCGGTAAGGTGGGGCCATAAAACACTGGCACCTTTGTGCGCCCGAGTCTTAGTAGTTACAGTTAATTTTATGACCTCATGACAAAAACTTATATTTATATTTATGTTCACTGGTTTAAGAGGCTCGCTGTAGCTGTGGCACTGCCGCTCCCAGGAGCTGCGGAGTTTAGAAACCAAACTGAAAATTTATTTAATCCAAGAGTGAGCTTTTTTGTTTTTGTTTAGGGGAGGTTTTTGCTTTTGTGAACAAAGTTGTTCTGGTGATGAAGTGATACGTATTCTCATTAAAAAAAAAAAAAAGACTGAGAAATACTACGTGTCAGGGAAGGGGGAACCCACTGTGGGTATATATGTCTCACAGCCAAACACTGGGTCTGGGGGCGGCCTAGCTTATTCCTGCTTTTCTCTGATGGTCTTTTCTCCGACGGTTTCTCATAGAGGCGTCTTTGTTTCATTTTGTTACAAAACTGAGAATGGACTTCATAGGAATTCACTTTCCCAAGCTCATATTTGTTCTGCTCCTTTGCTCCCCCCCTTTTCGCTATAAATCGTCTTTGTGAAAATTCAGTGTTATTGCATCTATATTTGTAAAGTTTCCTCTTGTTATAAAGAAATGATGCCCATAAAATAACCATTTGAAAAGACAAAAGAAATGAGTAAAATATAATGGTGATCAGGTTGTAAATAATTCCCAATGTCATATCTGAATATTTTAAACACCAAATTATGAAACTCATTATTATGTATAACTGATATATGGAAAAGGAAAATGCACTTATAGCCGCAATTAGGAGAACTCTGGCTTAAAAAGGGATATACGTCCCAATTCATTCCCTTTCTTTTACTTGTAGTGTTTGTTTAAAGCTACATTTCTCCATTTCAGTGTTGTAGTCTAACAAAGGCTGATTTGGGGCCATTCTTCATGTTTAGTCTATCTCCGGCAACTTCTTCCAGCAATTACGACCCTGTTCTCATGCACATGTTTCTGCGCTCTTTCCCTGGGCTTCACATCCTACAGGAATGCACAATCGCCGCAAACTCACACATTAAAGACATTAGTCCATTTTTAAATTGCAAACATTTTTCCTTTAGCCCAATTCCGTTTTACTAACAGCATCTGCTTCCAATTGACTTTTAGGAATACTGGTTTTTATTAATAGCACCTGAGAACACCAGCGAGCCACAAAGGCTGTGTGATTAAGAATATCATCAAACAAGCATTTAACAAACAAGCATGTAAAAAAAAAAAAAGTTCGGGCCACTAACCTAAGCAAGTGTACCTCCTTCAGTAGTCATTCGTTTACAGTCTCTAATGCTATTTGCTTCTTCCTCCTTCTTGATAATATGGTCCCAACAACAAAGCAATAGCCCTGTTTATCATTAAATCATAAACTCAAAGCAACATACTATTTATAATAGAGTTTATATCCAGTAAACTTCAGAGCCAAGTTCTATATGGTGGCAGATGGTTGTGAAAGGAACTGTTTTTGCATGTTGGTTTCCTTTCGTTTGCAGGGGTGATTAACTCTGATGTATCTAAACAAAGTTCGCTACTAGTCTCAAAACATGTCCTAAACATATACGGAAAGTTGCTAACAGTGAAAAAAATGTATTTTATTTTTTCAGCTTATGAATATGTGAAATGGGTGATTCTATCCGTTTCCCCTGGTGGCTATAGAAGACGAGGACATGGGAAACTGGCATACTCCGTGGAAAAGCAACCGTCTGAGGCAGAGGGAAAGATCCAGGAATTAAGCAGGAATGTTACAGTGGCATTTTACAAATCTCTCTGAATAAAAACTGATTGGCCAATTACATGCTCACAGCTGGAAGGTGCTTGTTCATATACATTTTAAAGACTGCGTTCGCCTTTGTGGACAAATACCATCCACAAGACAGGAAATTAAGAGCGCAGTGGGAGGTGTCGGTTTTGTTTATTTCCAGCTTCTTTCATCATGAGTGCTTTTAAAATTAGCAGTAAGGATTCATATGTATATGATCATATGTTCATGCATTCGTGTTTTTTTTTTTTTTTTTTTTTTTTTGAAACAGAAAGGTTCTGTTCCCAGAGCGCCATGAGGGAGGCAAACAGACGGAAAACAAGCATGGCGCCTGTCCTGTCTAAGGAGCCTGAGTTCTCCAGCTCTTTCTAAAGGCGCCGAGAAATGCTCTCATCGCCACCAGCGTGAAATAATTGTGTAAAATAAATGTGGTGCAAGAGTGTTGGTTTTGTGGGAAGGTAAAAAAAAATAATATCTGAAGGAAATAGATAAATCGCTCTAAAAGGAGCAAGTTTTTGCTTCCCTTCAGACTTGGGTTACATAGGAAACTGTGTCATTTCTAACCCCACAGACCTGGGAAAGCGGGGTTGAGAGGACAGGCAATTCAAAGTTATGGCCCACTCACCCATCCCCTGGAACCATTGTATTCACTTCAACTTGACTGTAAAATGAGTTTGGGGTAGGAAGGGGCATTTATTAAATATTTATACCATCACCACTCAGCTCGAGCACAGGATTTTTTGCATATTACCTTGACGGTGAATACCGTTAGTAAAAATATATTTTCTAAATTGTGAGTTCAGAATAGTTTTCTGACTTCCAAGGGTGGTGGCGTACATATTTTTGAGGAGAAAAATAAATACTCCTGGAAGGGGGGGGTGATGACTGCAGTTTCTTTCCTCCCTTTTTAGCCTCTCACAGTGGATACAAAGTATCGGTTGATTCCTGAGCATGTTTGAATGGCTACTAATGCCTGTGGATAATATCCTGATTAAATTACTAAAGCATGTGGATAATATCCTAATTAAATTCAAGCGTGACGCTCGCAGACAACCTAATACACATGCGATCAACTTGTTCTGATTCTTAAAAGTCATTCATCATTAAAGGCTGCCCTGAATGTGCCGCTTCCAAAACTGTGTGGGTATGTTTTCAACACTCAGATTTATGTGTGTGTGTGTGTGTGTGTGTGAATGGATATATGTGTGTATGCATGTGTGTGTGTATAATTAATAAGTGTATATGTTTGTTTGTTTGTATGTATGTATATGGTCATAATATAATTTAAAAGGATGAAAAAGGGGAAGCAAAAGCTATCCTTAACTGATAAAAGCAACTACATATATATTATATGTATCTTGAGTTATTATATACACAAATAATATATAAGCATATTTTTGGAATTTTTTCTGGGTATCTTTTTGCATTTCAAAAATGCACTTATAAATACTATACATTTCAATTTTAAACCACGGAGTTGTTTTAAAATAGCCTTGATAAATTATGTAAGCTTTCCCCTAGCCTCAGAGTTTTACGTTTTGGAGTTTGGCCCTCAGGTCTACTTTTAAAACTCTAACTGGGTTTATTCAGCAAGCCTTCCTTCATCAGGTTCCGAATGTCTTGGCTTTGCAATCTGTGCACTCTAGGGTGCACACGGCCTTCCTCAGTGGTGACTGGCTTCGCAGCCTGAATTCTTAAGAAAGAAAAAATATTCACTGCATATTTTTAAAGCTTTCTGTTAATATTTTTCTTTCTGATTTTAATCCCTTTTCCCTTTTCTCTCCCCGTTTCCTTCCTATTTATTTATTTATTTTGATGTGCATGTCCTGGTTTGGGTTTTTTGTTTTGTTTTGTTTTGCTTTGCTTTCCTTCTTCTTCTTCTTCAAATGGCTCGACATCAAGCAGAAAAGTAACACATAGTTATGACTTGTTAAGAATCAAAGTATTCAAAACTAAAAAACGCCGACGTTCCGATAGACCAGCTTGTTCTTGGCCAGTTTAGCATGCAGGGTTTTTTTTGGGGGGGGCTGTTTGTTTGTTTCATTTTTTAACATACGTCGAAAATGTATGGTGCTGTGGCATATAATCTTAGAGATTAAAAAAGTAATTCATGATGCACACATTCTTCAGGAGCATCCTGCCTATGAGCTGAAGGGATGCAAGGAAGAGGGAGCGAGTGAGCGAGCTAGGCAGGCATTGAGGAGGGTCTCAGTGAGGCGTGACTGAGTATTCGGTAAAGCGTCCGCCTGTGCTATTGCCCCCTCCCCGCGCGCGCTTTTTTTCCTTCCTCTTAGTCCCTGCTTAGAATTTTTCCACTGAATTAAAAACAAAAACTGTAACCCAAACATAATGATTCTAGTGTCGATGTTGGTACCTAAGTCACTCCTGCCAACCGGAGGCCTCCTGTGCTGGCTGAGCAGTCTTAACTGCCTGCGGAGACAGAGCCCTTCCTACTTTGTGCGCTGGGTCCAAAAGATGCTTAGAAAATGAAGCTCAAGCTCAGACTTAGATAAAATATCAGAGCTAAGTAGAACTTCTTGGTAATTGGCAAAGGGCTCAGGATGAAGAGGTGGAGTTTTTTTTTTCCCACTCTCTTTGTCCTGGACGCCCGGGTCTCCAAGCAAGGGCAGTGCTCTAGCTGGAGTTTAGCGTCCCGAGTCGCCTTTAGAACCTCGAGCTTCCTAAGACAGACTAACAAGATTCCTCAAGGACGTCTCCTCCGCGCCCCGAACCCACCCAGGTGCAAATACCCTGCGCCTGGCAAGTCGGGAAAACTGGTGTCACCGTCCCGGGGTCTGCTTAGCTTATTCCCCTTCCTCCTGATCCCTCCACACAAACAAGCCTGCAACTCCCTTATGCCCATTGGGAAGCCTGCCATTATCCGCCTGCGGATAAAGGCAGTTACTTTGGGGACAAGGCAGTAGCAAAGGAGAATTAGGAGAGGAAATGCTGTGGAGAACCCTGAGAATCATGTGTGTGTGCGCACTCGATTCTGTTTCTTTGGGGATTTTCTGCCAACAGATAGGCAAAGAAAACTAACTGACTTAAGACATAACACAACTTAGAGCTCACCTCATTTCTAAGTGTCAGGTTAACCTTTAAATCCACGAAAACAAACTTCGTCTCAGTAAAGAAACAGGCGTCAACCTTATGGAAAACACTTCAGAGGCACGCTAGACATCAAATAAGGGCTTCCAAACACTCTGATACTTCAAGCTTGGGAGTATCAGAAACAGATGGGCTCACTTCCTCTTCGCCTTCTCCAAAAATAAAGGAAGAGGTTGGGGGGGGGGGCATTTTCGTTCACTCATTCCACATTTGAAAATTTTGACCAAGACCAGACCCATTCTAATTATGTGTTTTATTGCTTTAGAGAAATTATTATTGCTTCATTGGAGAAGCTGATAAACATTTGGTCTTTCAAAAATGCCTGGCTCTTCTTTATGTAGATTCTCTTACAAAGACATGAAGCTTTTTTTGTTTTGTTTTGTTTTGTTTTGTTTTGTTTTCAAGATAGGGTTTCTCTGTGTAGCAGTCCTGGATGTCTTGGTTTTATAGACCAGGCTGGCTTCGAATTCACAGATATCCACCTGCCTCTGCCTCCCAAGTGCTGGGATTAAAGGCATGAGCCACCACCACCTGAGAACATGAAGCCTTTTGTGGGGGAGAGTATCTCATAAAAAAAAAAAAAAAAAAAAAAAAA